>NC_141874.1:113849847-114168180 GCF_056163025.1 Triticum urartu | reverse complement strand
TGTGAGGATGTGCCTGTTGTGGTTGCAAATGTTACTATTTTAACGGACTTTGTTATTCTTGATATTCCCAAGGATGATAGTATGTCCATTATTCTTAGAAGACCCTTTTTGAATATTGCAGGGGCTATTATTGATTGCACCAAGGGCAATGTCACTTTTTGTGTTAATGGCAATGAGCATACGGTACACTTTCCGAGGAAACAACTTCAAGTTCATAGTATAAACTCTATTGGAAAAATTCCATCGATTATTTTTGGAGGTTTTGAATTTCCTCTTCCTACTGTCAAGAAGAAATATGATATTCTTATTGTTGTGGATGTGCATATCCCCGTTGAGGTAACCTAGTGTTATTCAAAAATTCCCCGGTTCCATGTTACTCGAAATGAGTTTGTGACCTGATCAACCTTGTTAGTGGATTCCTTTTGATGAGCATGAGATGGATGAGTTTAGAAAACACAACTCTCTGTACCCTCTTTTTACTATCTGTTATTTAGTTGAAATAAAGCAAAAATAGTATATTCTGTCTGTTTTCTGAATTATCAATGCAGTAAAAAATACCTCGAAAATAAAAGTTCTCCAAATGCCCTGAAAATTAAATATCATTTTTTCTAGAATATTTGAGAATATCTGGCACTGAGAACACAACAGGGGGAGCAAGCACCTGGCCACCAGGGTCCAGGGCGCGCCCTACTCCCTGGGCTCGCCCCCTGCCTCGTGGGCCCATGGTGGCTCCCCTCCACTTATTCCAGCTACCACACACTCCTTCTTCCTCCCACAAAAATCACCAACCAGCTCAAACCTAAGTCCAAGCTCATTTTGCTGCCATTTTCGGTCTCCTTGCTCAAAGCTTCATTCAAAAAACTGCTTTGGGGGATTGTTCCTTGGTATGTGACTCCTCCAATTGTCCAATTAGTTTTTGTTCTAGTGCTTTATTCATTGCATATTTTTGCTGCTTAGGTGACCCTATTCTTGAGCTTGCATGTCAAATTTATATGGTCAAAAGTAGTTTTGATGCATGATATTGCCTCTAGGCACTTGTAGGAGTAGTTGCTATCAATTTTGTTGAGTTTGGTTCACTTTTAATTTCAAGTTACTAAAAATTCAGAAATTTTTCAGAGGAAGAAATATGTTTAGGAAAATGTACCAAGGTGGTCCTTCAAGGAAGCAAGGACCCAGGCTCGCAATACGCGATGCCGATGATGAACCACCGAGGGAAGCTCAGGTGCGGGCTTGCGAATGGCCGTCAGAGGACTTCATGGATTGAGCAGGAATCAAGGAAGAATTTAACGTGCAAAAGGGAGATATGTTATAACCAGGGAGGAGGCGTACGAGTATAAGAGGAGGACGGAGACGACCCGTCTCCAAGCGGCAGCTCATGAGGCAATAGCTGCTGCATCTCAGTACGACCCCAACTATAACTTTGGATATCCGCCAGGCCAGCCGTGGCCATAGACCAACTTATGCCAAAAGCCTAAGCTTGGGGGAGTACGTATTTCTCACCGACATTACATTCCTATTCACACACTCATTTCTAGTTGTCGGTGCTCATACTTTTTCATTGTAATATCCATGCTAGTTTATTTTCCTTTTCAGGCTTTCTTCTTGTGTATTTGATGATCCTAAAAAAATTTAGTTGTAGCTTTTAGCTAGTTTACTTTTCATGATGTAGTAGTAGTAATTAAAAAGAAAACCCAAAAAGATTTATCATTCTTCTTTTGCTTGTTGGGAGCTTTCCCGTGTAAATAGTTTTGTTTCTTTTCTTTGGGGGTCGAGAGGAGAAGACCATAATGAAAATGTTGAGTGGCTCTTATATGCATTCTCGTTGATCTGACAAAGAGCCCATATTACCTTGTCTTCTCTCTTGAATTGAATGCTTGCAGATTCCAGGTTAGTTCAATGCACGTGCACTATTATTATTATCCACACTATTCGGTCGTGCAAGTGAAAGGCAATAATGATGATTATATGATGAACTTATTGAGATGAGAAAAGCTGGTATGAACTCGACCTCTCTTGTTTCTGTAAATATGATTAGTTCATCGTTCCTGATTCAGCCTATTATGAATAAACATGTTTGCAATGACAATTAGAGATTATAGTTGCTTATACCATGCTTAATTAGCTAGGAGCTTATAATGGTTTACCTTGCGTGCCAACATGCTATTAAAATGGTTGTGATGTGGTATGATAGGGTGGTATCCTCTTTTGAACGATTCGAGTGGCTTGACTTGGCACATGTTCACGCATGTAGTTGAAACAAAATCAACATAGCCTCTACGATATTTATGTTCATGGTGCATTATATCCTACTCATGCTTGCATTCGGTGTTGATTAATTTTAATGCATGTTCATGACTGTTGTCGCTCTCTAGTTGGTCGCTTCCCAGTCTTTTTTCTAGCCTTCACTTGTACTAAGCGGGAATACTGCTTGTGCATCCAATTCCATAAACCCCAAAGTTATTCCATATGAGTCCACCATACCTACCTATATACGGTATCTACCTGCCGTTTCAAGTAAATTTGTATGTGCCAAACTCTAAACCTTCAAATAAACATTCTGTTTTGTATGCTCGAATATCTCATGAATCAACTAGAGCTGTCCGTATCTTCCATGTTAGGCAGGTTATTCTCAAGAGGAGTGGACTCCATTCCTCACTCACGAGAAAATGGTTGGCCACTGGGATGCCCAGTCCCATGCTTTATGCAAATCAAATCAAAATAATTGCAAACAAAACTCCCCCGGGACTGTTGTTAGTTGGAGGCACTCGTTGTTTCGAGCAAGCCATGGATTGATGCTTGTTGGTGGAGGGTGAGTATAAACTTTACCATTCTGTTTGGGAACCGCCTATAATGTGTGTAGCATGGAAGATATCGCCATCTCTTGGTTGTTATGTTGATAATAAAAGTATGACGCTCAAAATATTATTCATATCTATTTCAAAACAGAGCTCTAGCACCTCTACAAATCCCTGCTTCCCTCTGCGAAGGGCCTATCTATTTACTTTTATGTTGAGTCATCACCCTCTTATTGAAAAGCACCAGGTGGAGAGCACCGCTGTCATTTTCATTCATTACTATTAGTTTACATTGAGTATGACTTGACTGGATCTCTTTTACCATGAATTACAATGTCTAGTCAGTCCTTGATCTTTAAAGGTGCTCTGCATTTATGTTTTGCAGTCTCAGAAAGGGCTAGTGAGATACCATCTTGTTATATCATATCATGATTGTTTTGAGAAAGTGTTGTCATCCGAGATTTATTATTATTGCTCGATAGTTGATTATGCCATTGATATGAGTAAACATGAGACCTAAATGTTATTGTGAATATGGTTAGTTCATAATCTTTGCTAAAAACTTGAATGTTGGCTTTACATATTTACAACAACAAGAGCAAACAGAGTTCGTAAAAGTTTTTCTTTATCACTTTTAGTTTATCAACTGAATTGCTTGAGGACAAGCAAAGGTTTAAGCTTGGGGGAGTTGATACGTCTCCAACGTATCTACTTTTCCAAACACTTTTGCCCTTGTTTTGGACTCTAACTTGCATGATTTGAATGGAACTAACCTGGATTGATGATGTTTTCAGCAGAATTGCCATGGTGTTATTTTTGTGCAGAAATAAAAGTTCTCGGAATGACCTGAAAATCAACGGAGAATTATTTTGGAATATATAAAAAATACTGGAAGAAGAATCCACGTCAGGGGGCCTCCACCTGTCCACGAGGGTGGGGGGCGCGCCCTACCCCCCTGGGCGCGCCCCCTGCCTCGTGGGCCCCTGACGCTCCACCGACCTCAACCTTGACTCCATATATTCACTTTCGGGGAGAAAAAATCATAGAAAATGATTCATCGCGTTTTACGATACGGAGCCGCCGTCAAGCACTAAACTCTCTCGGAGGGGCTGATCTGGAGTCTGTTCGGGGCTTCGGAGAGGGGAATCTGTTGCCATCGTCATCATCAACCATCCTCCATCACCAATTTCATGATGCTCACCGCCGTGCGTGAGTAATTCCATCGTCGGCTTGCTGGACGGTGATGGGTTGGATGAGATTTATCATGTAATCGAGTTAGTTTTGTTAGGGTTTGATCCCTAGTATCCACTATGTTCTGAGATTGATGTTGCTATGACTTTGCTATGCTTAATGCTTGTCACTAGGGCCCGAGTGCCATGATATCAGATCTGAACCTATTATGTTTTCATCAATATGTGAGAGTTCTTGATCCTATCTTGCAAGTCTATAATCACCTATTATGTGTTATGATCCGTTAACCCCGAAGTGACAATAATCGGGATACTTACCGGTGATGACCGTAGTTAGTGCTTTGGTCCGGTACTCTATTAAAAGGAGGCCTTAATATCCCTTAGTTTCTAATAGGACCCCGCTGCCACAGGAGGGTAGGATAAAAGATGTCATGCAAGTTCTTTTCCATAAGCATGTATGACTATATTCGGAATACATGCCTACATTACATTGATGAACTAGAGCTAATTCTGTGTCACCCTAGGTTATGACTGTTACATGATCGGTCGCATCTGGCATATATCTCTATCACTGATCCATTGCCTACGAGCTTTCTGTATATTGTTATTCGCTTATTTACTTTTCCGTTGCTATTGTTATCATCACTACAAAACACCAAAAATATTACTTTTTCTACCGTTACCTTTTACCACCGTTACCACTACTATCATATTACTTTGCTACTAAACACTTTGCTGCAGATATTAAGTTTCGAGGTGTGGTTGAATTGACAACTCAGTTTCTAATACTTGAGAATATTCTTTGGCTCCCCTTGTGTCGAATCAATAAATTTGGGTTGAATACTCTACCCTCGAAAATTGTTGCGATCCCCTATACTTGTGGGTTATCAAGACTATTTTCTGGCGCCGTTGCCGGGGAGCATAGCTCTATTCTTTGAGTCACTTGGGATTTATAGCTGCTTATCATTATGAAGAACTTGAAAGATTCAAGAACCAAAATTTATCCCTCAACTACGACGGGAGGTAAGGAACTGCCATCTAGCAATGCTTGAGGCTGTCCTTGCTGAGGATAGCTGCCCCTCTTGAAGATCAGAAATGCTAATTCCTGACAGGTCAGTCACAGCAATTGGCCTTGCTTCCACTACTGAAGCTCCATCCTCACCAAGCAGCACACTGAGCTTGTCAAACGTGTACTATAAACCGCTGAACTTGAGCTCAAGTGCTCCCTCAAGATCTTCAGGTGTATTCCGTGCTCCATGCATCACTTTCAAATTTAAACCATCTAATCTCCATGAACCTGATCTTCAACGATAATATTGTGAAAACAAAGGGAAGAACATTTTCATCAGGTGTGTGGGGGGGTACATTAGTATAGTACGCACAGGCACGTATTGGCCCCGAATAAACAACTAGGTGGATAGTGTACCTGGTTCAAGGCCGATCCAGATTTCTTTGATTGTCTGCAATTTGGGACCTTTAAAGGTGATGATATCAACTGAACCACTTTGAAAAGGAAGGAATTGTAAGGGCATGGTGCCATGTGCAGGTTGGTCCCCATAGATTGCTGGTACTCTTTTTAACAAGGAGGCACCGTCAACATCGATTAAGTAGATTAAGGTCGCAGCATTCTTATCTAGCAAAGAGGAACTAAGTTCTCTACTTGTCCACAGCTCTAGCATGTAAAAGGCATCAGATTCTTCCAATTTGAGTTTTGATAGTATCTCATCAGGGACGCTATTGGGAAATGTTTTTGGTTCCACTGTGGGCAGAAGACGAGATGGCTTTACAGAGGCCACTGAATCTGGACAATGCAATGAAAGGTAGAATTTCAGTAATTTTATAGTCTGAATGTTAACAAGAATAAGTTTAGGCTCAGCCACAAATTCAAAATTTACATCATAACAGAGGGCATGGCATAACATGTGAACAGTACTGCTACACAACATTTGTTGAAGGCTAGGGCATTAAGAGCATCCGAAGATCTGAGTAAATACAAGAAGAACGTTTACTCGAATCATGATTTACACGATTCACTGTGAAGTTTCCAAAGAATATATTGCTTGCAAAGGAACTACTGCAAATGCATCCGAAGTAGGCAAAACTAATAATTTAGCTACTGAATGAGATGTTCTGGTTAATTTCTACGAGACATACCTTGTAGTGAAGTGCTTTTTGCGAAGGTAATCGCCTGCTGATGTCTGTTTTGCTTTCTGATGTTCCTTTCAGTTGAGCACAAATGGTAAGGCATTCTGGTGCTGTTGAGTGATAGCCATCCAGATAAAAATTCAGAATGAACCGAAGGAGCAGGGTGGCCACCACAAAGGATCACCATTTCGCTGTAAGAGGATGAGCAACAGACAGCATGTGTTACACAAATAAGATACTCGAAGGATATCTGCAAATATGACTAATTAATGCTAAACACGCATACACACACAGGGAACAATATCAGTAGCAAGCATAACATAGTACTACTCCCTCAGTCTCTCTTATATTATGGGACAGAGGGAGTAGTACAAAACTAGTGTATGCTAAAAGTTGTTCATAAGCCATGACCAAAATTACGGGAAGTGGAACTATAAAGAAAGCCATGAACAGGGCATATTCCATATCTAATCCAACATTAGAAATAGCAGTTGACATGCATCCGTGGAAAATTATGAGACAATTTGAGTTCCTACGACGCCAAGAAGCTGAGGCTATCATACCAATTGACAAAAAAAATCAAAAAACTCGGAGATTCTCCACATATAAATTGCAACTAAAGTAGCTCTAGCAAGACACTCGCACAAAAACATAAACTAGGCCGGAAACAAAAATATCTGAACTTCAAAAGACCGGGGCGGGGGGAGTCGAGGCTGCCGTACCGTACGAGCTCTGATCTGAGCGAGGAAAGTATTCCACGGGTAGAGTGAAGATGCTGCGGTGTGGGAGAGGGAGAGAAACAAGGTACCAGTAGTAGAGAAAGATCTGGGGAAGAACAGTACAAGGACGACGGCTTCAGGGAACAGACGAGTCCTGCTATACACACGACGATTCCAGACGATGCAGAAGATCACACCATGCAGTGCCCAGCAGCAGGACAGGTCCACCGTTGGATAAAGTGTCCGCTGGATGTCGTGTATGAAGTGTCGTCTATAGAGCAGTTTCGGGAACAGACACGTGCAGCGCAGGGGAAGCCGTGCTCTACTTACGACAGGCCAAATGGGCCATGAAAGGTCGCTTCATGGGCCTGTATTGTACTGTATTTCCTACTGACTATTGGGCTCGGAAAATGTACTCCATCTTTCTCCATCACCACCACACACGTGTGCAAAGGAAGACTAAAAAAACAGGCATTCCCTAAAGAAAGAAGTATAGTTTTCACCCTCAAATCCTATCCAATGTCTCCATAACCCCCCAAAGTCGATTTTGGTCTGATTTGGACCCCAAAAATATCAATACCGGTTTAATCTTCCCCTGAACGGTTTAGTGTCACGTCAAGAGTGGTTTTGCATGTGGTTTTTGTTTATATGATGATCACTTGGCACTAATGTGGCAAATGGTCACTCGTTTCCCGGCCAGTGTTTACAGTTCATAAATTCCCCAAATGGGCGCTTGAACCCTAAATTCCCCATCGACGCTCGCTCACTTGAACCAAGACCTCACGCTTGAATTCATACCTCACTCTTGAATCGGCTGCAGTCCATGGCGTCATCCGCGAGCTTCTCGGCTAGCTCCTCCACAGGATGCATGTCCTATTCTAGTGGTACGGCTGCGGCGACACTGTCGCCGGTGCCATATCATGAGAGTCCATTGCAGTACAAGTTAGTGTTGTGCGGATGCGGAGTGAAAGCCCGTCGGCAGATTACCTGAAGCCTGTTGAATCCGGGGCGAAGGTACCAGGATATCAAAGGTGTGTTCTTGTTGTTCTTGTGTGAGCCTATTTTCTTCGAAAAGTCCATTGTTAGCTGATTGCAATGCAATTTTAGGGTCTGGACTGTTGGTGAATCGTGGCATGATGTTGCTGAATCGTCTGAAAAAAGATAATATGTAATTGAAGAATCTCGCTCTAGGCTGAAGCTTGCATGGTGAAGGTAGTTGCCTGAAGATGGGTATGAGGTTGTTTGTGAATGAGATGCAATTCAAGCATGTAGAAGTAGTAGAATCAGGTCCTTAAGAGCAACTTCAATGGGCCGACCTAAACGGACGGCGCATTTGTCTGCTTTTATCCGTTTCGGTTGGCCGGCCGCCCGGCGTCCGCCTAGTTTTGCATTTGGGTCGGCAGTGCGCCCAACACGCCGACCCATTTCATGTCCGCATCAACTTTAAAAAAAGTCCCACGGCCAATCATGCCAGCGGCCATGTCTCATCATGCCGGCACCATACCAGCGCCGGCATACAATGCCGGCTTTAGAAAATATCACCACAGTTCATGCTGGTGCACTCCGCTAGTGCAGAACCGAGCAATAGCACCGGTTCATAAGGCCCTTTAGTGCCGATTCGGTAACCGGCACTAAAGTGTGGGCACTCAAGCCCCCCCCCCTTAGTACCGGTTCAGCACAAACCGGTGCTAAAGGGCAACCACGTGGCACGAGCCAGCTCCGGGGGCAGGGAGCCCTTTAGTACCGGTTGGTGACACCAACCGGTATTAAAAGGTTGGGGGGTTTTGGGTTTATGATTTCTTTTTCATTTAATTTTGTGTTTTCCATTTAATTCTTTTTCCTTTGCTGGTATTTTACGATACTACATATTGTACACGTTATGCATATATATAAATAGAATTTCTAGTAGAACCGATCATATATATATATATATATATATATATCATCGAGTGTCTCACAACCACCATTAATTCACACATATATACAGACATGTATATATATACAATTTGCTGGCTATATACAATTTCTCCTAATTGGTGCCTTCGGAGCTAGTGGCATTAGCCTAATTGGTGCCTTTGGAGCACGATGACAAGTGGAGGTGGTTCATGGGGGCGGTAGCGGGTAATAGTATTCTCCTTTGGGATCTATGACCTGGTCGAGCAAAAATCCCGCTATTTCCTCTTGAATTGCTTCTACGCGCTCCTCTGCTAGGAGCTGCTCCCTCACCTCTCTGAACTATTAAGAAGGAGATCAATATGTTGTGTATTAGTTGTGTGACTAGATATCGATAATGGTGTAAAAAATGTGAATAGTGTTCTGACAAATGTACCCAGTCCTGTCTTTGAGATCTGCTCCTTTCGGGCGCCATCATGTGAATGTTCTCGCAAACGTAGTATGCACATAGATTATTCCTCGGCGCCTGCTTCAGGGAATTTACGAGAATGGAATTTGATCAGATAATAATTAATCAAGCATGATAATTAAAGAGATGGCAGCTAGCTAGCTAGTACTACTTAATTACTTACCTTGGGTCGATACAATTTCAGCTTTCGTTTCCATTGGCCTGTAGTGACGCTGATGAACTTTGCCCAAGCCCTGCCCGCCGACAAATAAAATGAATAAAGGGGTTATTAAATAGTTCATATCAGGAAATGACGAACTAAATAGGCCGAGATATAGTTAATAATGATTGAAATTACCTATTGACTATCCCAAACAAGATGGTGTAGTCACTTTCTTTTTTAAGTAGTGAGTCCAGTATTTCAATTGTTCCTTCATCAACTTTAATGATTAACAAGATCCAGTGAAATCTGCATGCACACACGTTTGCATGTCTTAATTAAGCGGGCATATGTAAGCAAAAACATGTAGCTAGCTAGTAGGCAAAAACAGAATTTGTAGTACAAGACAGTGTGACTCACTCGAAGTTGTAAGGAAGTAGTATATCTTCATTGGTATTGAGGCGCTTGAAGAACTCTAGCATGCTTTCCTCTACATTTTTTGCATAATATGCATCTAATTTCCATGTGTATTCATTAATGGTATTTGGGTCAATGAACCCAATGCCATAGCGTCCATCTTTTTTCATTTCGTACATCTTCATCCTGCATAATACCACAGAAAAGAATATAGTGAGGATAATTACAGGTAATGATTGATCAAAATGATCACTACAGCTAGCTTGAGACTTAAATTACAGAAAGAAATCACTTACAGACAATAGCAACTGACGATAGATTTGTCAAGTGCGTCTTGATTGTATAACTGAAATAGTTTTGAATACTCAACGGACACAACTTTATCAAGGTAGTAATGATCCTTCTTGACATTCACCATGAGGGACTCTTGATTGGAAATCTTGGTAATGTCCATGTACCATTGATGCAATTCATACATTCTCGTTGGGAGCTTCTAGACCTCGTCTGGCTCGACCAAAGGTTGGCCCCGGACATATTTCCGTTTTATTTCCTCCTCTCTAAGCGGAGGCATGGGCTCGATGTTGAGGAGTTGTCCAACAGTGATCTTGAGGATTTCAGCCTGCCTTATATGCTCCTCGGTTATTACCACATCGCCCAGCTCGGGAACGTAAACGGTTTGCCCACAATAATATTGGGCGCGCCTACTCTCATGTGTTGTTGGCACAACAAGCGGGGGGATTGATTGCGCCGCCTGTTCTCCCAGCTGGGGAACAGTTTTACCGCTCCTTTTGCCAGCTGATTTGCTCGAGCTCGAGCTCGCCTCTTTCTATAGACGTGCTTGATTTAACTTCCTGAGGTGGCGCTCATAGTCTGTGTCAACAGGCTTGGGAGCTGGTGGTCTAGCCATACGAATGAAGTGGTCAATCTTTTCCTCAGGCACTTTCTCCCTTGGCGGCGGTGGCGGTTTCGGTGCAAAATGGGCTTCCACCTCGGCCTTCGATATGGCTGCATTTTCCTCCTCGGACTTGTCATAAGGCCTCTGCGGAAGAGGCGTGAGGCTGCTTGGACCATATTGAAATCGCTTGCCTCCGCCTGTACCTCTAGTACTACCTCGACTTGTACCGCTACACACCATATCTGTGGCGGCTCTCTTCCGTGATTGCTGAGGCGGCGGAGACGGCTGACGTGGCTGAGCTGGAGGAGGGGGAGTGGCCTGAAGCTTTGCCGGACTTGGAGGAGGAGGAGTGGCCTGACGCGTTGGTGGACTTGGAGGAGCGGGAGTCTGCTGACTCGGTGGCGGACTTTGACGAGGAGTCGCCTGACGCGGTGTCGGTGGCCTTCGAAAGATGATGCAATCCTTTCTCCATAGGATGATACGATGGTTGGCCTCTCCCAGTGTGTGCTCCTCGTCACCTCCAGGAATGTAAAGCTCTAGCCCTGAATATTGGTCCACCACCTCATCAACCAAGACACAAGCATAGCCCGCTGGAATCGGGTTGCAATGGAAGGTTGGCTTGGGGGGATTTGTAAAAGCAACGGCGTCCGCCACCTTCATGGATATGTTCTTCATTTTGAAGTGTAGCTCGCAGTTAGTGTTCTCCATGATGTCATCCACTGGGTAGTTATCCAGCAATGCGTCGCCCAGGGCAGAACCCACGCTGCTTCTCGGCATGTATGGGACGGTGCTATCCAATGTTGGATCATCCGCTAGCTGCTGAGACCTCCTTTGCTAGCTAAGTGAGTCGATCTGCAACTGCTGCCGCTGGAATTTGACTGCCAAGTCCGCGTGCGCTGATTCTAGGCCTTGCAGGCGTTCATAGTCCAGCTTCCTATGCTCCTCCTCCATCTTCCTCTTCTTCTCCTCCGCAATCTTCTTTCTCGCACGGGTTCTGTAGTCGGCGTTCCAGTCCGAAAACCCATCATACCACGGAATAGCGCCCTTGCCTCGTGTTCTTCCCGGGTGTTCAGGATTTCCCAGGGCACGCGTAAGCTCATCATTCTCTCTGTTGGGCTGGAACACCCCCGATCGAGCCTCTTCTATTGCAACAAGTAGCTTATCTTCGGCTCCTTTAAGACATGCCGTCTTCAAAACTTTGCCTATCTTTGGGTCCAACCCCCCCCCCCCATGCGCATAGAACCAAGTCCTGCACCTAGGGGGCCCGCTCAATGTAAATGGAGTGACACCTGCATCCTCCATCCCTTTCTCAGACTTATCCCACTTAGGCATTGCCACCGCATAGCCACATGTCCCCAGCTTATGGAACTTATCCTTTTTTCGGCATTGGCCTTGTTTATTCTCGGCCGTTCCGTAAATAATTCTGATTCCTTGAATTTCACGAAATCGTCCCAATGAGCACTTTGCTTCTCTAGTGTTCCCTTGAATACTGGAGTCTTCTTTCCTCCTTGACGTACTGGTCCCATACACGATTCTTGTGGTTACTGAATGCAACCACCATCTTCCTAAGAGCAGCGTCCTTGACTTTCTCCACATCTGCATTTGTGAAATGATCTGGTAGGGTGAAATGTTCCATGAGCGTTTCCCAAAGTAGAAGTTTTTGTCTGTCATCGACAAAAGTAAGATCAGGACGTGGCTTTGTTGGATCTCTCCATTCTTGAAGGGAGATCGGGAGTTGGTCCTTCACAAGAACTCCGCACTGACGAATGAACTTGTCCGCAATCTTCTTAGGCGCTAATGGTTCGCCATTAGGTTTGATGGCCTCGATATTGTACTTTACGCCCTCCTTCAACTTTTTGTTCGGGCCTCGTATTGTCCTGCTACCTGAAGATTTGCTCGATCCGGATGGCTGAAAGAAGAAAGATCGATTCGTTAATATATATCTTCAAGTCATTTAAAACATGTGATGATCACCAGATGCCTGCTTATATAAATATACCTCGCCGGTCTTTGTTGTTTCAAGATCAACATTTTCTTCGTCATGTTCATAGTTCATGACTTCATCAATTAGGTCGTCACTATCGAATATCATATCACCCTCCCCGGTGTTGTTTAGATATTTGGAGCAGTCATAATCTCCTTCATTCTGATCATCATCTGGCCCGCGAGGATTGCATATGATATTGAACAGGGCCTCTTCTCCCTCTCTGCCGGTATTGTCCGCCATAGGTTTTATTTCACTAATCCAAAAGAAATATATTAAAATTACAATGCATGGATGCAATCAATTAATAAGGAAAAACTGAATCAATCATAGTACATAATAAGCATCATCGAATATAATCTCGAATACGTCATCTCGAATAATAGATATAATCTCGAATACATCGTCTCGAATAATATATATAATCTCGAATAAATCATCTCGAATTTTATATATTGAGACATCACTAGCTAGCTAGCTAGCTAATAAAGATCGAATACTAGAGTAATCTAGGCCACTCGCGGTTCCTGAGGCGCGGGCGGTGGACAACCAAAGTGAAGGAACCATCACTTTATCATAGCTCGCGTGATCTCCCGAAAGAACCTGCCAGGTATTGGAGAACCTGACGTCCATAGCAGCCATGTAGCGATGGACGTGCTCGTCCTCCTCCCTGACACGGCGACGTACCACCTCCGGCAGGGCCGGCTCCATCCGCACTGAAAGTGATCCACACGAACGCCACCAAAGGAGATCAGGGTCGACGAAGGGACCCGGGGCCAGGTTCCTCACCAAGCGTCGCGCCCCTGAAGGTAGCACCTCCCAGTGCCAGCCTGGCGGAGCCCGGTCCCGGACATGGGTCCTCTAAAGCAGGACGTCGTCGCGAACTGGTCGACGGCGAGGATGCGGGCCGTGTTGGAAATATGCCCTAGAGGCAATAATAAAATGGTTATTATTATATTTCCTTGTTTATGATAATTTTCTATTGTTCATGCTATAATTGTATTATCCGGAAATCGTGACACATGTGTGAATACATAGACCACAACATGTCCCTAGTGAGCCTCTAGTTGACTAGCTCGTTGATCAACAGATGGTCATGGTTTCCTGACTATGGACATTGGATGTCATTGATAACGGGATCACATCATTAAGGGAAAGATGTGATGGACAAGACCCAATCCTAAGCATAGCACAAGATCGTGTAGTTCGTCTGCTAGAGCTTTTCTAATGTCAAATATTGTTTCCTTAGACCATGAGATTGTGCAACTCCCGGATACTGTAGGAATACTTTGGGTGTGCCAAACGTCACAATGTTACTGGGTGGCTATAAAGGTGCACTACGGGTATCTCCGAAAGTGTCTGTTGGGTTGGCACGAATCGAGACTGGGATTTGTCACTCCATATGACGGAGAGGTATCTCTGGGCCCACTCGGTAAGACATCATCGTAATGAGCTCAATGTGACTAAAGGGTTGGTCACAGGATGATGTGTTACGGAACGAGTAAAGTGACATGCCGGTAACGAGATTGAACGAGGTATTGGGATACCGACGATCGAATCTCGGGCAAGTAACGTACTGATTGACAAAGGGAATTGTATACGGGATTGCTTGAATCCTCGACATTGTGGTTCATCCGATGAGATCATCGTGGAACATGTGGGAGCCAACATGGGTATCCAGATCCCGCTGTTGGTTATTGGCCGGAGAGTTGTCTCAATCATGTCTGCATGGTTCCCGAACCCGTAGGGTCTACGCACTTAAGGTTTGATGACGCTAGGGTTATTAGGAAGATTTGTATGTGATTACCGAATGTTGTTCGGAGTCCCGAATGAGATCCTGGACGTCACGAGGAGTTCCGAAATAGTCCGGAGGTGAAGATTTATATATGGTAAGTCATCATACGGTCACCGGAAATATTCGGGGGTATACCGGTATTGTACCGGGACCACCAGAGGGGTCCCGGGGGTCCACCGGGAGGGTCCACCTGCCCCGGAGGGCCTTATGGGCTGTAGGTGGAAGGGAACCAGCCCCTAGTGGGCTGGGCGTCATCCTCCCTAGGGCCCATGCGCCTAGGGTTTGGGGGGAACCCTAAAGGGGGGCGCCCCCCTTGCTTGGGGGGCAAGCCCCCTCCCCCTTGGCCGCCGCCCCCCTCTAGATCTCATCTAGAGGGGTCAGCCCCCTTCTCCCTATAAATAGAGGGGCGAGGGGAGGGCTGCAGCACCACATCCAAGGCGCAGCCCCGCCCCTCCCCAACACCTCTCCTCCTCCGCGTGAGCTTGGCGAAGCCCTGCCGGAGAACTGCCACTCCATCACCACCACGCCGTCGTGCTACTATTGGATCCTTCTTCCTCAACCTCGCCCTCCTCCTTGCTGGATCAAGGCGCGGGAGACTTCACCGGGCTGCACGTGTGTTGAACGCAGAGGCGCCGTTGTTCGGTGCTTAGATCGGATTCGGCCGTGATCTGAATCGCTACGTGTACGACTCCTCCAACCGCGTTCTTGCAATGCTTCCGACTCGCGATCTTCAAGGGTATGAAGATGCACTCCCTTCTCTCTCGTTGCTAGTTACTCCATAGATTGATCTTGGTGATGCATAGAAATTTTTTTAATTTCTGCAATGATCCCCAACAATGGCATCATGAGCTAGGTCTATGCGTAGTTTCTATGCACGAGTAGAACACAAGTGTTGTGGGCGTTGATTTTGTCAATTTACTTGTCGTTACTAGTCTTATCTTTATTCGGCGGCATCGTGGGATGAAGCGGCCCGGACCGACCTTACACGTACGCTTACGTGAGACTGGTTCCACCGACTGACATGCACTAGTTGCATAAGGTGGCTAGCGGGTGTCTGTCTCTCCCACTTTAGTCGGATCGGATTCGATGAAAAGGGTCCTTATGAAGGGTAAATAAAAATTGGCATATCACGTTGTGATTTTGGCGTAGGTAAGAAACGTTCTTGCTAGAAACCTATAGCAGCCACGTAAAAACTTGCAACAACAATTAGAGGACGTCTAACTTGTTCTTGCAGCATATGCCGTATGATGTGATATGGCCAAAAGGATGTGATGAATGATATATGTGATGTATGGGATTGATCATGTTCTTGTAATAGGAATCACGACTTGCATGTCGATGAGTATGACAACCAGCAGGAGCCATAGGAGTTGTCTTAATTTATTTATGACCTGCGTGTCAACATAAACGTCATGTAATTATTTCACTTTATCGCTAACCGTTAGCCATTGTAGTAGAAGTAATAGTTGACGAGACAACTTCATGAAGACACGATGATGGAGATCATGATGATGGAGGTCAAGGTGTCATGCCGGTGACAATGACAATCATGGCGCCCCGAAGATGGAGATCAAAAGGAGCAAAATGATATTGGCCATATCATGTCACTATTTGATTGCATGTGATGTTTATCATGTTTTACATCTTATTTGCTTAGAACGACGGTAGCATCAATAAGATGATCCCTCGCAATAATTTCAAGAAAATGTTCCCCCTAACTGTGCACCGTTGCTAAGGTTTGTTGTTCCGAAGCACCACGTGATGATCGGGTGTGATAGGTTCTAACGTTCGCATACAATGGGTGTAAGCCAGATTTACACACGCAATACACTTAGGTTGACTTGACGAGCCTAGCATGTACAGACATGGCCTCGGAACACGGAAGACCGAAAGGTCGAACATGAGTCGTATAGAAGATACGATCAACATGAAGATGTTCACCAATGATGACTAGTCCATCTCACGTGATGATCGGACACGGCCTAGTTGACTCGGATCATGTATCACTTAGATGACTAGAGGGATGTCTATCTAAGTGGGAGTTCATTAAATAATTTGATTAGATGAACTTAATTATCATGAACATAGTCTAAAATTCTTTGCAATATGTCTTGTAGATCAAATGGCCCACGCTAATGTTGCCCTCAACTTCAATGCATTCCTAGAGAAAACCAAGCTGAAAGACGATGGCAGCAACTACACGGACTGGGTCCGAAACCTGAGGATTATCCTCATAGCTGCCAGGAAAGCATATGTCCTTGATGCACCGCTAGGTGAAGCACCTGTTTTCCCAGCAGAACAGGACGTTATGAACGCCTGGTAGACGCGCAGTGATGATTACTCCCTGGTTCAGTGCGGCATGCTTTACAGCTTAGAACCGGGGCTCCAGAAGCGTTTTGAGCAACACTGAGCATATGAGATGGTCCAAGAGCTGAAATGGTTTTCCAAGCTCATGCCCAGGTCGAGAGATATGAAGTCTCCGATAGGTTCTATAGTTGTAAGATGGAGGAGAATAGTTCCGTCAGCAAGCACATACTCAAAATGTCTGGGCTGCATAACCGCTTGTCTCGGCTGGGAGTTAACCTCCCGGATGATGCGGTCATTGACAGAATCCTTCAGTCGCTCCCACCTAGCTACAAGAGCTTTGTGATGAACTTCAATATGCAGGGGATGGAAAAGACCATTCCTGAGGTATATTCAATGTTGAAATCAGTGGAGGTTGGAATCAAGAAGGAACATCAAGTGTTGATGGTGAATAAAACCACTAAGTTCAAGAAAGGCAAGGGTAAAAAGAACTTCAAGAAGGACGGCAAGGGAGTTGCCGCGCCCGGTAAGCAAGCTGCCGGGAAGAAGACAAAGAATGGACCCAAGCCTGAGACTGAGTGCTTTTATTGCAAGGGAAACGGTCACTAGAAGCGGAACTGCCCCAAGTACTTAGCAGATAAGGTCGGCAATGTCAAAGGTATATGTGATATACATGTTATTGATGTGTACCTAACCAGCGCTCGTAGTACCTCCTGGGTATTTGATACCGGTGCAGTTGCTCATATTTGTAACTCAAAACAGGAGCTGCGGAATAAATGGAGACTGGCGAAGGACGAGGTGACGATGCGCGTCGGGAATGGTTCCAAGGTCGATGTGATCGCCGTCGGCACGCTATCTCTACATTTACCTACGGGGTTAGTTTTAAACCTCAATAATTGTTATTTAGTACTAGCTTTGAGCATGAACATTGTATCTGGATCTGGTTTAATGCGAGATGGCTACTCATTTAAATCTGAGAATAATGGTTGTTCTATTTATATGAGAGACATGTTTTATGGTCATGCCCCGCTGGTCAATGGTTTATTCTTATTTAATCTCGAACGTGATGTTACACATATTCATAGTGTGAATGCCAAAAGATGTAAGGTTGATAATGATAGTCCCACATACTTGTGGCACTGCCGCCTTGGTCACATTGGTGTCAAACGCATGAAGAAACTCCATGCAGATGGACTTTTGGAGTCTCTTGATTATGAATCATTTGACACGTGCGAACCATGCCTCATGGGAAAAATGACCAAGACTCCGTTCTCTGGAACAATGAAGCGAGCAACCAACTTATTGGAAATCATACATACTAATGTGTGCGGTCCAATGAGTGTTGAGGCTCGCGGTGGCTATCGTTATGTTCTCACCCTCACTGATGACTTGAGCAGATATGGGTATGTCTACTTAATGAAACACAAGTCTGAGACCTTTGAAAAGTTCAAGGAATTTCAGAGTGAGGTTGAGAATCAACGTGACAGGAAAATCAAGTTCTTATGATCAGATCGTGGGGGAGAATATTTGAGTCACGAATTTGGCACGCACTTAAGGAATTGCGGAATTGTTTCACAACTCATGCCACCTGGAACACCTCAGCGTAATGGTGTGTCCGAACATCGTAATCGCACTCTATTGGATATGGTACGATCTATGATGTCTCTTACCGATCTACCGCTGTCATTTTGGGGTTATGCTATAGAGACTGCTGCATTCACTTTAAATAGGGCTCCGTCGAAATCCGTTGAGACGACACCGTATGAATTGTGGTTTGGTAAGAAACCTAAGCTGTCGTTTCTGAAAGTTTGGGGATGAGATGCTTATGTCAAGAAACTTCAACCTGAAAAGCTCGAACCCAAATCGGAAAAATGCGTCTTCATAGGATACCCTAAGGAAACTATTGGGTATACCTTCTACCTTAGATCCGAAGGCAAGATCTTTGTTGCCAAGAATGGATCCTTTCTAGAGAAAGAGTTTCTCTCGAAAGAAGTAAGTGGGAGGAAAGTAGAACTTGATGAAGTATTTCCTCTTGAACCGGAGAGTGGCGCAGCTCAAGAAAATGTTTTCTGAGGTGCCTGCACCGACTAGAGAGGAAGTTAATGATGATGATCATGAAACTTCAGATCAAGTTTCTACTGAACTTCGTAGGTCCACAAGGACACGTTCCGCACCAGAGTGGTACGGCAACCCTGTCCTGGAAATCATGTTGTTAGACAATGGTGAATCTTCGAACTATGAAGAAGCAATGGTAGGCCCAGATTCCGACAAATGGCTGGAAGCCATGAAATCCGAGATAGGATCCATGTATGAAAACGAAGTATGGACTTTGACTGACTTGCCCGATGATCGGCGAGCCATAGAAAATAAATGGATCTTTAAGAAGAAGACAGACACGGATGGTAATGTGACCATCTATAAGGCTCGGCTTGTCGCTAAAGGTTATCGACAAGTTCAAGGGGTTGACTACGATGAGACTTTCTCACCCGTAGCGAAGCTGAAGTCCGTCTGAATCATGTTAGCAATTGCCGCATTCTATGATTATGAGATATGGCAAATGGACGTCAAAACGGCATTCCTTAATGGTTTCCTTAAGGAAGAATTGTATATGAAGTAGCCAGAAGGTTTTGTCGATCCTAAGAATGCTGACAAGGTGTGCAAGCTCCAACGCTCAATCTATGGGCTGGTGCAAGCATCTCGGAGTTGGAACATTCGATTTGATGAGATGATCAAAGCGTTTGGGTTTATGCAGACTTTTGGAGAAGCCTGTGTTTACAAGAAAGTGAGTGGGAGATCTGTAGCATTTCTCATATTATATGTGGATGACATACTATTGATGGAAAATGATATAGAATTCTTGGAAAGCATAAAGGCCTACTTGAACAAGTGTTTTTCAATGAAGGATCGAGACACCTTATTGGTCTTTCACAAAGTACGTACCTTGACAAGATATTGAAGAAGTTCAATATGGATCAGTCCAAGAAGGGGTTCTTGCCTATATTGCAAGGTATGAGATTGAGCACGGCTCAATGCCCGACCACGGCAGAAGATAGAGAAAAGATGAGTGTCGTCCCCTATGCCTCGGCCATAGGGTCTATTATGTATGCCATGCTGTGTACCAGACCTGATGTAAACCTTGTCGTAAGTTTGGTAGGAAGGTACCAAAGTAATCCCGGCATGGAACACTGGACAGTGGTCAAGAATATCTTGAAGTGCCTGAAAAGGACTAAGGATATGTTTCTCGTTTATGGAGGTGACGAAGAGCTCGTCGTAAAGGGTTACGTCGATGCTAGCTTCGACACAAATCTAGATGACTCCAAGTCACAAACCGGATACGTGTATATTTTGAATGGTGGGGCAGTCAGCTGGTGTAGTTGCAATCAAAGCGTCGTGGCGGGATCTACATGTGAAGCGGAGTACATGGCAGCCTCGGAGGCAGCACAAGAAGCAATCTGGATGAAGGAGTTCATTACCGACCTAGGAGTTATTCCTAATGCGTCGGGCCAGATGACTCTCTTCTGTGACAACACTGGAGCTATTGCCCTTGCTGAAAGATCGTGGATGTCGCCTAGAGGGGGGTGAATAGGCTTTTTAAAATAATTACGGTTTAGGCTTGAACAAATGCGGAATAAACCTAGCGGTTAATTTGTCAAGCACAAAACCTACAACAACTAGGCTCACCTATGTGCACCAACAACTTATGCTAAGCAAGATAGACTACTAGGTGATAGCAAGATATATGATAAGAAACAATATGGCTATCACAAAGTAAAGTGCATAAGTAAAGAGCTCGGGTAAGAGATAACCGAGGCATGCAGAGACGACGATGTATCCCGAAGTTCACACCCTTGCGGATGCTAATCTCCGTTTGGAGCGGTGTGGAGGCACAATGCTCCCCAAGAAGCCACTAGGGCCACCGTAATCTCCTCACGCCCTCGCATAATGCAAGATGCCGTGATTCCACTAAGGGACCCTTGAGGGCGGTCACCAAACCCGTACAAATGGCAACCCTTGGGGGCGGTCACCGAACCCGTACACTTTGGCAACCCTTGGGGGCGGTCACCGGTACCCGTAAAATTGCTCGGGGCGATCTCCACAACCTAATTGGAGACCCCGACGCTTGCCCGGAGCTTTACACCACAATGATTGAGCTCCAAACACCACCAACCATCTAGGGCGCCAAGGCACCCAAGAGGAACAAGCTCTAGGGTGCCCAAACACCCAAGAGTAATAAGCTTCTCAAACTTCACTTCCACGTATCACCGTGGAGAACTCAAACCGATGCACCAAATGCAATGGCAAGGGCACACGGAGTGCCCAATTCCTTCTCTCCCAATCCCACCAAAGCAACTAATGCTAGGGAAGAAAATGAGAGGAAGAACGAAAGAAGAACACGAAGAACTCCAAGATCTAGATCCAAGGGGTTCCCCTCACTTAGAGGAGAAAGTGATTGGTGGAAACGTGGATCTAGATCTCCTCTCTCTTTTCCCTCAAGAACTAGCAAGAATCATTGGAGGGATTGAGAGTTAGCAAGCTCGAAGAAGGTCAACAATGGGGGAAGAACACGAGCTAAAAGGATTAGGTTCATTGGGGAAGAAGTCCCCCTTTTATAGGTGGGGAAAAATCCAACCGTTATGCTCACAGCCCGCACAGAGCGGTACTACCGCTAGGGCGGAAGTACCCCTTTGAAAAACAACAGCGAGGAGGCAAAAGGCCAGAAGAACCGCCGGAGCGGTACTACTGCTCGTCCTCACGGTACTACCGCAAATGGTAGCGGTACTACTGCTTGCGAGCAGTACTAAAAAAATACATCCGGGCCTACCACCGCAAGACTTGGGACGAGTTTTTGGTCCGGAGCAGTACTACCGCTGTAGGAGCCGCGGTAGTACTGCTCTGGAGTGGTAGTAAAAAATTACATCCGCTCCAATTCGCGGTAGTACCGCTGCACCCTTTTCAGAACACCAAAACTGACACAACTTTTGCAAACGGACTCCGAATTTGATGAAACCAAGTTTGTTGGAAAGCTAGCGACAAGGGCTAACACAATCTTGAAAGAAATATCAATAAGAAGCAAATTGGAAAAGGCCCATAAGAAAATGGTGAGGACCCTTCCTCGGATAAGACCGGTAAAACCTACAACACCGAAAACATCATAGAAGACGCATGCGAACTCCGTTTTCGATGAAACCAAGTTTGTTGGAAAGCTAGAGACAAGGGCTAACACAATCTTGAAAGAAATAACAATAAGAAGCAAATTAGAAAAGGCCCATAAGAAAATGGTGAGGACCCTTCCTCGGATAAGACCAGTAAAACCTACAAGACCGAAAACATCATAGAAGACGCATGCGAACTCCGTTTTCGATGAACTCAAGCTTGTCATCAAGATGACAATAAGCTCTAAGACTCACAAAGAGAACCAAACAAGAACCAAGAAACATGATGCAAGGGTGCAATGGTTTGAGCTCTTGACGAACGATACGATCAAGCTACTCACTTGAGAGCCCCCTTGATAGTACGGCTATCGATCCTATAACCCGGTCTCCCAACTACCACCATGAGACCGGTAAAATAGAAAACCTATCAAGGGCAAACCTTTGCCTTGCACATGATCCACTTAAGTTAGATGATGACGATCTTGTCCTCCTCAAGATGGACCACCTTTCTTGATTGTGTTGGGTCGATGAAGACTAGATGATTGCTCCCCCATACTCCACTATGGGTGAGCCACTCTTCGGCACATCTTCACAAGTCCATTGACACCACAATGGATGGCAAGCTTCAAGCACTTGATCTCTTCGTGATTCTCCACTTGAAATTGCACACGGCAATCTTGATGACGATCACCACTTGATGTCATCCTTCCCATGGGTTGTATGATATAATCCTCTTGAGGCAAGCCCATGGACACGTACCTAACCCCACATAGACTCTCACGTAGACCATGGGTTAGTACACAAAGTGCAATGGACAATGCTTACCATACCATGGGATCACTTGATCCCTCTCGGTACATCTTCTACTCTTTGTGAGTTGATCAACTTGATTCACTCTTGACTTAGTCTTGATCAACCTTGAATCTTTCCAACTCTCTTTGTTTGGATGATGTCTTGAAGGTAAACATGAATGATCACACAATCTTCTTCTTCAAGACATGCTTTCAATAAGCTCAACTCTCAAATGACCAATCTTTGGATAATTCCTTGAATAGCACCTTGGTCGACACAAACTCTCCTTGAAACCAACACATGTACTCCAAGAAAAGCCTATGGACAAATCCTTCAAATATAGCTCAAGGAAACCATTAGTCCATAGAGATTGTCATCAATTACCAAAACCAAACATGGGGCACCGCATGTTCTTTCAATCTCCCCCATTTTGGTAATTGATGACAATCACTTTCACGAGAGTTTATACAAGGAATTATGCATCACCAAGCAATGCAAAAACCAATAATGCATGTGTATGAGATGCAAATGCTTAGGAACAAAACCAAATCAAGGAGAAAACTCTGAAGACTTCTCCACAAAACTCTCTGAAACTTCTCCCCCATTGGCATCGATTGCCAAAATGGGCGAAAAGCATAGAAGGCCAATATAAATTGTGTTCCTCCATAAATTGTGTATTTCTCAACAAGAGAGTGGAATGCAATACACATATCCAACGGTAATACTTGGAGGAAGACCAACTATATTGAGGCACCAAGATTGCTAAAGGAATGATATGCCACAAGGACATCACAAAGAGAGAAACAAGCAATCAAGCAATCAAAAGATACCATTTGAAGCACGCTATCAAAAGATACCAATTGAACCAACTAGGCCAAAGATCCTACGAGCTACATGAATAAAGGATATTATGATAAGAGCAAAGGAGTGTTCTAAAGAAACTAGAGAAGCTCCCCATGATTTGTGCACACATAAGAATTTTTGTCTTTGGATACAAAGTGCACAAAATAGGATCATAGCTCCCCCAAAATCAATAGAAACTTACAACAAGTGCAAGTGAGCATATAGGAAACTAAGCCTAGTACATGTAACAAACACATGGTTGAGCAATAAGTGAAAAAGGCAACTTAAGAATGGGCTCAACCAAAATGATGTGTGTGAGTCAAGGCAATGCACTTGAGAAGACTAATGTACGGATGAGCATTAAGCATCAATAAAGTCTTGAAAAAATGAGGCAACACAGTGCAAGGCCTATCATTCCCACATACAACTAGCAAATGGGTTCACAAGCTAACTAATAAGCATATAAAGAACCTATGCTTGTGACAACCCGTGGCGAAGATAGAAGATGAAAGCCTCATCAAGACGAGGGATACCAATTAAGATGGACAAAGCCTCGTAGAGATAAGCATGAGGAAAATAATCTTCACCACACAAGAGTGCATCAAGATGCAACGAGATACGATACGCACTCAAGGCAAAAGCTTTCACGGAGCCACCAAAGAAATAACATAAGAAAGGCAAGGTGGGCATGAAAGAAAGGATATCATCTAGAGATGTAATTTCTCTCAAGTGTATAAGGTTCTAGGTAGACAAAATCATGATGATATATATCTACAAAGATGGATGTACACCCGAAATAGTTACAACATGAAGGAACAAGATATCCAAACGGAAGTCATACATATACCAATAAGATATTTGCTTGAGAGCATAGCACAAGGCTAGATATGGTCTTATTGCATATAAATGAATTCCAACCACACAAACATCAAAGACATCACAACTAGCAACAAGACATCATTGTTGGGATGCTTTGAGAAAGGAAACAAGTATCACAAGAGAGAATGGATAACATGCCATGATACAACCTACGAAAGGTTGATGCAAGAAATGTGTGCATGAAGTAGATGATGATACTTGTTACCGAGATACCATTGGATGGATGTAGTAGATGCCAATTAAAGGTAGATAGTAGTTCATTAATCATCCTAGCTTGACTCCAATAAGAACATGGTGACACCACCTTCCTTGTGAGTGAGCCGAGCATCCAATGCATCTCCACTTGTTCCTAGAACAACAACACAAACAAAATGGTACCCAAACTCATTGGGACCAAAGAGTTAGAGAACCAACAACACATAGGACAAACTCCACATAAATATGTGCATATAGATATGAAAATGAATTTCATGCACATCTCATCCAATTTGAAACTTGGTGGAGTTCCCCCTATATATTGGGTCAAAGAAAGAAAACATGCCAAAGAAACTACAAGAAGTAAATATGCATGCTCAAGACTTTCAAGAACTGAGACCAAAAGACAAAGAAATACCAAGCGAAGAAAAGATACCAAATGAATAAATCATCACTTGGAGGATATCCATAAAAGATACATCAAGGAATGAGATATCCATTGATACACTCAAAAAGAAAGATGTCAAACTCCCAAAAGAGAGAATGGTTCCAAACAAACCAAGCCCTCTACAGAGTTTCATGATGGCACAAAACACCAAAAAGAAATGGCTTGCCTTCCACAAACACACACTTGATAAGGATCACAAGATGAGTGTTTTATAGAGAATAGGATGGCTCCCCCAAGACTAGTGCATTATAGAGAATTTGCATTTGAATACAAAATGTACGGGGTGGGATCACCACTTTCACTATATCTAGAAAACACTAGACAAGGTCAAGAAATCAACAAGATCCACAAGTGGTATGGAATACAATGGGAGTTGACACAATCCTAGGCAAGAGAAAAAGCAAATAAAAGCAAAGGCCAATGTAAAGATGATCAATAATTTCTACCACACATAAGTGAGTACCAATTGTTAAAAGACAAGAAGTATTTGGAAATAATTCCCGGTGGTAGATAACAAGGATATCCGACATCATCTTCACACCAAACAAAAAGCAAATTACAACTTGTAGAGCTAACATGCCACCTAGGAACAAGATAATTCACAATATCAACTCTAGATCACAATATCTCAAATGTACACATTTTCTAGGCTAGTAATATACACATAGCATATTACTCCCCCATAATGTGATACCAATTAAAGATAGACAAGAGGTAATTAAAGGATCCAACAAGAGATAATTAATGGACTATTTAGAATTTGAATTTCTCATGAGAAGACATACCACATAGCGACTAGATAAGCTTGCAATATAAATTCTAAGTGGTATTCCCCATGTACCCACCTTTATAGGATTGTGAAGTGCACAAAGCACATCACTCCCCCATAATGGGATATTCCATTAATCTCTCACAAGAGCCAACTAAGAAATAAACAAGATGCAAAAGGCTCAACGCATGACACACACGTACATGATGTGCAAACCGACACACACATACTTGATTGCTCAAGATAATCTAGTTGGAAGCACAACATATACAAACACATGCAAGGAACAAAGCCAAACATGCAAAGGGGCAAGTAACTTTCAATGTAAACAATTTAAGCACGAGTTACCGCAAGGAGGAACATTGGATATAAGATAGGAACTTGATAATCCGAATGACTTGGCTTGAGACAATAAGAATGATGAAGTCCCCTTAATTCTTCATAATGTAGCCAAGTCTCCAATGACCTCCAACATCACCTATTGATCAAGTTTGAGCTTGTTGGTCCCCAACCAAGTTGGGTCCTAAGAGGTTAGTCACAATAGGTTTGGCTACCCAAATGGTTCTTTGCTTCAAACCACTTTGAGTACCAACAAACTTGGCAACCACATTGCCAACCTTATCCTTCCCAAAAGAATAGACATCATCAATAATAATTGGGTTGGATAAGTTACCACTAGTGCATGAAGAAGCAAGGTGACCTTTCTCGCGATATAGGTAGCAACGACTACTCTTCACTTTCTTCTCACTTGATTTCTCAACTTGAGAAGCATAAGCTTGAGTCTTCCTGGGAAGAGGCTTTTCTTCAACTTGAGGTTGAAAATGAGAGTGAACTTGTGGCCGCTTCCCTTGTTGCTTGTCACTAATGGGATTCTTCTTCAATGGGCAAGATCTAACATGATGCCCTTCTACTTTGCACTTGAAGCAAACAATCTTGGCCGAATTCTTGACTTGTTCTTGGCCCTTCTTTTTGTTCACCTTGGACTTCTTCTTCTTGTTGGAGTTGAATCCAAGTCCACCTTTGTCATTGGGGGATTTTTGCACACTCAAGATATTGTTGAGTGTGAATTTCCCTTCATGACTCTTTTCCAAGTCTTTCTTCAAAGAAGTGACTTGGGCCTTGATCTCTTTGATTTCCTCTACATGGTTAGTCTCAACACAAGTACTAGAGGAAGTATAAGCTTCATCGTTAGAGCAACAAGGCAAGGAAAGCAATTCATCACAAGATGTACCAACATTATGCATGGATGAATCGCGAGGACTAGCACAAGGCAATATAGCATTTTGAATAAAAGTAGTGCTAGTATCCACATGAGGCTCACTAGATGTTACCTTAGCAAGCATGGCCTCATGAGCTAACTTTAGCACATTATGGGATACTAGAAGATCATCATGAGAGCTTGTGAGCTTTACATGATTTTCTTCCAACATCCCATAATTGCTAGATAGCAACTCAAGTTGAGCCCTTAGCTCAACATTCTCCTTCAAAATGGATGCTTCACAAGAGATATAGTTAGTAGCACAAGAATCATCATTAACAACAAGAGGAGAGGACACCTTGGAAAGCTCTTTTGAATACGAAGCTTTAAGTTGAGCATGAGACTCGGTGAGTTTGATGAGCTCACTATTAATGACCCTTGAGCCATTTTCGAGGTGCTGAAAGTCCCCAAGGAGTTTAGCATGTGCAACTTCAAGCTCCTCATTTTTAATTTCAAAATCATTGGCCACCTCAAGAGCTCTATCACGAGATTCCCTCACTCTAGATAATTCTAGAGCAAAAGTATCCTCAAGAGATTCCTTGGTGGTTTGTTCAAGTTCGAGAGCTTGGGAGAGGTCCGCGATCTCATTAGCGTAATCACGCTCATGACCTTCCATTTTATCAATGGTGACCTCATGCTCCTCAAGAAGAGATTCCAACTCATCAATATATTTCTTGCCCTCAATGGCAATGGACATGATTTCCATGAAGTTGGAACGAGCAATTTTATTTTTATTAAGAGCTTTAAAAACCATTTCCCCCTTAATTTTTAAGGAGGCAACATTATCATTCTCTTCATCATTATCCTTATCATCATTAGCATCAACATCATCAAGAGACATATTGGGTTTCAAAGTAGGAGATACCTTTGAAGCCTTAGCCATAAGGCAAAAAGCAATAGATGATGATGTAGGATCCCTTGAAGCACCATTTAAAACCACATCTTGTTCCATTGAGTGTTGGGTTTCCTCTACATTGTTAGCACCACAACTCGAGGAAATACAAGCATTTTTATCATAGCAACAAGATATAGCAAGCATATCATCATGAGATTTAGTCAAACAATTTCTACAAGATATGCACGGACTATCAACACAAGCATGTGAAACATGTATGGTGCTCGAAGTGTTAAAGTCCAAAGAAGAAGCATTGCAATAAGATAGTGATGAAGGATCATCCACAATAAGCATACTATCATCATTGCAATGACCAACACTACTCACCATATCATTACCTTGTGGCAAACCACATGTAGGTGAAGTAGAAGAAGTTGAGAAGACTATACGGTCGGATGTGGAGGGAGAACAATCATCCCCACAGAACTTGGACACGCCATATTTATCTTGAAGCTTTGTCCACAACTCATGAGCATCCCGGAACGGCATGAGTTGAAATATAACTACATTGCTGAAAGCATCGAAAAGCACATTAGAAGCTTGAGCATTGAGATAAGAGTTTCTCTCATCCTCTAAAGATAATCTTTGGGGATCCTTTGGAGGAGACAAACCCATATCTACAATTCGCTCTAAATTTGGGTCCATGACCCTAAAGAGATTAAGCATGCGAATTACCCAAACATCAAAATTTGTGCCATCGAAAGTAAGAGTGTCAGAGAATCCTAATCCCCTAGTTGACATCCTTACTCTCTAGGCGGTTAAGCCCTATAAAGAGAGATGAGGCTCTGATACCAATTGAAAGATCGTGGATGTCGCCTAGAGGGGGGTGAATAGGCGTTTTAAAATAATTACGGTTTAGGCTTGAACAAATGCGGAATAAACCTAGAGGTTAATTTGTCAAGCACAAAACCTACAACAACTAGGCTCACCTATGTGCACCAACAACTTATGCTAAGCAAGATAGACTACTAGGTGATAGCAAGATATATGATAAGAAACAATATGGCTATCACAAAGTAAAGTGCATAAGTAAAGAGCTCGGGTAAGAGATAACCGAGGCACGCGGAGACGATGATGTATCCCGAAGTTCACACCCTTGCGGATGCTAATCTCCGTTTGGAGCGGTGTGGAGGCACAATGCTCCCCAAGAAGCCACTAGGGCCACCGTAATCTCCTCACGCCCTCGCACAATGCAAGATGCCGTGATTCCACTAAGGGACCCTTGAGGGCGGTCACCGAACCCGTACAAATGGCAACCCTTGGGGGCGGTCACCGAACCCGTACACTTTGGCAACCCTTGGGGGCGGTCACCGGTACCCGTAAAATTGCTCGGGGCGATCTCCACAACCTAATTGGAGACCCCGACGCTTGCCCGGAGCTTTACACCACAATGATTGAGCTCCAAACACCACCAACCATCTAGGGCGCCAAGGCACCCAAGAGGAACAAGCTCTAGGGTGCCCAAACACCCAAGAGTAATAAGCTTCTCAAACTTCACTTCCACGTATCACCGTGGAGAACTCAAACCGATGCACCAAATGCAATGGCAAGGGCACACGGAGTGCCCAATTCCTTCTCTCCCAATCCCACCAAAGCAACTAATGCTAGGGAAGAAAATGAGAGGAAGAACGAAAGAAGAACACGAAGAACTCCAAGATCTAGATCCAAGGGGTTCCCCTCACTTAGAGGAGAAAGTGATTGGTGGAAACGTGGATCTAGATCTCCTCTCTCTTTTCCCTCAAGAACTAGCAAGAATCATTGGAGGGATTGAGAGTTAGCAAGCTCGAAGAAGGTCAACAATGGGGGAAGAACACGAGCTAAAAGGATTAGGTTCATTAGGGAAGAAGACCCCCTTTTATAGGTGGGGAAAAATCCAACCGTTATGCTCACAGCCCGCACAGAGCGGTACTACCGCTAGGGCGGAAGTACCCCTTTGAAAAACAACAGCGAGGAGGCAAAAGGCCAGAAGAACCGCCGGAGCGGTACTACCGCTCGTCCTCACGGTACTACCGCAAATGGTAGCGGTACTACTGCTTGCGAGCAGTACTAAAAAAATACATCCGGGCCTACCACCGCAAGACTTGGGACGAGTTTTTGGTCCGGAGCGGTACTACCGCTGTAGGAGCCGCGATAGTACTGCTCTAGAGTGGTAGTAAAAAATTACATCCACTCCAATTCGCGGTAGTACCGCTGCAGCCTTTTCAGAACACCAAAACTGACACAACTTTTGCAAACAGACTCCGAATTCGATGAAACCAAGTTTGTTGGAAAGCTAGCGACAAGGGCTAACACAATCTTAAAAGAAATTTCAATAAGAAGCAAATTGGAAAAGGCCCATAAGAAAATGGTGAGGACCCTTCCTCGGATAAGACCGGTAAAACCTACAACACCAAAAACATCATAGAAGACGCATGCGAACTCCGTTTTCGATGAAACCAAGTTTGTTGGAAAGCTAGCGACAAGGGCTAACACAATCTTGAAAGAAATAACAATAAGAAGCAAATTAGAAAAGTCCCATAAGAAAATGGTGAGGACCCTTCCTCGGATAAGACCGGTAAAACCTACAACACCGAAAACATCATAGAAGACGCATGCGAACTCCGTTTTCGATGAACTCAAGCTTGTCATCAAGATGACAATAAGCTCTAAGACTCACAAAGAGAACCAAACAAGAACCAAGAAACATGATGCAAGGGTGCAATGGTTTGAGCTCTCGACGAACGATACAATCAAGCTACTCACTTGAGAGCCCCCCTTGATAGTACGGATATCGATCCTATAACCCGGTCTCCCAACTACCACCATGAGACCGGTAAAATAGAAAACCTATCAAGGGCAAACCTTTGCCTTGCACATGATCCACTTAAGTTAGATGATGATGATCTTGTCCTCCTCAAGATGGACCACCTTTCTTGATTGTGTTGGGTCGATGAAGACTAGATGATTGCTCCACCATACTCCACTATGGGTGAGCCACTCTTCGGCACATCTTCACAAGTCCATTGACACCACAATGGATGGAAAGCTTCAAGCACTTGATCTCTTCGTGATTCTCCACTTGAAATTGCACACGACAATCTTGATGACGATCACCACTTGATGTCATCCTTCCCATGGGTTGTATGATATCATCCTCTTGAGGCAAGCCCATGGACACGTACCTAACCCCACATAGACTCTCATGTAGACCATGGGTTAGTACACAAAGGGCAATGGACAATGCTTACCATACCATGGGATCACTTGATCCCTCTCGGTACATCTTCTACTCTTTGTGAGTTGATCAACTTGATTCACTCTTGACTTAGTCTTGATCAACCTTGAATCTTTCCAACTCTCTTCGTTTGGATGATGTCTTGAAGGTAAACATGAATGATCACACAATCTTCTTCTTCAAGACATGCTTGCAATAAGCTCAACTCTCAAATGACCAATCTTTGGATAATTCCTTGAATAGCACCTTGGTCGACACAAACTCTCCTTGAAACCAACACATGTACTCCAAGAAAAGCCTATGGACAAAACCTTCAAATATAACTCAAGGAAACCATTAGTCCATAGAGATTGTCATCAATTACCAAAACCAAACATGGGGGCACCGCATGTTCTTTCACTTGCCAAGGAGTCCAGGTTTCACAAGAAGACCAGGCATATCAAACGTCGCTTCAACTCCATTCGTGAAAATGTTCAAAATGGAGACATAGATATTTGTAAAGTGCATAAAGACCTGAATGTCACAGATCCGTTGACTAAACCTCTTCCTCGAGCAAAACATGATCAACACCAGAACTCTATGGGTGTTTGATTCATCACAATGTAACTAGATTATTGACTCTAGTGCAAGTGGGAGACTGTTGGAAATATGCCCTAGAGGCAATAATAAAATGGTTATTATTATATTTCCTTGTTCATGATAATTTTTTGTTGTTCATGCTATAATTGTATTATCCGGAAATCATGATACATGTGTGAATACATAGACCACAACATGTCCCTAGTGAGCCTCTAGTTGACTAGCTCGTTGATCAACAGATGGTCATGGTTTCCTGACTATGGACATTGGATGTCATTGATAACGGGATCACATCATTAAGGGAAAGATGTGATGGACAAGACCCAATCCTAAGCATAGCACAAGATCGTGTAGTTTGTCTGCTAGAGCTTTTCTAATGTCAAGTATCTTTTCCTTAGACCATGAGATTGTGCAACTCCCGAATACTGTAGGAATACTTTGGGTGAGCCAAACGTCACAACGTAACTGGGTGGCTATAAAGGTGCACTATGGGTATCTCCGAAAGTGTCTGTTGGGTTGGCACGAATCGAAACTGGGATTTGTCACTCCGTATGACGGAGAGGTATCTCTGGGCCCACTCGGTAAGACATCATCGTAATGAGCTCAGTGTGACTAAAGGGTTCGTCACAGGATGATGTGTTACGGAACGAGTAAAGTGACTTGCCGGTAACGAGATTGAACGAGGTATTGGGATACCGACGATCGAATCTCGGGCAAGTAACGTACCGATTGACAAAGGGAATTGTAGACGGGATTGGTTGAATCCTCGACATCGTGGTTCATCCGATGAGATCATCATGGAACATGTGGGAGCCAACATGGGTATCCAGATCCTGCTGTTGGTTATTGACCAGAGAGTTGTCTCGGTCATGTCTGCATGGTTCCCGAACCCCTAGGGTCTACACACTTAAGGTTCGATGATGCTAGGGTTATTAGGAAGATTTGTATGTGATTACCGAATGTTGTTCGGAGTCCCGGATGAGATCTCGGACATCACGAGGAGTTCCAGAATAGTCCGGAGGTGAAGATTTATATATGGGAAGTCATCATACGGTCACCAGAAATATTCGGGGGTATACCGGTATTGTACCGGGACCACCGGAGGGGTTCCGGGGGTCCACCGAGAGGGTCCACCTGCCCCGGAGGGCCTTATGGGCTGTAGGTGGAAGGGAACCAGCCCCTAGCGGGCTGGGCGCCATCCCCCCTAGGGCACATGCGCCTAGGGTTTGGGGGGAACCCTAAAGGGGGGCGCCCCCCTTGCTTGGGGGGCAAGCCCCCTCCCCCTTGGCCGCCGCCCCCCTCTAGATCTCATCTAGAGGGGCCGGCCCCCTTCCCCTTCTCCCTATAAATAGAGGGGTGAGGGGAGGGCTGCAGCACCACATCCAAGGCGCGGCCCTTCCCCTCCCCAACACATCTCCTCCTCCGCGTGAGCTTGGCGAAGCCCTGCCGGAGAACTGCCACTCCATCACCACCACGACGTCGTGCTGCTGTTGGAGCCTTCTTCCTCAACCTCTCCCTCCTTCTTGCTGGATCAAGGTGTGGGAGACGTCACCGGGCTGCACGTGTGTTGAACGTGGAGGCGCCGTTGTTCGGTGCTTAGATCGGATTCGGCCGTGATCTGAATCGCTACGTGTACGACGCCTCCAAACGTGTTCTTATAACGCTTCCGACTCGCGATCTTCAAGGGTATGAAGATGCACTCCCTTCTCTCTCGTTGCTAGTTACTCCATAGATTGATCTTGGTGATGCGTAGAATTTTTTTTAATTTCTACAACGATCCCCAACAGGCCGGGCATCGTCGACAACAAATACTATATGCCGCAAAAGTAAAGTAACATTTTTTAAATGATGGATTGTGATTTCATATATGCAAATTTTAAATTTTATAACTAAAACTAACATTTCTAATATTTCTATAACTAAAAATAACATTTCTAATATTTCTATAACTAAAAAACATTTCTATATAACTAACATTTCTAATATTTCTATATAACTAACATTTCTAATATTTCTATAACTAAAAAACATTTCTATATAACTAACATTTCTAATATTTCTATAACTAAAAAACAGAAAAATTGCTAACATTTCTATAACAGCGTGTGTGTGTGTGTGGACATGGCGGCCGGGCAGGAGCTCACCGGCGAGGCGCTGCGGCGGGCACGGAGACGGGCGGTGACGACGGGGACGGGGACGGGCCGGGCGGGGACGACGGGAGGACGGGGCGGGGCGCGGCGACGGGGACGTGGGCAGGCCGGGCGGGGATGACAGGACGACGAGGCGCGGCGACGGGGACGGGGCCGGGCCGGGCGGGGACGACGGGAGGACGGGGCGGAGCGCGACGACGGGGACGGGGACGGGCCGGGCGGGATGAGGGGCGGCGGCGACGGGGCAGAGGAGAAAGAAGTCGGGGGAGAGATGAGAAACTGAATTTTTTTGAAGTGTTTTCTTATATAGAACCCACCTTTAGTACCGGTTGGAGCCACCAACCGGTACTAAAGGTCTGTTTTGGCCAGGCGAAGCGGCGAGAACCGCACCCCCTTTAGTACTGGGTCATGGCGCCAACCGGTACTAAAGGCCCCTTAGTACCGGTTGGCGCCACGACCCGGTACTAAAGGGTGTGCGCTGCCAGGCGAGGGGCGCAGAAGTTTAGTCCCACCTGCTAGCCGAGGGGCACTCGCACCTGCTTATAAGCGCCGCCGCCGCTGCTGTCTCGAGCTCCTCTCTAAAGCAGGCCTTCTGGGCCTACCTCTACTATGATGCCATGTTGGTCCTACTGGGCTAGTGGGCCTGCATCCTGGCCCAACTAGAATTTGGGTTTCTAGTCGTATGCAGGCCGTTGTGGCCCAGTAGGTGGGTTTTTTTTCATTTAGTTTTTTTCTTTTTTTTCTTTTCTGCTTTATTTATTTTTAGTTGTTTTTGTTGTATTTTGAGTTTCTTTGTGAATATTTTTGCTTTAGGTACAAAAAATTACAAACTTTCTGTTAGTGCCGGTAGTTTTCAAATTTGAATAGTTTAAATTTTGAATTATTTGAATTTTGTGTGAATCACTAGTTTGTGAATAACTTAACTTTGAAAATAGATTTTTCAGTGATTCTTTTTTGTACTCGATTAATTTCTCAGTCCCTCTAGTCGGGTGGGCGCCGGCCGGCCGGATCCATTTAATATTAGTGTTTTTTATCATTATATTCAATTTGGTAATGCTTAGGTTATTTAAAAAATGAAATGCCTTTGTAATGGATGAGTTTTCGTCTGAAACCTTGATACTTCGAAAGAGATTGTCCATTTTGTACACGAAGTGCATCCAGTTTTTGCGGTAACCCTCTCTACTTTTTTGCACATGCTATGTGGGTGAAATTATGATACCATGCCAACTTTCAACCTTTTCTGAGTTCATTTGAAATGCTTTTCAATTTCAGGGTCATTTAGCTGGAAAAAATCAGTAAATGCATGAAAGAATTTGTTTGCACATAAAATTTCTTTGCGTTTCAAATGCCAAAACACATAACTACCCTAACTATTACAGAGATTCCCTCCTGGGTGTGAAACACAGAAGAAAGTGATGATAGTGAAGCCGATCACATCCCAGATCTTTGGGTGTGAAACTTTTTCTTCGCGTGTGTCCCTTTGCGCTGTAGCCATGGAAAATTTTCATCATTTAACTGGATGCTCGGATCAATATTCACTGTGAATGGAGCAATTTCATCAAACTTTTCATAATCTTCTGACATGTCTGTCTTGTCATCCACTCCCACGATGTTTCTCTTCCCAGAAAAACTATGTGGCGCTTTGGCTCATCGTATGATGCATTCGCTTCCTTATCTTTTCTTTTTCTCGGCTTGGTAGACATATCCTTCACATAGAAAACCTGTGCCACATCATTAGCTAGGACGAATGGTTCGTCTGCATACGCAAGATTGTTGAGATCCACTATTGCCATTCCATACTGCCGGTCTTCCGTTACCCCGCCTCGTGTCATATTGACCCATTTGCACCGAAACAAAGGGACCTTCAAACCACGTCCATAGTCAAGTTCCCATATTTCCTCTATGTAACCATAATATGTTTCATTTCCCGTCTTGGTTGTTGGATCAAAGCGAACACCACTGTTTTGGTTGGTGCTCTTCTTATCTTGGGCGATCGTGTAAAATGTATTACCATTTATCTCATATCCTTTGAAAGTCATTATATTCGAAGATGGTAACTGGGACAACGAGTATAGGTCATCTTCAATAGAGGCGTCATGCATGGTACGTGTCTGCAACCAGCCGGCGAAACTCCTGGTTTGTTCACATGTAATCCAGTCATCAGACCGCTCCGGGTGTTTGGAGCATAGAAAATTCTTGTGTTCGTCCATATACGGAGCCACCAAGGCGGAATTCTATAGAACTGTGTAGTGCGCTTCAGTTAGAGAATGTCCGTCCATACATATTATTTGATCCCCTCCTAGCGTGCCTTTTCCATCCAGTCTGCCCTTATGCCGCGATTCAGGAACACCAATCGGCTTAAGGTCAGGAATAAAGTCAATACAAAACTCAATGACCTCCTCATTTTCATGGCCCTTGGAGATGCTTCCTTTTGGCCTAGCACGGTTATGAACATATTTCTTTAAGACTCCCATGAACCTCTCAAAGGGGAACATATTGTGTAGAAATACAGGACCCAAAACGTTAATCTCTTCGCATAGGTGAACTAGGACGTGCGTCATGATGTTGAAGAAGGATGGTGGGAACACCAACTCGAAACTGACAAGACATTGCACCAAATCATTCTCTAACCTTGGTATGATTTCTGGATCGATTACCTTCTAAGAGATTGCATTGAGGAATGCACATAGCTTCACAATGGCTAATCGAACATTTTCCGGTAGAAGCCCCCTCAATGCAACCAGAAGCAGTTGCGTCATAATCATGTGGCAGTCATGAGACTTTAGGTTCTGGAACTTTTTCTCTGCCATGTTTATTATTCCCTTTATATTCGACGAGAAGCCAGACGGTACCTTAATACTGAGCAGGCATTCAAAAAAGATTTCCTTCTCTTCTTTGGTAAGAGCGTAGATGGCATGACCATGATGTATGCCGTCTTTTACGTGCATACGTTGCTGGTCCTCCCGTGCCTCAGGTGTATCTTTTGTCTTCCCATACACGCCCAAGAAGCCAAGAAGGGTCACGCAAAGATTCTTCGTCATGTGCATCATGTCGATTGCGGAGCGGACCTCTAGGTCTTTCCAATAGGGCAGGTCCCAAAATATAGATTTCTTCTTCCACATGGGTGCGCGTCCGTCAGCGTCATTCGGAACAGGTTGTCCGCCAGGACCCTTTCCAAAGACTACCTTCAAATCCTTGACCATATCATGTACATCAGCACCAGTACGGTGGCGAGGCTTCGTCCGGTGATCCACCTCACCTTTGAAATGCTTGCCTTTCTTTCTTACGGCATGCCTGCTCGGAAGAAATCGACGATGTCCCAGGTACACATTATTCTTACAATTAGCCAAATATATATTGTCAGTATCGTCCAAACAATGCGTGCATGCGCGGTATCCCTCGTTTGTCTGTCCTGAAAGGTTACTGAGAGCAGGCCAATCATTGATGGTCATGAACAGCAACGCCTTTAGGTCAAATTCTTCCCCCATGTGTTCATGCCACGCACGTACACCTATTCCATTCCACAGCTGTAAGAGTTCTTCAACTAATGGCCTTAGGTACACATCAATATCGTTGCTGGGTTGCTTAGGGCCTTGGATGAGCACTGGCATCATAATGAACTTCCGCTTCATGCACAACCAAGGAGGAAGGTTATACTCCATCTCAAAAAAAAGGAGGAAGGTTATACAAACATAGTCACAGGCCAGGTGCTATGGTTGCTGCTCTGCTCCCCAAAAGGATTAATGCCATCTGCGCTTAGACCAAACCATACATTCCTTGCGTCATCTGCAAACTCCTTCCCATACTTTCTCTCGATTTTTCTCCACTGCGACCCGTCAACGGGTACTCTCAACTTTCCGTCTTTCTTATGGTCTTCTCTGTGCCATCGCATCGCCTTGGCATGCTCTTTGTTTTGGAACAAACGTTTCAACCGTGGTATTATAGGAGCATACCACATCACCTTGGCAGGAATCTTCTTCCTGGGGCGCTTGCCCTCGACATCACCAGGGTCATCGCGGCTGATCTTATAGCGCAATGCACCGCATACCGAGCAAGCGTTCAAATCCTCGTACTCACCGTGGTAGAGGATGCAATCATTAGGGCATGCATGTATCTTCTGCACCTCTAACCCTAGAGGGCAGACAGCCTTCTTTGCTTCGTACGTACTCTCGGGCAATTCGTTGTCCTTTGGAAGCATATTCTTTATCATTACCAACAACTTTCCAAATCCCTTGTCAGATACACCATTCTCTGCCTTCCACTGCAGCAATTCCAGTGTGGTGCCCAGCTTTTTCTTTTCACCTACGCAATCCGGGTACAAAATTTTTTTGTTATCCTCTAACATGCGCTGCAACTTCTTCTTCTCCAAATCACTTGCGCAGTTTCTCTTTGCGTCGGCAATGGCCCGACCTAGATCATCAACGGGCTCATCTGATGCCTCTTCTTCAGCTTCTTCCCGCATTGCCGGCTCAGCTTCTTCCCGCATTACCGGCTCAGTTTCTTCCCTCATTGTTGTATCATCGTATTCAGGGAACCCATGGCCAGGATAGCTGTCGTCGTCCTCTTCTTCTTCATTGTCTTCCATCATAACCCCTCTTTCTCCGTGCTTGGTCCAAACATTATAGTGGGGCATGAAACAGGACTCAAACAGGTGGACGTGAATGGTTCTTGACGTAGAGTAATTGTGACCATTCTTACAGCCAGCACATGGACAAGGCATAAAACCATCTGCCCGCTTGTTTGCCTCAGCCGCAAGCAGAAAAGTATGCATGCCATTAATGAACTCGGGAGAGCATCGGTCATCGTACATCCATTGTCGGCTCATCTTCAATACACAGCACCGAAAACACCAAATTAATACAATACATAAAGTTCATACAACACTTAAATGCAACAAACAAATAACTCTCTAGCTAAAGAATTTAAATACAACAACAAATGCGATCAAAATTGCAACTAAGGTAACAATTGATCCAACAGCATAATGATACCAAGCCTCACTATGAATGGCATATTTTCTAATCTTTCTAATCTTTGAGCGCATTTTCTCCATCTTAATCTTGTGATCATCGACGACACGTCGGCAACATGCAACTCCAATTCCATCTTCTCCCCCTCAATTCTTTTCAATTTTTCCTTCAAATCCTCGTTTTCTCTTTCAACTAAATTTAACCTCTCAACAATAGGGTCAGTTGGAATTTCCAGTTCAACTACCTCCTACATACAAATATCTACGTCAACTTGATGGGCATAATTTGTCATAAACATGAAATGCAACAAATAGTTTTAAAAGAGAATATACCACATCTGAATCATAACCCGGACGAGGGCCGACGGGGACGGATATCAAAACCATGGCACTATGTATAACAAACAACGTATGGGTAGGATAATTATACGAGTAACTATATATCCAAATCACACAAACATCAATTTTTTTACATAAAACATTCATGAACAAGAGGCTCACCACAAGGTGGTGCCGGTGACGGGACGTTGCGGGCGATCGACGGTGGTTACAACAGAGATTTAGAAGGCACTAAGTAAACCACACCTGCATATGCAAACTAAGTGTTATTTTTGACCTCGAATTGCATATAAATCAAATACTAGCACATATATATATATATATAATTCCTCCCAAATTAATAAACTCAAAAATCAATCACTATATAAAGCATTGCACAAGCTAATCTAGCAATGAGAGATGAAAGGACAAAGTTGCTAACCTTTGTGATCATTTGAATGGATGGGGGCCTTCAAATCTTGACAAATTTTGGGCAAAATGTGTGATGAGTTTTAGAGCAAGAGGGAAAGAACAGAGAGGAGAGGGGAAAGGGGAAGAACAGAGCGAGCTCGGGTGGACTAAGGGTGTATGTAGGACGACCTTTAGTACCGGTTCGTGATACGACTCGTTACTAAAGGTGCTGGAGGGGCCCCGGACTGACAACATCCTGCCACCACTCACTTTAGTACCGGTTCATGGCACAAACCGGTGATAAAGGTTCGCCACGAACCGGTACTAATGATGTCCGCCCGCCTAGCCGTTGGAACCGACACTAATGGACACATTAGTGTCGGCTCAAATTCAAACCGGCACTAATGTGCTTCACATTTGACCCTTTTTCTACTAGTGCTCGCTAGCCGGCCGGCACACATGCCAGCACACAAAAAAGGTGGGACTTGAGTTCGACCACGCCATCGCGGCCCCCGTGGTCATGCCAGCACACCTGCCGGCATACAAAAAAGTCGGCGCTCGCCGCCATAGATCACTCGTCGTCAAACTTGAGCATGTCGTCCTGCATCTTCTCGAACCACGGCCTCTTCCTTGGCGACACAGTGTTGAGATCCACCTTCTTGATCTTCACCCTGAAAGATTGCTTGAAGCGTATGCCTAGCAGGGACGCGTTGCATGTTATATATAGCCATAGGTTAGGGTTTACAAGATTCGGTAGTTGGTTAGGCTTGATCCTCAATTTAGCTATCTACAAGATAAGGATCGAAGCTTAAACCTAACTACCAGATTACAAATTGACCACGCACGCAACACCAAGAGTATATACGATTTTATACGTACACAACCGTATATACATACAATATATTCTAACACACCCCCTCAATCATAACTTCACCAAGTTGAGATTGTTCTTGAACTCTTCTAACTTGCGCCATGATAAGGCTTTAGTGAAACCATCTGCAACTTGATCATTAGTGGGAATGAACCGAATATCAAGAAGCTTCTTAGCTACCCTTTCTCGCACAAAGTGATAATCTACCTCAATGTGTTTGGTTCTAGCATGAAACACTGGATTTGCTGATAAATATGTTGCACCAATGTTATCACACCACAACCGTGCAACAAGAGAGTGATTAACATGTAGCTCATTCAACAAGGTTTGAACCCATATCAACTCTGCCGTGGCATTAGCCAAAGCTTTGTACTCAGCTTCTGTACTTGATCTTGATACAGTAGCTTGTTTCCGTGCACTCCGTGATATAAGATTTGGTCCAAAGAAAACAGCAAAGCCCCCTGTTGATCTTCTATCATCAGGACAACCTGCCCAATCAGCATCAGAGAATGCACTCACCAAAGTTGACATTGACCTTGTGACTTTCAACCCTGTACTCATAGTACCTCTTAAATATCTTAATATTCTTTTCACTGCTGTCCAATGTGCAAAGGTGGGAGCATGCAAGAACTGACATACTTTATTGATAGGAAAAGATATATCAGGTCTTGTAAGTGTTAGATATTGCAAAGCACCTACAACACTTCTATAGTTTGTAGAATCTTCAGCACTTAAAGGCTCCCCTTCTTCCTTAGATAATTTTTCAGAAGTTGAGAGAGGCATATTTGACACTTTGCAATTCATCATACCTGCTCGTTTTAGCACATCTGACACATACTTTTCTTGACTCAAGACTATGCCATCTTTAACCCGTTTTACTTCTATTCCCAAGAAGTAGTGCAAATCACCAAGATCTTTAAGAGCAAAGTCTCTCCTTAGATCTTCAAGTAATGCCTTGGTTGCATCCTGCGATGAGCTTGCAAGAATAATATCATAAACATATACTAGCATGAAAATGGTGATTCTGCCTTTTCTGTAGAAGAACAGTGATGTGTCAGCTCTGGATGGCCGAAAACCAAGTCTCTGTAGTTTTACACTCAGCCTAGAGTACCATGCTCTAGGTGCTTGTTTCAAACCATATAAAGCCTTATCAAGCTTGCATACATAATGATACTTGTCCTTTACCTCATACCCAGGTGGTTGTCTCATATACACTTCTTCCTCTAGAACGCCATGAAGAAACGTATTCTGCACATCCAATTGATGAAGACTCCAATTGTTTGATACTGCAATGGACAGAACAAGTCTAACAGTAGCTGCTTTCACAACAGGGCTAAAAGTATCTTCGTAATCTATACCATATCATTGTTTAAACCCCGTTGCAACTAGTCTAGCCTTGTATCTGTCTATTTCTCCATTTGCCTTTCTTTTAATTCTATAGACCCATTTGCAGTCAATTAAGTTTCTACCCTTTGCTGGAGGAACTAGGTGCCATGTTCTATTTTTCATGAGAGCATTATATTCCTCATTCATTGCATTTTCCTATTTTTATTTTCCAATGCCTCTACCAAGGTATTTGGTTCTCCTGTGACAGCAAGACTAGCAAAACGACGCCCTTTGTCATACCTGACCATACCGTCCGTACATACTTTTGGTTTCAAAATACCATGCTAAGATCTTGTTCTTGGTGGTGACGCAGAAATCATCGCAGAAGGCGACTGCACAGAGGATCCGGAGCCCTGCACAGCGGATCCAGAACCTGACCCGGCTGCACCAGATCCGAGGCGGATTGTGACGCCCCGAGACCGATGTGCCAGGTGTCTTCCAGTTATTCGCTGTTATTGTGTTGTCATTGCTTGCGTGTCATGCATTGCATATCATGTCATCGTGTGCATTGCATCATCATGTTTTCAAAACCTGCATCCGTCCGGGTTCCCCCAGTTCCTTCTGTTGTCTGTTCTGAGCCCAGCCACACTTGCACGCGCCCGTGGCATGTCCGAAATATTATTTTATAAGTGGCCGGAAAATGGTCTCAGAATGGGATGAGAGTTGGCGTGTGGTCTTGTTATGTTGTAGGTAGGCCGCCTGCCAAGTTTCATCGCATTCGCAGTTCGTTTGATAGCCCAACCGTTAAACTATAGCAGCATTATAGCCGGTCTAACGTCGGACGTTTTCGGTCTCCGGAAACAGTCGCCGGGTCTCTCCCCTCTTCTCTCAGTCCAAACCGCTCTCCACAGCCCTCCTAGGCCCATGCCTACCCCTCTCTCGGTTATGCCCGCGGCCCTCCTCGCGCGCGCGTCCGAAAGTTGTCCCGGACCCGACCCGGGCTGTTGCTACCGCTGTGTCCGGATCATCCCCAAACATCTACAAAACGTCTCCATTTTGTTAATTGGGCTCCCTAACTATTTTTTCGTCCGTCCGATTACGATCGAAGGGACGAGATAGCCCCTAGTCAAACCCACCTACTATATATACCTAGTCTAACCCTAGACCAGATCCCAAATTTCTAGGGATCCATCCCACCGCCACCACTCTCTTCCTCGGGTTCCACACCGAACCAGTAGTATTCTCCCTGATCCAAAATTCCTCTCTTTCAAACACCAGCCAATCCAGAGCATAGCCCCTCCTCGCCTCGATCCGGATCGAGGAGCCCGAGCCCCTGCAGCCGCCCGAGGCCTCCACGGCTTGGCCCTCCTGCCTCCTCGCCGGACTCCTCGCGCTACAGCACCTCGACCCACGGCGTCGACCCAGCCGCTGCCGACGAGCAGCAGCAACCAGCAGGCCGTCCTCGCCGTCCCTGCTCTTTCCGTCAGCCCTCCTCTTCGATTTCCTCCCATGGCTCTCCCTCTAAGCTCTGCCCTTGCCCTCTTCTTCGCAGGAAATCGAGCCCCACGGCAACGCCATGAGCCGTCGGCCACCAGAGAGCCGTCGCCCTGCCAAGTTCGTCCCGCCGCCGGGGTTCAACCTCGCCGGAGTCTTCTCCTCGCCGCTGCCTTCGCCAAATCCCCGAGCCGCCGGAGCCCTGCTTTGCGCCATCTTCCCGTTGACTGCGAGTTCGTGCTCGAGCTTTGCCTCTGCGAGCGCCGCCTACGTTGACCCGCTGCTTCGAGGACGAGGACGCCCAGCGACCAGCGCCCGAGTCGACTCCCTTGCACCGCCTGTTGCCGTGCCTTGGACCCGCGCCCAGCCTTCCTTCCTCGCACCGTTCCTCGCGCGCCGGACCTCCCCAACCTCGCCGGAGCCACGCAGGTCGCCGACCCTTCCTCTCTGTCCTCCGGTCCTCCTCTGTTTTCCTCTCTCTCAATCGCACTGTCTCTCTCTCAGGGACGAACAAGGACGCCGCCGCCCCATGGAACCGTCTCTGCCTGGAGCTCCTTCACCTTCATCCGCCCCCCTCCGTCCAGACCCCCCGTTTCCGCCTCCCTTCCTTCGTCTCCAGCGAGCAGCCGTGCCGCCGCGGCTCTGCTTCCTGTCGTGCAGACTGCAGAGGATGCCCGCTCGTGCCCTGCTTCTCGTCCTGTCCAGGAGCGAGCGCGTTGACCGCGGCCCCTGCACCCCCTCGTTCGATCCAGCTGCGACCGGCCCATGGCCACCTCTTTCCTGCAGCCCACAGAGCAGGCCCAGCTTGCTTCCCCTCCAGATCCAACCTGGGCTTGGCCCAAAGTGAGCAACCCTCACCCAGATCCAGATTCGGCCCGATATGCTTTTTCCTGTTGCTGCGATTTTGTCTATTTTTTCAAAGGAGACCAGTTTTGCAGAAAAATCCCTAGACATCAGCATTTTATAACTCTCCAACCGTGCATCAGATTAAAACAAACTTAATATGAAACTTGCTTAGATTATCATCTAGTTTAATAATATGCAACTTTCATCTATGTTTAAAATGTTGTTTCTTTAAATTTGCTTAAATAACTTGCTAAAATGATTTATTTCGTAACTAAATAACCGTAACTCGGATTTTAATAAACTTCATATGTTAATGGGGTAGACTTTTGCCTAGTTTAACATGGTGCAATCATCTTGCATGTTTAACAACTCTAAAATATGGCTTAGGGCAGAACAGTACCAAATCTATAATATGCTCATGGGGTTTTACCGAAATTGTTGTTCGTTACTTCCAGCCTCATTTAAACTTGACTAGATAGGTAGTTTTACTTTGCTTCACCCTCTTGCCATGTTTAACAACATTTAATATTGTTGAGTACATAAACGAGAGAGAACTAAATAATGGAATGTGGTGTTTTGTCAATATGCATCCCGATGCATATTGAGCTCCACTTAATTTGTAGGATTGCTTGTGCACTTTGCCATGCCATGCCCTCTTTAAACTGGACATGCATCATACTTGTTTGTGCATCATGCCATGTCTATGTGGTGGTTGTTTACTATGTTGTTTGCTTCTTTCCGGTGTGCTTCTTCGGGTTGTTTCCGATAACGTCGCGTTTGTGGGGACCCGTTCGTCTACGTCCGTTTGTCTTCTTCATGGACTCGTTCTTCTTCCTTGCGGGATTTCAGGCAAGTTGATCATACCCTCGAAATCACTTCTATCTTTGCTTGCTAGTTGCTCGCTCTTTTGCTATGCCTATGCTGCGATACCTACCACTTGCTTATCATGCCTCCCATATTGTTAAACCAAGCCTCTAACCCACCTTGTCCTAGCAAACCGTTGTTTGGCTATGTTACCGATTTGCTCAGCCCCTCTTATAGTGTTGTTAGTTGCAGGTGAAGATGAAGTTTGTTCCTTGTTGGAACATGGAGATGTTGTTCCTTGTTGAAACATGTTTACTTGTTGGGATATCACAATATCTCTTATTTAATTAATGCATCTACATACTTGGTAAAGGGTGGTAGGCTCGGCCTTTTGCCTAGTGTTTTGTTCCACTCTTGCCGCCCTAGTTTCTGTCATATCGGTGTTATGTTCCCGGATTTTGCGTTCCTTATGCGGTTGGGTAATAATGGGAACCCCTTGACAGTTCGCCTTGAATAAAACTCCTCCAGCAATGCCCAACATTGGTTTTACCATTCGCCAGCTAGCCTCTTTTTCCCTTGGGTTTCGCGGACTCAAGGGTCATCTTTATTTTAACCCCCCGGGCCAGTGCTCCTCTGAGTGTTGGTCCGAACTGAGCTGCCTGTGGGGCCACCTCGGGGAAACTTGAGGGTTGGTTTTACTCGTAGCTAGTCTCATCTGAGTGTGCCCTGAGAACGAGATAGGTGCAGCTCCTATTGGGATTTGTCGGCACATTCGGGCGGTGTTGCTGGATTTGTTTTAACTTGTCGAAGTTGTCTTGTAGAACCGGGATACCGAGTCTGATCGGAATGTCTCGGGAGAAGGTATATACTTCGTTGACCGTGAGACCTTGTCATGGGCTAAGTTGGGACTCCCCTGCAGGGATTTGAACTTTCGAAAGCCGTGCCCGCGGTTATGGGCAGATGGGAATTTGTTAATGTCCGGTTGTAGAAAACCTGAAGTTGACCTTAATTAAAATACATCAACCGCGTGTGTAACCATGATGGTCTCTTCCCGGCGGAGTCCGGGAAGTGAACACGGTGTTGGAGTTATGCTTGACGTAGGTTGTTCTAGGATCACTTCTTGATCATACTTTTATCAAACGTGCTTTGCCTTCTCTTCTCGCTCTCATTTGCGTATGTTAGCCACCATATATGCTAGTCGCTTGCTGCAGCTCCACCTCATACCTTTTACCCTTCCTATAAGCTTAAATAGTTTTGATCGCGAGGGTGCGAGATTGCTGAGTCCCTGTGACTCACAGATACTTCCAAAACCAGTTTGCAGGTGTCGATGTTACCGAGCAGGTGACGCAACCAAGCTCAAGGAGGAGCTCGATGAAGATCTTGTCCTTTGTGTTGTTTCGTTCTAGTTGATCAGTAGTGGAGCCCAGTTGGGGTCGATCGGGGATCTGTGTAGCATTTGGGGTAGTCTTCTTTTATTTTGGTTCCGTAATCGGACCTTGATTGTATCTAGTTGATGCAATGCTTTATTCATGTAATTGTGTGAAGTGGCGATTGTAAGCCAACTATGTATCTCTTTCCCTTATGTATTACATGGGTTGTGTGAAGATTACCTCACTTGCGACATTACTTTCAATGCGGCTATGCCTCTAAGTCGTGCTCCGACACGTGGGAGATATAGCCGCATTGAGGGCGTTACAAGTTGGTAATCAGAGCCTTCCCCAACCTTAGGAGCCCCCACTGCTTGATCAAATTAGCTGTCGTTGTTGACTCTAGAAAAAAATGTTTTGAGTCATTTAGGATTATATATATCGGAGAGTTAGGAATTCTTTTTACTCCTCGGTCCCTTCGTCGCTCTGGTGAGACATCCTGACGTAGAGTTTTGACTCTTCTCTTCTCAAATTTTCACAAAAAAAAATTTAGGATATCTTGGAATCGTTCCGATCGATTTGTGACGAGAACATTGTTCTTGGTGCCTCCTGTCATTTAGGGGTTGTGGCAGTGTCCCGGGGAGTTTAGCTCCGAGGTGTTGTCATCACAATTTTATCGTTGCAGTTCTGGAATACCTGAGTTTAGTTTCGCCGACATCGAAAATCTCTTTTATGCAGTTGTTGGTGAGATAACCTCGACACCCCCCAGTACTGGGGCGGGAGTTTGGGAGTATTGCCATAACTCGTATAACGGATGCTTTTCGAAGGTTGAGGTAGACGATTTCCAAAGGTTTCTTGGTTATGTGTTGAAGGATGGATACAGCTGGATGTAGGATTTGTTAGTTTGGGTGAGATATTATGCTTCCCCTGTATCCCCAACACCTGATTGCATAACTGGGAAAATTTTGGGAGTTTATAGGTGGGAATTCAAGTAGCTCTTAGGATATCTTTCCGACAGATGTATGATACGAAATTGGGGTTCGACGTCTAGTGGTCCGCCTATCCACGGTTGGTTTTACAGTGGTCTCGTTGTGTCTTAAAGAGTCCTTGGCTATGCCGACTCGGGGACGCTTCGTATGTCATGTGCACTGCCTTGTACATGATGGTGATGTACGATCGAGCCCGTGTAGGCCCCACCACGAAAACTTCGGACGAAATCTCTATCATATGTTTGTTCCGGCTTATTTTGCAAGCCAATCCTTTGTTTTTGTTTTTGAGTTGTGGTATTCGAGTTGCTTCGAAGTCAAATGTTGATTCCATACCTTCCCCAAATGGTGTTCTCATACTCCGATGTGAATACCAATCCTTCTTGATCATCAAGATTGTTTTTGTCAATCCTTTTTAACCGGCGTGCTTCTCTTCAAGTGGATCCGATCATTTCAACATCCGCAAGATCAAGTATCAGTTTCTTCTGAACGGTGTTTGTTTCATCCGTCTACAAGTTGCCTTTGTTTTCCCTCCCGCCCACCCTTTTCTTCAAGGAACCAGATTTCTTATTCAAGTATCATTTTATTGTTGTGAAGCCTCTCCATTCCTTTTCCGTCAATGTTCTTATCTAGTGATTCTCATGAAGATTCAAATTGAGCTTCAAGTTTGTCATTCTTCATTCTTTTCATCTCCGGTGGTTTCAAATCAAGCTTTCAGTGTTGATCTCATATCCCTTTTTCCTAGTTTCAAATACCTTCTCATGCCAGTGCACCTAATATTCATTCACTTCTCACTATTTATTATTCCGGAGTGCTAAAGATATCTCGAAGATTCGTGTTTCCACTCTGCATTCGTTCAAGATCTTTCGAGGTTGTTATCTCATTCAAGCCTTTTAATTCAACCGGTGCATTCTCTCTTTTAAATTGTTAAACGGTGTTTCTTTTGAATGGGCCCTAACCCACAAGTCTTTTTCCAGGATCTTACCTAACTCTTCTTATTTTCTCGGAGCTATCCAAATTTCTTTTCGAAGTGTGACGTAAGAATGAATTTTCATCAGTCAGAGGGTTTCTCCAAGATCTTTCAAATTCTTTTCATCGTTGGCTCAACCTCTTCGTTTTGATTCTTCCGGAGTGCCTAAATAAGTCATGATGGTATTTCTCGTCGGCATTCTCAGTTTGGAAGACCGAAGAAGAATTGCCCTCCATATCTTGCTCCATTCCCTCCAAGATTCATGGCGAGAATTCTTTTCACCCTTCTGGAGCAATTCAAGAGTCTTCTCAGTTTGTTTATCCGGAGTCCTTCAATTCAGGTTTATTCATTCTCAGCTGGCAGTTATCATTCTCCAATCTTACCGGTGCATCGTTCAAGTGATCTCTAATCAGTCCATGATTTATTCGTTCACTTGTATCTAAATTCTCTCAAGCATCTTCATTCATTTGCTAATCCTTCCCGGTGTTTCTTCACGTTTTATTCGTTCTTTTCCAATTCTTATCGGTGTTTCTTCCTTTTACTTAATTTGTTGTTCAATTCTTACGGTGGTTCATTCAAGATTTCTCTTCCGTATCAATTCATTCGTTCTTTCCAATCCCGACCGGTGATTCGTTGAAGACCTTCTCAAGTTTGCGCTATACCTCTCTTTAATACTTTCCACGAGAATAAGTAATATGTCAAATCCGTTGTTTGTCATCAATTTAATTGGTGAAGGATAAGCATAATGTAATTCTTATTCTTGTTTCACCGAGTGGACTCAATTCCCTATTCTGGAGGCTCATCAAATTCTTGGTTTCAAGTGCTCGTCTTTCTTTTCCGGAGTTCCAAGCTCTCGCAATTATATCATCTCGGAGATACATCTAAAGCATTACAAGGTTTCACCTTGTGTTTTCAACTTCCCTTTCTTCTCGTCATCCTTTTGTTACCGGAGTTCTTCATGGAGGCTCTACATGATGGTTCTTTAAGGATTTAATTCCTTCTCTAAGTGTTCATTGAGATTCTTTTCAGAGGAGCTCAAGTATTTCTCCATCTTGCAATCCGGAGTGCAATTCTTTCGTCCGTATCATTGGAGGTGGTATTATGTTATTCTTGATAATTTGAGTTCATGTTTCATGATTCACAGGTTGTTAAGAATGAGGTATTTTAAATCCATCAATCTCTTCATTGGAGTTATATTGGGTTATATTTCACATAAAGCTTTCCCTAAGGATCGTTTGCTATTTATGGTGCTCACAAATGACCCAAGTTCTTCATCTATCCTCCCAGTGAAATAAGTTTCTCGTCTTGTTCATATCAATCCAATCTATTGTTTCCATTAGCGGAAGAATTTCACCTCATAATCTTGAGATGTTTTCCATAAGCCTCAACAAGCCTGTTCTTTTCGTTGTTGATTTCCCAACAACTTTGTTCAATCCTTCTTTTTTAAGGATGCTCTCTCAAATTCATTTGAGGTAGAACATGTTGTTTTTCTTCTCCATTCTTTTCTTTGCATTCTTTCATTTCTTCCAGAGGCTTTGTATTGCTGCTATATTCACCCATCATCTCATTTTCTCAAATATCATGTTCTTTTCGTGCTTATCCTTTTAACCGGAGTGTCATGTCCTCTTTTCAAGTATCCTCTCATCTTGTCAAGTTTAATTCCTTACATTTACAGGCGCAGTGCTGTCCAAATTATATCATTCTTATTCCTTCCCTATCTTGTTTTAACCGGAGTATTGTGCCCCTTTGCTCAAGTTCTTTTCGCCTTATCAAGCCTTGCATCTCTTTTCAACCGGAGTGATGTCCGAATTTGTTCTTCCTTATAATTCTTCCCTACCGGAGTGCTTTCAACTTTGTTCTTCCGTGTCCCTCTTTTCTAACGGAGTGTTTTCAAATTTGTCATCTCCGTTGTATTCTTTTCTCGAAATGGCTTAACCTTTTCAAGGTTCTTTGGTCTCACTCGTCTGTCAAAGAAGCAACTTAGTTTTACCTCTTCTCTTTCTCTTCCGTTTTTCCCTCCGGTGCCATTCTAGATCTTGGGACGAGATCCTCTCGTAGTGGTGGAGTGTTGTGACACCCCGAGACCAATGTGCCAGGTGTCTTCCAGTTATTCGTTGTTGTTGTGTTGTCATTGCTTGCGTGTCATGCATTGCATATCATGTCATCATGTGCATTGCATCATCATGTTTTCAAAACCTGCATCCGTCCGGGTTCCCCCAGTTCCTTCTGTTGTCTGTTCTGAGCCCAGCCACACTTGCACGTGCCCGCGGCACGTCTGAAATATTATTTTATAAGTGGCTGGAAAATGGTCTCAGAATGGATTGAGAGTTGGCGTGTGGTCTTGTTATGTTGTAGGTAGGCCGCCTGCCAAGTTTCATCGCATTCGGAGTTCGTTTGATAGCCCAACCGTTAAACTATAGCGGCATTATAGCCGGTCTAACATCGCACGTTTTCGGTCTTCGGAAACAGTCGCCGGGTCTCTCTCTCCCCTCTTCTCTCAATCCAAACCGCTCTCCACAGTCCTCCTAGGCCCATGCCTACCCCTCTCTCGGTTATGCCCGCGGCCCTCCTCGCGCGCGCGTCCGAAAGTTGTCCCGGACCCGATCTGGGCTGTTGCTACCGCTGTGTCCGGATCACCCCCAAACATCTACAAAACGTCTCCATTTTGTTAATTGGGCTCCCTAACTTTTTTTCCGTCTGTCCGATTACGATCGGAGGGACGAGATAGCCCCTAGTCAAACCCATCTACTATATATAGCTAGTCTAACCCTAGACCAGATCCCAAATTTCTAGGGATCCATCCCACCGCCGCCACTCTCTTCCTCGGGTTCCACACTGAACCAGTAGTATTCTCCCTGATCCAAAATTCCTCTCTCTTTCAAACACAAGCCAATCCAGAGCATAGCCCCTCCTCGCCTCGATCTGGATCAAGGAGCCCGAGCCCCTGCAGCCGCCCGAGGCCTCCACGGCTTGGCCCTCCTGCCTCCTCGCCGGACACCTCGCGCTACAGCACCTCGACCCACAGCGTCGACCCAGCCGCTGCCGGCGAGCAGCAGCAACCAGCAGGCCGTCCTCGCCGTCCCTGCTCTTTCTGTCAGCCCTCCTCTTCGATTTCTTCCCGTGTCTCTCCCTCTAAGCTCTGCCCTTGCCCTCTTCTTCGCAGGAAATCGAGCCCCATAGCGACGCCATGAGCCATCGGCCACCAGAGAGCCGTCGCCCTGCCAAGTTCGTCCCACCACCGGAGTTCAACCTCGTCGGAGTCTTCTCCTCGCCGCTGCCTTCGCCAAATCCCCGCGCCACCGGAGCCCTTCTTTGCGCCATCTTCCCGTTGACTGCGAGCTCGCGCTCGAGCTTTGCCTCTGTGAGTGCCGCCTGTGTTGACCCGCTGCTTTGAGGACAAGGACGCCCAGCGACCAGCGCCCGAGTTGAATCCCTTGCATCGCCTGTTGCCGCGCCTTGGACCCGCACCCGGCCTTCCTTTCCCGCACCGTTCCTCACGCGCCGGACCTCCCCAACCTCGCCGGAGCCAGGCAGGTCGCCGGCCCTTCCTCTTTGTCCTCCGGTCCTCCTCTGTTTTCCTCTCTCTCAATCGCGCGCTTTCTCTCTCTCGGGGATGAACAAGGACGCCACCGCCCCATGGAACCATCTCTGCCTGGAGCTCCTTCACCTGTGTCTGCCCCCCTCCGTCCAGACCCGCCATCTCCGCCTCCCTTCCTTCGTCTCCGGCGAGCAGCCGTGCCGCCGCGGCTCTGCTTCCTGTCGTGCAGACTACAGAGGATGCCCGCTCGTGCCCTGCTTCTCGTCCTGTCCAGGAGCGAGCGCGTTGACCGCGGCCCCTGCACCCCCTCGTTCGATCTAGCTGCGACCGGCCCATGGCCACCTCTTTCCTGCAGCCCACAGAGCAGGCCCAGCTTGCTTTCCCTCCAGATCCGACCTGGGCTTGGCCCAAAGTGAGCAACCCTCACCCAGATCCAGATTCGGCCCAATATGCTTTTTCCTGTTGCTGCGATTTTGTCTATTTTTCCAGAGGAGACCAGTTTTGAAGAAAAATCCCTAGACATCATGCATTTTATAACTCTCCAACTGTGCATCGGATTAAAACAAACTTAATATGAAACTTGCTTAGATTATCATCTAGTTTAATAATATGCAACTTTCATCTATGTTTAAAATGTCTAAAATGTTGTTTGTTTAAATTTGCTTAAATAACTTGCTAAAATGATTTATTTCATAACTAAATAACCGTAACTCGGATTTTAATAAACTTTATATGTTAATGGGGTAGAATTTTGCCTAGTTTAACATGGTGAAATCATCTTGCATGTTTAACAACTCTAAAATATGGCTTAGGGCAGAACAGTACCAAATCTATAATATGCTCATGGGGTTTTACCGGAATTGTTGTTCGTTACTTCCGGCCTCATTTAAACTTGACTAGATAGGTAGTTTTACTTTGCTTCACCCTCTTGCCATGTTTAACAACATTTAATATTGTTGAGTACATAAACGAGAGAGAACTAAATAATGGAATGTGGTGTTTTGTCAATATGCATCCCGATGCATATTGAGCTCCACTTAATTTGTAGGATTGCTTGTGCACTTTGCCATGCCATGCCCTCTTTAAACCGGACATGCATCATACTTATTTGTGCATGATGCCATGTCTATGTGGTGGTTGTTTACTATGTTGTTTGCTTCTTTCCGGTGTGCTTCTTCGGGTTGTTTCCGATAACGTCGCGTTTGTGAGGACCCGTTCGTCTACGTCCGTTTGTCTTCTTCATGGACTCGTTCTTCTTCCTTGTGGGATTTCAGGCAAGATGATCATACCCTCGAAATCACTTCTATCTTTGCTTGCTAGTTGCTCGCTCTTTTGCTATGCCTATGCTGTGATACCTACCACTTGCTTATCATGCCTCCCATATTGTTAAACCAAGCCTCTAACCCACCTTGTCCTAGCAAACCGTTGTTTGGCTATGTTACCGCTTTGCTCAGCCCCTCTTATAGCGTTGTTAGTTGCAGGTGAAGATGAAGTTTGTTCCTTGTTGGAACATGGAGATGTTGTTCCTTGTTGAAACATGTTTACTTGTTGGGATATCACAATATCTCTTATTTAATTAATGCATCTATATACTTGGTAAAGGATGGAAGGCTCGGCCTTTTGCCTAGTGTTTTGTTCCACTCTTGCCGCCCTAGTTTCCGTCATATCGGTGTTATGTTCCTGGATTTTGCGTTCCTTACGCGGTTGGGTAATAATGGGAACCCCTTGACAGTTCGCCTTGAATAAAACTCCTCCAGCAATGCCCAACATTGGTTTTACCATTCGCCACCTAGCCTCTTTTTCCCTTGGGTTTCACGGACTCAAGGATCATCTTTATTTTAACCCCCCGGGCCAGTGCTCCTCTGAGTGTTGGTCCGAACTGAGCTGCCTGCGGGGCCACCTCAGGGAAACTTGAGGGTTGGTTTTACTTGTAGCTAGTCTCATCTGAGTGTGCCCTGAGAACGAGATAGGTGCAGCTCCTATCGGGATTTGTCGGCACATTCGGGCGGTGTTGCTGGATTTGTTTTAACTTGTCGAAGTTGTCTTGTAGAACCGGGATACCGAGTCTGATTGGAATGTCTCGGGAGAAGGTATATCCTTCGTTGACCATGAGAGCTTTTCATGGGCTAAGTTGGGACTCCCCTGCAGGGATTTAAACTTTCGAAAGCCGTGCCCGCGGTTATGGGCAGATGGGAATTTGTTAATGTCCGATTTAGAAAACCTGAAGTTGACCTTAATTAAAATACATCAACTGCGTGTGTAACCCTGATGGTCTCTTTCCGGCGGAGTCCGGGAAGTGAACACGGTGTTGGAGTTATGCTTGACGTAGGTTGTTCTAGGATCACTTCTTGATCATACTTTTATCGAACGTGCTTTGCCTTCTCTTCTCGCTCTCATTTGCGTATGTTAGCCACCATATATGCTAGTCGCTTGCTGCAGCTCCACCTCATACCTTTTACCCTTCCTATAAGCTTAAATAGTTTTGATCGCGAGGGTGCGAGATTGCTGAGTCCCCGTGACTCATAGATACTTCCAAAACCAGTTTGCAGGTGCCGATGTTACCGAGCAGGTGACGCAACCAAGCTCAAGGAGGAGCTCGATGAAGATCTTGTCCTTTGTGTTGTTTCGTTCTAGTTGATCAGTAGTGGAGCCCAGTTGGGGTCGGTCGGGGATCTGTGTAGTATTTGGGGTAGTCTTCTTTTATTTTGGTTCCATAGTCGGACCTTGATTGTAGCAGATCCAAGACGGATGTTGTCGCCCACCTACGATGCGCCTGATTGGTCCGCGTCACCATGCCGAGGGGAACGCACCACTTGGCGTGTGGAGAGCGGCGCCTCGGTGCTTGTGGGTCCAGCTGACCCTGAGTGCGTGACAGCGCCTGTGCCCGCGGGCCCGCGAGGGGACACGCGTCGTGGCGACGCTGGATCGCCCGCTCCCGAGGCTGATGCGGTGCGAATCCCGCCGTCTGGCGCGGCAGGCGAGGGAGGATCTTCCCTGGGATCGCCGCCTGCTGGATCCGGCGCAGCACCTGAATCTGCATCGTGTTCCACGCCTGTCTGCTGCATAAAATCATAGCCAAAAACAGGATTTCCACCAAAATTTACAACAGGATTTTTATGAAGATTAACCGAAAAATCAGCTGTCTGTTCGCCCCCATGATCAAGAGGTTCGGATGGAGCAGTTTCTGCAAGAAGAAGAACTTAGGAACGAAGAGGAACGCCGGCATTTGGATGTAGTGAGGCAAATGGAAAAATAGTTTCGTCAAAGATAACATCTCGAGAGATATAGACACGTCCTTCTTTGACATCGAGACAGTTGAACCCTTTATGGAGATTGCTATAGCCAAGGAAAACACATTGTTTTGAACGAAACTCGAGCTTCTTAGCATGAAAGGGTCGGAGATTTGGCCAACATGCACAACCAAAGGTGCGTAGGGCATGGTAGTTGGGTTTTTCATGAAACAATTTTTCCAGAGGAGTGTCAAGATTAATCACCTTGCTAGGAGTACGATTGATAAGATAGGTGGCAGCTAGAAAAGCCTCGTCCCAAAATTTTAAGGGCATGGAAGCATGAGCTAAAAGTGAGAGACCCACGTCCACAATGTGCCTATGTTTTCTCTCGGCTGACCCATTCTGTTGATGGGCATGTGGGCATGATATGTGATGTGTGATCCCTACTTGACGAAAGAAGGAGTTGAGGCGCTCATACTCACCGCCCCAATCCGTTTGCATGGTGATAATCTTGCGATCAAAAAGTCGTTCAACTAGTGCTTGAAACTCATGAAACACTTTGAAAACTTCTGATCTATGTTTGAGGATATATATCCATGTGAATTTGCTGAAATCATCGATGAAACTCACATAATAATTTTTCTTATTAATTGAATCTCGGGCAGGCCCCCATACATCAGAGAAAACTAGCTCTAAAGGAGCTTTTGAAATACTACTAGAATTTGGGTAGGGAAGTTGATGGCTCTTGCCTTGTTGGCAAGCATCACACACTCCCTCTTTATTCAACTCTTTGCTAGAAAAGGAAATTTGATTGTGTCTAAGAACATGTTGAACTATTGCCGAAGATGGATGTCCTAAACGATCGTGCCACCTCGATGGAGATATCTTGGTGGCGCCAAGTGCATGTCTGCCCGAGCTTATTGGAGCTGATGATAGGGGATAGAGCCCGTTTCTACACCTGCCGTGGAGGAGGGTTTTCCTCGTTGCCTTGTCCTTGACAAAGAAAAAATGAGGATGAGTTTCAAGAAACACATGATTGTCATTGGCTAGACGATGAGCAGAGATCAAGTTTTTAGTGGCTTTGGGCACATGCAGAATATTTTTAAGATGAAGATTACGAGTAGGGGTACGAACATATGCATGACCTATATGGGAAATCTTCATACCTGCACCGTTTGGCACGTTTACTTGATCGTGTCCAGTGTACTTGTCATGGACGGTGAGCTTGTCGAGCTCGCTGGTAATGTGGTCTGTTGCACCTGAGTCCACATACCAGTTCGTGTCCACCCCGTAGGAGGAGTTGGTGTTGACGGCTGCTGCAGTTTTCTCCTTGTTGAAGGAGACATCAAAACGACGATAGCACTCCATGGCCGTGTGATTCGGCTTGGTGCAGATTTGGCAGAAGACCTCAGGCAAGTCGTTGCGGCCTCCTCCATTGCCGCGGCCTCCTCCATAACAGGAGCTGAGATGGAGTTGAAGATGAAACTCAGCACCTGAGAATCTCGAGCCTTGTCGGTGTCACATGCAGGGTTGGGCACGTCCGTGGGCTTGCCATCCTTGTCGTGGAGCTTCTGCTCCGGCTGCTCCCGATCTGGATCGAGGTAGGAGACGAGCTGCGCCCCACGGATGGCTGCCATGGCTTGCGCGCGCCATACCAGGAAGTTGGAGCGATGGAGTCGGTCGACTATGGGGATGAGGGCAGGCGCGGCGACAGCGGAGCTTGAGGATGCCATGGCTACGAGAGATGTGCTTTAGAGGAGATAGACTCTGAATACCATGAAAGATGGCTTGAAGCGTATGCCTAGCAGGGACGCGTTGCGTGTTATATATAGCCATAGGCTAGGGTTTACAAGATTCGGTAGTTGGTTAGGCTTGATCCTCAAGTTAGCCATCTACAAGATAAGGATCGAAGCTTAAACCTAACTACAGATTACAAATTGACCACGCACGCAACACCAAGAGTATATACGGTTTTATACGTACACAACCATATATACATACAATATATTATAACACACCTCGGTCATCATGCTCGCGAGAGCTACTTCTTTGGCCTTGGTCTTGGCGTTGGCGGCCTCGATCTCTAGCATCTTGGTCTGCTTCTCCGCCTCGAGCTCGAACATTTTGGTTTGCTTCTCCGCGTCCATCTCAAGCCTCCTCCTTTGGATCTCCATGAAAGCGTCCATTTGCTCCGCCTTGAAACGTCGGCGCTCCTCCTCCCTTGAGTCCTTCTTGTTCAGCATTCCCTCCACGCTTGCGATCAAGGCGTTGGATGTCGCATCCCGCTTGTCCTCCTTCTTGGAGTTGGTCTTCCCCCACGGCCGTGTCGGCTCGTCTTCCCCCGCGGTCGATGGCGTCCTCCATAGCGGGTGTGGGGCGGGAGCGCGCGGACGGGAGGGGTTTTGGGGAAAATGGAGGAAAATGGTGGTGGCTGCCACCGACCGGCGGGCCCGGGGAGAGGAGTAGGCGCGCGCGCGTCTGTCTCGTGTCCGCGCCAACGCAAATCCGGCTCAAAATTGGGCCGGAAATGGGTCGCCATGCGGACACCAAGCGGACGCGTGTCCGTTTGGGTCGGCGCGTTGAGCCACATTTTCTATCCACGCCGACCCAAACGGACACCAGCGGATGAAATGGGTCGCCCCATTGGAGTTGCTCTTAAGTAGTACTCCTTTCGTCCGGAAATACTTATCTTCAAAATGGTTGTAAATGGATGTATCTATAACTAAAATAAGTCTAGATACAATCATTTCAAGGACAAGTATTTCCGGACCGAGGGAGTAGAAGACTTGCAGATAAAATTAGCAAGATTTAGACGTGAGTAGTGCCTGTTGTAATTCATATGAGTAGTGCTTCATGCTGAGAATTTATAAGAAAATGTCTGTAGGATATTCAGAAGATTGAATTCTTCAAAAAAAAATCTTCAGCGTAAGCACACAATTCTGCATAACTGAGCATAAACACCTCTGCCTCTAGTTATCCTGAGTAGTCAACCTGTCCATTTTTCCTCTCAAATGAGCCGCCTTAATGATATCTGGCTAACAAGTAATCAAGTGGATCTCGCGGATCCAAACGAGCTGCAAAATGAATGAAATTTCTTCTCAGTTATACTTACAGAGTAAACAAATGCAATCATAATTCAGTCCATATTCTGTCCAAATACACTAGTTTAATTGGGCAAACTAAAACCCTCATTGTATTCCCAGATTAGTTGGGATAAACCCCGAAAGTACATCACGTTACAACAGATGGCACCAAGAAAATAAAAATATACAACCATGGCACCAAGCATGTGTACACGAAGATAAATGACATGTACAGAACTTGAAGCTGCAGTCAAAACTACTAAAACTACTGAAAATACAGTTAAAACTATTAAAACTGCAGTCAAATGCAACTGCACTATTGAAACTGCAGTCAAAATTGTACTCAAAACTACTCTGAATTCAGTCCAAATTCAGACTAGTTATACTGCAGTACTAAAATTACAGTAAAAATTATGTACAAATGCTGTCAAAATTTAGAGTATTTATACTGTACTACTAAAACAACAGTCAAAATTCAGAGTTAACACTCTTCAGCAGTCAAATTCGGTAAAAAAACGTCACGTTCTGTTTCTATAAGACAATCATCAATGCAAGCACACAGTGCAAATTCATCTACTTTATTTCTGAGATTAACAGGCCGGTCATCTGCAAATTAGCCCATTTTAATATCAAAACAACCAGGGGCGGACACACGTTGATGGTCGTGGGGGAGTTGCCCCCACTCGATTTTTCCTCATAGGCTTCGATAGATCCAGTCGAGCTACGTGTGCCCCCAGTTGGCCCGTTACTTTGCCCCCACTTGGCCCGTTACTTTGCCCCCACTCAGCCCAATTTCTTGTTTATTTTCAGAAGCCCAAATATTCTAAATCTGTAGAAGCCCACCACTAAGAAATAGCCTATGCACCTCCGATACAAAAAACGTACTACTGGAAATTTCGACGGATCAGTGCGGTCCTAATAATCCGGATGTGATAGCACGATACGGCAGCAGCGGAGTCGTCCCGAAACAGCCGCCATGTGTGATCACCGCAGGCATCCAGCAGTTGCCGGCTTGCTGTCGCCTGTCTCTCGCGCTTGCCCTCTTCTATCTCTCGCGCTTGCACGCCGCCTTCGCAAGAAAGCCTCATCACGGATTCTGCAATTTCAGCGTTCTAATTGACATCAGTTAAGCCGTATTAATCATTAAGGTTCTTTCTTTTCAAACTTTTTTGTCCGTTTGCAATTCCTGTGTAGGAACCATATTAGGTTCATCAATTTTGTGTATATACTATAATTTACCGATTTAGATCACTAGATCAGTTCAAACAGTTTTCTCGTAAGATTTAAATTTCTGTACCAAACTTTAGTCTAGACTGACACACTCATAATTTCATTCGGATTATCTATTCTTCCTAGTTTCCAGCACAATTCAATTTCATGCATGATGTTTGAAGCCTTGACAGTTCATTTAAAGCATTGCTTTTTGGCACATCAAGTTGTTGAGAAGCTAACGGAGAGTAAAAAAACTCACCAAGATGCCAGAACTAGTTGATTTGAACAAGACTCCTTTGTATATCCATCTAAAACGAAGAAGATTGCATATTCCAATCCCAATCAACATGAGGAGATCAGCCTAGTCCTAAAAAGTTTAAGCCAAGGACAATTTGGAAGATCAATCAACATTTTAGAGTCAATTGGTATGAACCATAGTCGTATTTGCTTTGTAAAAAAAAGGATTGCTAGGAAAATTTCAAATGAAGTGATGGTTAAACGTTTTCATGAGGTGAAAAGTCGGCATGGAACAAAGCGAAAGGTAATGTGCTAAAAGCTCTTTTCGTTTGTTTAAAGGCATCCTTCAATATTTTCATTCTCCCTCCGTTTGATAATGATTTTTTTCTTGCATGTTGTAGATTAGATTGTTAGACAAAGTGTCAATGTTCTCTTTTGCAACTTCGGGACACGATATTGACATACTGATGTAAGCCATTTTGTTTCAAATTGATAGTTTTTCCTTTCACTTTGCAATGAATTTGGTTTTCTCATGGAGAATGAAGTGAGTGTGCCTAGGTTCTAGTTTATATGGACGATTGCCTTGTTAATTCATGAATACGGCCATACATTATTACCCCCTCAATTTTTTTCCTGGGTCCGCCCCTGAAAATAACAGAGCTATCACGAACACATAATGCGATCAAGCCTCGCCCTTAACACGAACATTACTAATCCCATGTGCGGTAAGCATACAAGCCATCGCTTGATTCGGACTAAGACGGACTCACGACGATTGAGGGCAGCGTAGCCCTGGCCGCGGAATACGACAGACCGCGCGCTTCCTCTATCCCATGCCAAGGCGACGTCAAGTGAGAGAGATGGTGGCCGCCGCCGGCGATGACGGCGGCTACGACGGTGACGCAATTGCAGCAGGTGTGGACGGCGGCGCTGCAGCCTTTCCAGTTACCTGTCTGCACTAGGAAGGCGAAACAGGACGAAGACGAACGCCCACTTATTTCAGCGACCAGCTGCCACATAAGCATACCACGTCAGTGACAAATCAGTGCCTAAACACAAAATCAGATGCAAAACCACTCTTGATGTGACACTAAACCACTCAGGGGAAGATTAAACCGGTATTGACATTTTTAGGGTCTAAATCAGACCAAAATCGACTTTGGGGGGTTATGGAGACATTGGACAGGATTTGAGGGTGAAAACTATACTTCTTTCTTCCCTAAACGGCGCCCGTTGCGCCTGCTACAGGAATAGGCGCAAACGGCCGCACACCCCTCCCTCCTTCATGTGTCCTCTTCGGCTCGGCCCATCATCCCTTTTTTCTGTTGTAAAGCACAAAAAGGCAAGTGTGTCGGGTGGATATCGAACGGGTGCACACCCCGGGAGCAACTAGTTAACGAGCGCTCCTTCGGGAGCCTCGCAACGATCAGCGCCACTTGGGGCGCTCTCAGCCATGCGCCACGTGTCGCGCTCTGGACGCTCCCTTCGGATTTTGTTTTTTTATTTTTCCACACGCGTTTTCCGCTTTTTAAACGGTTTTTCCCCGGGTTTTTTCCTGGGTTTTTTTTATGTTTCGGTTTTTCCCCGGTCTTTCTTAGCTTTTCGATCAAAAAAATTTGGGGAAAAAAATTTTTGCGCGAAAAAACGCGTTTTCTTTTTTTTTCTTTCGCAAAAGTCATGGTTTTTCTTCCGCCAGAGGCACGGTTGTGATTTATCGCGAGTCAAGACCGTGCCTTTCGAAAACAAAAAAAACGCGTTTTCTGTTTCTTTCTTTTGCGAGAGTCACGGTTTTTCTTCCGCGAGAGGCACGGTTGTGCTTTTGCGAGAGTCACGGCCGTGCCTCTCGGAAAGGGAAAAACAAAACGCGTTTTCTATTTTTTTTCTTTCGTGAGAGTCATGGTTTTGCTTTCGCGAGAGGCATGGTTGTGCTTACGCGAAAGTCAAGGCCGTGCCTCTCGGAAAGGGAAAAAATACGCGTTCTCTGTTTTTTTTTCTTTCACGAGAGTCACGGTTTTGCTTCTGCGAGAGGCACGGTTGTGCTTTCGTGAGAGTCATGGTCGTGCCTCTCGAAAACGGAAAAAAACGCGTTTTCTGTTTTTTTTCCTTTCACGAGAGTCACGGTTTTGCTTCCAAGAGAGTCACGGTTGTGATTTCACGAGAGGCACGGGCGTGCCTCTTTCGAAAAGGGAAAAAAACCATGCTCCCGGTTCGGTTTTTTCGCCCGGTTTTTTCGTTTTCGTCAAAACCTATCAACATGGGATCTAGTTTTGAAGATCTCGACGCGAGGAATCCAATGGCGAAAACGGTTCGAGATTTGGACGCACAGTTTAAGAGATAAAACGTTTTGAATAAACGGATCTATGGAAAAAGGAAAAACTCCCAGGTTGCGACAAGTGGCGCGCTGCATGCGCGCCACTTGGCGTGACCTGAGAAAATAAAGTGTTTTTTGCAACGAGTACTCCTTAATTAGTGATTTCGGCACACCCCTCCCTCCTTCATGCGTTCTCTTGGGCTTGGCCCATCGTCCCTTTTTTATCTGTTGTAAAGCACAAAAAGGCAAGAGTGTCGAGTGGATATCGAACCCGCAACCTCCTCTTCGCTAGCACCATCCTTACCTCATGTGTTCACGGACATCTTCACCCTCTTCTTTCTTATGTCTTTTTCTTTTTTCTTGTTTATTCGAAATGGTTTTGTTCGGTCTGTTTTCTCTTTTGTTCATTTTGAATGATTTTTTTTTAAAATTGATGAACTTTTTTTCAAATTCGATTTACTTTTTGTAATTGGATGAACTTTTTTTAAAAATTCATTGAACTTTTTTTGAATTGGATGAACTTTTTTTGAATTCGATGTACTTTTTACAAAATTGATGATTTTTTCAAAATCGATAAATTGTTTCAATTTTGTTAAGTTTTTTGAAATTGATGAACTTTTTTGATAATTGATGAACTTTTTGTTCAAAATCAATGAACTTTTTCAAATTTTCTGGACATTTTTAAAAATCAATGAACTTTTTCATATTTTGTGAACTTTTTTAAAAATTGATTAAACTTTTTCTAATTCGTGATTCTTTCTAAAATCTGGTTTTGAAAATCACATTTTTGTCAAAAGAAATCATGTTTTTCTAAAATGTTTTTAAATAATTAAAAAATCTATGCGGCTACAATGTTTTGTTTTTATGCAATCGCGCTACAATGTTCCACAAAAGCGTAGTACTTCGACTGGTTAACCAACCTATTTTTGGACATAAAAAGGTGGCGAGTTCGATTCCAAAGCAGCGTCATGTTTTTCATAGTTTTATTTTTCGCCCTACTTACATTTGAAGGATCGTGGATGTCGCTTAGAGGGGGGATGAATAAGCGTTTTAAAATAATTACGATTTAAGCTTGAACAAATGCGGAATAAACCTAGTGATTAATTTGCCAAGCACAAAACCTAAAACAACTAGGCTCACCTATGTGCACCAACAACTTATGCTAAGCAAGATAAGCAACTATGTGATAGCAAGATATATGACAAGAAACAATATGGCTATCACAAAGTAAAGTGCATAAGTAAAGAGTTCGGGTAAGAGATAACCGAGGCACGCGGAGACGATGATGTATCCCGAAGTTCACACCCTTGCGGATGCTAATCTCCGTTTGGAGCGGTGTGGAGGCACAATGCTCCCCAAGAAGCCACTAGGGCCACCGTAATCTCCTCACGCCCTCGCACAATGCAAGATGCCGTGATTTCACTAAGGGACCCTTGAGGGCGGTCACCGAACCCGTACAAATGGCAACCCTTGGGGGCGGTCACCGAACCCGTACACTTTGGCAACCCTTGGGGGCGGTCACCGGTACCCGTCAAATTGCTCGGGGCGATCTCCACAACCTAATTGGAGACTCCGACGCTTGCCCGGAGCTTTACACCACAATGATTGAGCTCCGAACAACACCAACCGTTTAGGGCGCCAAGGCACCCAAGAGGAACAAGCTCTAGGGTGCCCAAACACCCAAGAGTAATAAACTTCTCAAACTTCACTTCCACGTATCAACGTGGAGAACTCAAACTGATGCACCAAATGCAATGGCAAGGGCACACGGAGTGCCCAAGTCCTTCTCTCTCAAATCTCATCGGAGCAACTAATGCTAGGGAGGAAAATGAGAGGAAGAACAAGAAGGAGAACACCAAGAACTCCAAGATCTAGATCCAAGGGGTTCCCCTCACATAGAGGAGAAAGTGATTGGTGGAAATGTGGATCTAGATCTCCTCTCTCTTTTCCCTCAAAAACTAGCAAGAATCCATGGAGGGATTGAGAGTTAGCAAGCTCAAAGAAGGTCAACAATGGGGGAAGAACACGAGCTCAAAAGGTTAGGTTCAATGGGGAAGAAGACCCCCTTTTATAGGAGGGGGAAAATCCAACCGTTATGTGCTCAGCCCGCACACGAGCAGTACTACCGCTCCTGGTCCCGGTACAAACGGGACTCACAGTATACATGCAGAACCCTACCAGGCAATACAACCGGGCGATCAGGCGGTAGCACCGGTTGAGAAGAACAACCGGACCAACCGCCCAGCCACCGCTCAACCACCGCATATGAACAGAAGGGAGTCACCCCTGAGTGCGGTAGTCGAGCGGTACCGGGCCGGTGCAACCGCATGGCCTTGAGCGCTCGGGCGGCTAAGTCCTGAGCGGTCGAACCACTCCGGACACCGGTGGTACCGATACGACCGGACCAACCGGGCCACCACCGCCCGAGTACCGCATCAAAACAGAGGCCTGGCCGGTACTTGGGCGGTGCCTGGCCGGAACAACCGCCCAAGACTTTGCTGAGCAAGTTGGCGGTACCACCGCCCGGAAGCAGCGGTACAACGGCTGAGAGCTCCGAGCGGTACTACCGCTGGGGCACGCGGTACTACCGCTGGGACCAGACAAAAACCACTCTCAAGAAAACTAGAACTGCCATAACTTCTGCATATGAGCTCCGAATTGAGCAAACTCAAGCTTGTTGGAAACAAGATGACGAGTAGCATCAAAACAGCGATTGGATATAGTAAGAAGAGGCAGGGAGGTATGCCAACAAATAGAGAGTGAAACCTCCAACCGAGAAGAACCGGCAAAATCTCCAACATCGAAAACATCATAGAAGATGCAAGTGAACTCCGTTTTTGATGAACTCGAGCTTGTCATCAAGATGACCATAAGCTCTAAGACTCACAAAGAGAACCAAACAAGAACCAAGAAAGATGATGCAAGGATGCAATGATTTGAGCTCTCTACGAACGATACGATCAAGCTACTCATCGAGAGCCCCCCTTGATAGTTCGGCAATCGATCCTATAACCCGGTCTCCCAACTACCATCATGAGACCGGTAAAATAGAAAAACTATCAAGGGCAAACCTTTGCCTTGCACATGGTCCACTTGAGCTAGATGATGACAATCTTGACTCCCTCAAGTTGGACCACCTTTCTTGATTGTGTTGACTCGATGAAGACTAGTTGATTGCTCCCCCATACTCCACTATGGGTGAGCCACTCTTTCGCACATCTTCACAAGTCTATTATCACCACAAAGGACGGCAAGCTTCAAGCATTTGATCTCTTCGTGATGCTCCACTTGAACTTGCACACCGCAACCTAACCCCACAAAGAACTCTCACGAAGACCATGGGTTAGTACTCAAAGCGTAATTGACAATTCTTACCATACCATGGGATCACTTGATCCCTCTCGATACATCTTCTGCGCTTTGTGAGTTGATCAACTTGATTCACTCTTGACTTAGTCTTGATCAACCTTGAACCTTTCCAATTCTCTTCATTTGAATGATGTCTTGAAGGTAGACATGAATGATCACACAATCTTCTTCTTCAAGACATGCTTGCAATAAGCTGAACTCTCAGATGACCAATCTTTGGATAATTCCTTGAATAACACCTTGGTCGACACAAACTCTCCTTGAAACCAACACATGTACTCCAAGAAAAGCCTATGGACAAAACCTTCAAATATAACTCAAGGCAACCATTAGTCCATAGAGATTGTCATCAATTACCCAAACCAAACATAGGGGCACCGCATGTTCTTTCAACATTGCACTCCGCCTGGGCGCCAGAAACTCTCGAAATCACTAATTAAGGAGTACTCGTTGCAAAGATCACTTCAATTCCCAGCGCGCTACTTGTCGTAACCGGGGAGTTTTCCCTTTTTTCGTACATCCGTTTATTCAAAATGTTTTATCTATCAACCATGCGTCCAAATCTCGAACCGCTTTCACCGTTGGATTCTTCGCGTCGAGATCTTCAAAACTAGATCCCATGTTGATAGGTTTTGACGAACTTTTTTTCACAAAAAAAACAGAAGAAAAAACGGACGAAAAAACCAAATCAGGAGCATGTGTTTTTTCCCTTTCCAAAAGAGGTACGCCCGTGCCTCTCACGTAATCACAATCGTGCCTCTCGCGGAAGCAAAATCGTGACTCTCGCGGAAGAAAAGAAAAAGAGAAAATGCGTTTTATTTCGTTTCCGAGGAGGCATGGCCGTGACTCTCGTGAAAGCACAACCGTGACTCTTGCGGAAGCAAAACCGTGACTCTCGCAAAAGGAAAAAATATATCAGAAAACACATTTTTTTCTTTTTCGAGAGGCACGACCGTGACTCTCACGAAAGCACAACCATGCTTCTCGCGAAAACATAACTGTGACTCTCACAAAAGAAAAAAAACAGAAACGTGTTTTTATTCGTTTCTGAGAGGCATGGCCGTGACTCTTGCTAAAGCACACCCGTGCCTCTCGCAGAAGCAAAATCGTGACTCTCGCGAAAGGAAAAAAATGAAAACGCGTTTTTTTGTTTTCGAGAGGCACGGCTGTGACTCTCGCGAAAGCAAAACCGTGCCTCTCGTGGAAGCAAAACCATGACTCTCATGAAAGGAAAAAACATGTTTTTCCGTGCAATTTTTTTTCAAATTTTTTTAATTGAAAAGCTAAGGAAGACCAGTGGAAAACCAAAACGTCAAAAAAACCAAAAAGAACCGTTTAAAAGCAGAAAACGCGTGCGAAAAAACCCCGAAGGAAGCGTCCAGAGCGCGACACGTGGCGAATGGCTGAGAGCGCGCCAAGTGACGCTGATCGTTGCGAGCGCTCGTTAACTAGTTGCTCCCAGAAACTCCAACCGATGCCTTAGAGCTCCCAAAAAACGTGCGCAAAGATTAAAAAAATACACGTGCGCAAAGGTGAATGTTGACATGCGCAAATCAATACGATCAAGCAGGATGCAGGGTATTATCTCTTCAAGAGCGTTTGAACCTAAGTAAATTCTTGTGTTATCTGTTACCATCGTGCTAAGGCAACCGGCACAGGACCCCTACCCGAGGTCTGCTGAATTTGAATCCATCAGCTGTTGTCTTAACCCATCCAGTGGAAGGAAGGAAGAGAACTTGTAAGGCATGCCTAAAAAGGGCAGGGAAAAAATGAAGGAAGGATTTTCTCCAGTTTGGATTGAATAGAAACGGGAAAGAACTATCTCACGCGCGACCCTACCAATATCCGCTCCACCCAGCTTCAGGAGGCCGCCATCATGAGAACTACCAGTAGACAAACCGCACCACACCCACCTAGCACGAGGCAGGTGAGAGCACTAGGCGATGGCCGATGAACTGTCGTGTCCGTGGAAGCGAGCGAGCTCTCCTCCCTGCCGACCCCGCCGCCATGTGGAGCTCATGGTGGCACGCGTCATGGAACGGATTGTGGCGCGGAACGACGTGCAATGGCAAGTGGGTCACCGGAATGGCGGCATTTGAGGGCCTGGACTGCGTCATCAATGCCTGGAAAATAAATCAACTAAGTTGCTTTCATGCTTAAATTTTTTAAAGCTTTTACTTTAATTGGTCAGGCATTATATATGCAATAAAGATGTTTTTCCTTTGTTCATTTTGATCGTTCTAAATAAATCTATCAAGGTCTGCTTTGTAGTTTAATTTTGATTCCCCGAGTTGGATTTGGGGCTGTTAAAACCCTTATTTTAATCTGTGTCGTTCCTCGGCCCGCTTTCATTCAGTTTGGGTCAGACCTTGGTGCTGCGACCCCGGCATTACTCAATAGAGTTTTCTTCCTTAAACATTTTTGCCAGCTTTTCTATGCTTTGATCGCCGACTTGTGTCTTTGGTCAAGTCGGGTTGCTTTCTCCTATGTTTGCCCCTTATGTTTCCGCTAGTTCGACTAAGGGTTGCATAGGAGCACCATGTGTTTGCGCCGCTAGTTTCCCTGGTCGAGCGCCATAGGCGGGTGAAACTGAACACTAGTCGTCACAATACACGAGATCTAATGCGGAAAGGCACAACGGAAGCACTAAAAGTAATTTTAAGACCAACTTGGTTGGCAACTAAAAGACTTGATTAAAATCAAGCATAAATTTTTATGTGAGTTGTTCGGTAGGATTCAGCAGGCATGACTCCTACGCCACTTTAGACGGCTTAAGGATACACTCCCCCCCCCCTCCCCCGTGCTACCGTCCGTCACTCAAGGCCATGAGTTTACAATCTCCACACCACACCCTCCTTCTTCTAGAAACCGAGTCACTGTGACTTGTGAACTAACTTGTGGTCGATCAGGTGCAAGCCCGGACCTAGTAGAATTCCGTTTTACTTGCTTGTTTGTTCTTTGGGATATTTTTTCTAAAGTAGTGCGCCTCTTCTAGAGTTTGACACAGGGCCCTAGATTTTGCTAGCTTCGCCCTGGAGAATGACTGGCTCTAGATACCAATTGTTACACCCTCACTCAATCTACCACACTGAATTCATCATAGATACAAGAGGGAGGAGTTTACTGGCGTCATGCCGAGGTTCAAATCGAGGGGAAGTGCTTGAGGAAGGGGAAATAAGGAAGGTAGGAGAGATAACTGCCAAAGGCTAATACTACATCACATGCCCTTACACACTACTTTCTAGCTATAAGATAATGGTCGACCATCCGCGTCCTTGTGGGCTTGTAGATGGGCCTCATGTAGCAGCCTCCTTCTTAACGGCCCTGAGCGTCCGTGCTTCTCCATTCCTTTCTCTTCTTCACTCTCTTCGGACGACGATACTTGCCTGCTCCCTGCACGTGCTCCCATCTGTGCTCCCGCATACGTGGCTTGATTTGATTGGAACAAAATAGGGCTCGGCCCCACCCCCTTAAAATCAGGGGGGAGATGATTAGATTAGAAAGGGAAAAGTAAAAAGGACAGCCGTAGGATGAAGTGGGAGCACGGATGGGAGCATGCGGAGGGAGCAGGCAAGCCGGATCCACTCTCTTCTGCTGATCCGGGGAATCCAAGTTTTATTCAATAATGTTGGACAGAAAGGTGGGATGCAATCTAATTTTAGCAGAATTGGTGGAAGCACATATATTATAGGGGATAAAATAAAAAACAGTTTGTTGCAATCAAGTATCGTGAGAGTATTTCTTTTTAAGAAACACAGAGTAGAGATATATGTTCACATACACGTGCATTTCCTATCAGTGTCTATCTGAAGATTGACGAAGAAGTCACACATATGTCACTGCCGATGACAACATCCATTAAGCAGATCAACAACATTAAAAGATGAGTTAACCAGCTAAACATATCTGACAAATACGAACTTAAGCAACACCCACTCCGACATAGTTAACCTAAGATTCATCATTGATTAATAATGAACAAAGCCCTATCTTGAAGTCGTCCTCGTCTTCTTCAAGGTAATACATATACTCTTCGATCTTTGCGACCATTTGCTTGCCCCACGAGCACGGGTGGAGTTTGGCAACCCTGGCAAAACGCTTCTTCCACTCTTTGTCCTGGTCATAGGTGTGCAGCTTGCCCGCCCGCCGGTACTCCTCCACCACGTCCTCCTCCTCCATGTCGCTGTAGCGCATGGCTTCCGGGTGCGCCGCCTTGCCAAACGCCACAAGTGCCTGCAGCCGGACCACCTTCTGCTCATCTGTCTCGGGCATCGCCTTGCACGATGGATTTCACCCAATAACCGATGCTCAAAAAAAATTTAAAAAAAAAAGAGAGAGAAAGAAAGCTTGGGCTCGTATCGTGCCCTCTGTTTTTCTTATTTTCTTGTCAAATGTCTGAGGTACAATTGTACAAAACTGAGGATTCGCTGCACATATATATGCAGAGACCCGGACCAGCCCCCGGCCGACCCGGACTCGTAGATGAACTCTAATCTGACCCGACTCGCTTGGTACAAACACAACTATACGGCCGTAATTTTACATCAGTGCGGAAATAAATCTACGTAAGGCTTGAGCCGGACCGGCTGGCTGGGTAGGAACGACCAGGGTGAAGAATTATTTATTCTTCACCCTGGGTTGTTAATAGACTTTATATATATATATATATATATATATATATATATGAAAATAGTTGTGTATTTCGGGGAGTACGTATTCCCGCTCTTAATATACCACATAGATGAATCTTTTATACCTCTTTATTATTTTTAATATACTTCACTAGGAATTATTAGATATTCAAAAATGAGTTTCATGAAAAAATTTATGTGAGTCTACATATTTTTAAATGTTTACGTATATACTGACGTGTTTGTACATGAAAAAGGTATATTATAAAAAGTACGCCGTAGATGATATTTTTTCAACAAAACTCGTATTGGGGTATCTTAGAATATTTAATGAAGTATATTGAGAATGATAAAGAGGTATAATTAATGCATATATATTACGCGAAGGATACGGGGCCGTGGTTTTCCTCATCTTTTTTACGCGAAGCCCCCACACCTCTCCATTTTCACGGCCCAAGGCCCCAAACCCCTTGAACCCAAAATTTTGCCCCCGAACGTCTCTCTCTTCCGCCGGGAGAATCATTGCCTCCCTCCTAGCTGCAGAGCATTCCCTCTCCGCACCTGCATTCTCCTCCCTCCTCACGTCGAATTTTCTCGTGCGCCATAAGGAATCAGGACTATATAATCAGCCATGCCGCACTGCTCTTCACCAAAATTCCCCTTCCACATCACACCCTCAGATTTCACCCTCTCAGCGCTCTCGCCTCAGCTTCCCCTACCCCCCCTCCAATGGCGGTAAGTTCCAAGTGCATGGGATTTCACCCGTTGTGGTCGCTGTTTCTCATGAACTGACTGGAGTTTCCCACGGAATCCTCGCGTGCTGCGTGTTCGATTTCTGCCATTTCGGTCTGAACCCGTCGGTTTCCTTCTGAAATCACCGAGTTCCTAGTTTATGCTCACCTGCGGCCGCTATTTGCGCTGCGAACCCATCTGATTTGATCGAATTCGACTTCTGAAATCGCTTCGGTTGCTTTCGTTGACGCTCGCATGGTGCGGTGTGGCCTCTCGACATCATGCTTCATGGTTGCCATCGGGGCTCTGATTCCTTCTGTTCCAGCGATTTTGAGGTCTCAAGTTACCTAGTCTATGGGCGCATGTTCTATGTTCGATTTAACGAGTAATAGTCGCCCTGAACCATCTGTTTGCCTCGATTCTGAGTTCTAAAATTGTGCAGTTTCTGTTATCTCATCTCACGTGTTATGGTGGCCGCCCTTATTCCACCTGTTTCCTTTGATTTCGAATCCCAAATCACAAATCACGTAGGCATGCAGTATTTGAGTTAACGAATTTGTCTGCAATTTTTGCTATGCACCTCCATCTATTTGGAGTTCTTAAACCACATTACACTTGAGCACTGCTTGGCATTTACCAGACGATACATGCACGACATGCTTATCACGCCATCCATGGGCAATGCTGAAACAGCAGCTAACGGCTGGATTAGCCATCATCCGAGTGTCCTTCAGCGCTGTATCGTCTGTGGAGTTCTTGCGTTACACTATTCATCTGATAATATTATAGGAACTGCCATTTCGAGCATGTCTGTTTAGACTTGTATATTGATGAACAGACGGAGTATTTGATTGCCGAATGTCAGTGGTTTATGTGTTTCCCTTATCTGAAGGCAATGGCGTCGCTGTTCCTATTATGAGCTTCGGCTGTTTTAGACCACATCGAATTTGGAAAATACGTTGGCCTCAGCTTAGCAATCACGTATTGGTTATGTAGTCTCTTATACAGATTTATTTGTTTTGTGCGATGGAGCCCTGAATTTATTTATACAATCTAGCCTTATTTTCTAGTTTAGTTCTGTTCTAAAGTGGGGATGCTTTAACTGCAGCCCAAAGGCTGGACCGTCATGGAGAACAGTTCCGGTAGCCTTCCCTTCGTACCTGCTACACGGAAGTGGTCGAGGCGTACCAAGCTTACTCGCCCAAAGCTTCCTCATACCTTGTTTCTGGTACTTACTTTCTGCAAGTATCTTATGCTGATTATTTACAATGCTGATTCTGGTAGGTAACTCATTCTGTATATGTGTAGGAGGATGAGAAAAAAAGCTCATATCGTTGAAGTAGATGGACCAAATCCTTTTACAGCAGCTGTCCCCCCTCCCTCTCCAGAAGCTGTTGCAGAGGAGGTTATCTGAATTAATATAAAGTTGCTCATTGCTTGATTTTCACATATGTTCTGTAGCTAATTTTGCCACATATTGTTTGGTTCTGTGATGGATAATTCATTGTTTGTTCTAGTTATACTGTTCTATGAGGGGGAGAATGTTGTGACAGTTTTCAGTAACCACCTGTTCTGTATTGCATTCCATTTGTGCTAGTTAAGGGGGTAGTGACCCTAAGATGGATGGGCCACAAGCTTTCAGTTAACTTGTGGGTAGTGTGTGGCCTAATTTTTGTGGTTCGCAAATCCTTAATGTCTTGATAGTTTCCAGATACTAACTTGCTGCATTGTATGTTTGCATTGTCAATTGATGAAATCATGGTTTTAAATTAGGAGATCAATGAGGGGATACCTGTATCCACCGTTCTCGATGCTGTTAAAGATAAAATGAAAGCTACAGCCCAGCGCGTATACCTAGGCCGGCGAGAGTCCACGCATTCACACATTTGCATTTTAAAAAACAGCCTAAACTACTAGGCGGGACGCTGCCCTAGGCGGCGGCGTCGTCGTCCTCGGGGTCCGTGAGGTCGATGAGCGTCGGCGCCGGCCCGGCCCAGGCGAACGTCGTATTTCAGAGCGCCGCCATGTCGGGCTGTGCCGACGCAGGCAGTGCCGGGGCAGGGGGAGGGGGTGTGCGGCCGCCTGTGCAGCCGAGGCCTAGCGCGCCTTCTCCTCGGCCTCGCGCTACTCCTACTCGAGGTCGTGCTCGAGCATCTCCTCGTACTCGCCACGACGGCGCTCCTCTGCTAGCCGGCGCTGGCGCCACATCTCGAGGTACGCCTGCTCCTGCGCCGGCGTCGCCCCCAGCCAAACCGGTGGCGCGACACTCACTCGCGCACCACTCCATTCCAGGAGGAGCGCGCGATGGGCTCGGGCTCGGGCTCGGGCTGCAGCTCCGGCTCCGGCTTGATGGGGGATGGCGGGGCCACCGGCGGCACCACACTGTCGCCCGCCGTGGGGAGGGCAAGGGCCTGCGTCATTGCCGCCTCGTAGCGGGCCTCCTCTTCCGCCTCCGCCACCTCCGCTCTGCGCCGCTCGTCCTCCTCGCTCTCCCGGTAGACGGCCGCAAGGGCCGCCTGGTCCTCGCGGACGACGAGCGGCGTTGGCCTCCGGTCGACCTCGCGCATGCCCCGTAGCCTCGCCTCCTCGTGCTCGAAGGCGAACCACCTCGCCCAGTTGGGCGAGTCGATTGCGTAGGCCTTGTCGAGGCGCTGCTCCGGCGTCAGCAACGCCCGCCGACGCCGCACCTCCTCCGCGTGAGCACGAGCCGTCCGCGGCGCCGCCGGCACTGGGATCCTATCTGGATCCAGATGCCAGTCGTGCGGCAGCGTCGCGTCCGGATACGGCAGAGGCTGACGGTTCTGCCAGTGCCACTCCGCCTGGTGCACTGGCACGTTGACGCGCTGCCTCTGCCGGCGAGGCGCCGGCGGAGGTGGGAGGAACTCGGAGGGGAAAGGGGTGGCGGGGGACTTGCCCTTGGCCTTGCTGCCGCTGGCGCCGGAGAAGAGGTCCATCTCGCTGTGGTTGTGGTGGCTAGGGTTTGCCGGCGACGAGGGAGCAAAGGTGGGCAGATGTGGACGGCGAGTATGGATGAGGACGGCCCCGCCGCATGGTCGGCTTAAAAAAGGACGAGCGCCGTCGCTGACGCGTGGGCCCGTCGTCATAAATTAAGCTGACCGCGTGGGCAGCGGGTAGTTGGACGGCTGCCATGTGGGGACGCAGCGGATAACGAGAAGGCGCGCAAAGCGTCCGTTCGGCGTCCGCGCCAACGCATTTGGGGCGCAAATTTGAGCCGCAAATGCGTCGGCGTGGACGCGACGCGGACGTGATTTAGGTTTAGGTCGGCGCGTTAGGCCGCCACTTTTATCCACACCAACCCAAACAAACGCAGGCGGACGAAATGGATCGGCGCTTTGGAGTTGCTCTAACAAACCTTGTGCCTGGTAGGAATGAGAGCGGGATGATGTTGATAAAATCACATTTCCTAATTCCTAACTATTTCGAGTCTCGGGCGAACACTGAGAAGAAAGATAAAGAAAAGAAAGTTTTCTAGTTGTCTGTTGAAGCGTATCATATATTCATAAAAAAGAGTCGAGATGACCGATACAACGGCTTTTGGCACAGTGTTACACCAAGAGGTTAACAAGCACGTCCACCACGACAACGCTGGCACACTACTCATCTTGTCCAAACTTAAGCTACGAATGGTGAAGAGGTAGAGAACAAAGCACATAGACCGCGTCACACCCATAACCGACACCTCGGAGCACGACAAAACTCCAAACCAAAATATATCAACGCACCTTCACTCATGACGCCTAGGAGATCGGCATCGACAAGTGGGCAGCATGAGCTAGCCTGGCTCGAGGAAAACATCGCAAATGAGGCGTCGATGTCGGACTACATTGCGCCGCGGATGCCCATGCCCACATCAACAACCAGCACATGACAATGTGGCGCCCCAAGCCTCACCGCCGAGGCAAATTTGTGAGTCAGTATTGGAGATGCCCTTATAGAATTATCTCTCTTGCTTTTTCTCAAACATGATTTTACTTCAATCATTCATATATTCTAAACTATACTATCTTTTCCATTTTGTTCTTATATATTTGAACTCCTAGCGCCAAGACCTTGAGGACAAAGCTTGGATACATTTCAAACACGTTTAAATTTCAACATTTAAAGTCCACTCATTTCACTCAATCCTGTGAAATATAGCTGAAATTGAAATTTGATATTTGTGAAGCTGCTTATTTCAATGATTTTTTCGAGAAGTTGCTTATTTCATTCCATTCATTTAGATGTCAGTTATATTTCACAAACATCAGTTTCTTAAAATGAGTGAAATTATTTTCTGAATGAGTGAAATCAGTATTTCAGAATGAGTGAAACCATTCTTTTAAAACGAGTGAAATTTGTTTTTTGAAATGAGTAAAATCATTTTTTTTCTAAATGAGTCTAATCAGTTTTCATATATATGAAGCAGATTTCCATGTGAAATATTTGAAACTTGTTGTTTAGAAAATGTTATCTATTTAAAATCAGTTTTTCGAAATTTGTGTTTTTTAATTGAGTGAAATCATACTTTTGAAATATGATATTTGTGAATCTGCTCTCTTTAGTGTCTGAAACTGATATTGGTGAAATATATCACTAATATCATATTTCAATGTCAAGTATAATTCACAAATATTAATTTAACACACTGAAAATTCATCTATATTTCCAATCGTAAGAACATTCCACATATGACAAATATAACTCCACTTTCTATGCAGACATCTGTATTGTAATACCTAGCAGCCCAATTGCCCGGGACAGTCGATTAATTTATTTACATCGATATACCATATGGTAATGCTATTAATATCATAAGTTTGGAGTTAGTAACCAAACCATCTCACCGGAATGAACATTTGAACCATTTGAGGTATCTGGTATCTCCAGGTGTCACGGCCAGAAATGTATTTTATGATTTTATCAACCAGACCATCTGTTCTTGACTGACTCAAAAGGATGCTAAGGGATGAATTTCTGTGGTTGTGCATGCTGATGGAATGAAGTTACTAGTAGGCTCAAGTTACAAGCACACGCTCTTCAATTCTGCCTCTGGGCTGATCCCCTGCACTTTCCATACTTAGCTTAAGATCTTGAATGCTGTCGAGCTACTATGAAAGGCTACATCTGTTAAATTTTACCCCCTTTTTTAACATTATGCTAGTATATTCAGAGCAATGTCCTCAAGAAGCTCAGTCCATAGATCCATCGTCGCTCTCCAAATTACTTTGCAAGGGTTTGAATGCTGCCAGAAGAACAGCAACCTTGTTCGCCAAGAACCCTGCGGCGCCAACAAATAGCTCAGTCGGAGTCAGCTCGAAGCTGTCACCACCAGCACCGTACTTCAGTGCAACAGCCCCAGCAACCATTACAATCGACAATATCAACCATGGCCTTTTTACGCCGCTGAAGTTCATACTGGGCTCTGAACTGCTCGCTTCTGAAGGAGAACTAATTGCCGGTAACCCGTCCACAGATCTTTGGAGCAGCAATAGATACAGGAACCCTCCAATCCCGCCGACGAGGAACGAGTAGGCGGCTCCATCATTCGAAGCCAGAGTGAAGGCAGAGAAACCTGTTATAACAATAGATATGTCGTAAAGCAGCAAGGATTGCTTGAGATCAGCATACTCTCTCAGTCCATCTTCCTTCAATTCCTTAATGCTTGAGTCTGTCCTTGCTGAGGATAACTGCCCCTCTTGAAGATCAGAAATGCTAATTCCTGAGAAGTCAGTCACAGCAATTGGCCTTGCTTCCACTACTGAAGCTCCATCCTCACCAAGCAGCGCACTGAGCTTGTCGAACGTGTACTGTAAACCGCTGAACTTGAGCCCAAGTGTTCCCTCAAGATCTTCAGGTGTATTCCGTGCTCCATGGATCACTTTCAAACTTAAACCATCTAATCTCCATGAACCTGATCTTCAACGGTAATATTGTGAAAATGAAGGGTACACTAGTATTAGTAAGCACCGGCCACATATATGCGCAGAACAGACAACTAGGTGGATAGTGTACCTGATTCAAGGCCGATCCAGATTTCTTTGATTGTCTGCAATTTGGGACCTTTAAAGGTGATGATATCAACTGAACCACTTTGAAAGGGGAGGAATTGTGATGCCTTGGTGCCATGTGAAGGTTGGTCACCATAGATTGCTGGTACTCTTTGTAACAAGGAGTCACCATCGACATCAATTAAGCAGATTAAGATCGCTGAGTTCTTATCTAGCAAAGAGGAACTAAGTTCTCTACTTGTGCACAGCTCTAGTATGTAAAAGGCATCAGATTCTTCCAATCTGAGTTTCAATAGTATCTCATCAGGGACACTATTGGGAAATGTTTTTGGTTCCACCGTGGGCAGAAGACGAGATGGCTTTACAGATGCCACGGAATCTGGACAATGCAATGAAAGGTAGAAATTCAATAATTTTATGGTCTGAATGTTAACAAGAATAAGTATAGGTTCAGCCACAAATTCAGAATTTACATCATAACAGAGGGCATGGCATAACAAGTGAATCGTATTGCTACACAACATTTGCTGAAGGCTAGGCCATTAAGAGCATCCGAAGATCTGGGCAAATACAAGAACATTTACTCGAATCACGATTTACATGATTCACTGTGAAATTTCCAAAGAATATATTGCTTCCAAAGGAACTACTGTAAATTTCCAGCATCTAAAAGCAGGCGAAATCTAGTTTAGCTACTGAATGGGATGGTTTGCTTAGTTCCTATGAGAAATACCTTGTAATGAAGAACTTTTTGCAAAAGTGATCATCCGCCGATGTCTGTTTTGCTTTCTGATTTTCCTTGCGGTTGAGTTCAGAGCGTAAGGCATTTTGGGGCTGTTGAGTGATAACCATCGAGACAGAAATTCAGAATGAACCGAAGGAGCAGGTTGGCCAGCACAAAGGATCACCATTTCGCTGTAACAGGATGAGCAACAGATAGCATGGTGTTACACAAATAAGACATCGAAGCCTGTGTGCAAACATGATTAATTAGTTCAAAACACGCATACACACACATGGAACAAACCAATAGCAGCCATAACAGAGTACAAAACTAGTGTATACTGAAAGTTGTTCATAAGCCATGAACCAAAATTTATGGAAAATGGAGCTATAAAGAAACCCATGAACAGGGCATATTCCACACCCAACAACGGAAATGGCAGTTTACATGAATCCGTCGCAAATTACGAGTCAATTTGAGTTGCTACGACGCCAAGAAACCGAGACCACCGTACCAATCGACAAAAAAAAAACTCACACAATTCAGAGATTCTCCGCGAATAAACTACTACTCCCTCCGTCCGAAAAAGCTTGTCTCAAACTTGTTGTGCTAGATATATCCATTTGAGGGACAAGCTTTTTCGGACGAAGGAAGTACTGCTACAACTAAAGTAGCTCAGCAAGACACTAGCGAAACTAGGACGACAGCTAAAATATCTGAATGTGAACTTCGAAAGACAGACCAGGGGGGGGGAAGGCGAGGCTCCCCGTACCGTATAAGCTCGGATCTGAGCCGGGAAAGTAGGCGAGATTCCACGGGTGGAGTGAGCAGTTTGGTGGGCAACGACGCTGCCGTGCGGGAGAGGGGGAGAAACGAGGTAGCGGTAGTGCAGGAAGATCTGGGGAGGAAGAAGAGTACGAAGACGACGGCTTCAGTTGCGTCGTGAGGAAGGGAACAGAGGCGTGCAGCGCAGGGGAAGCTACTTGCGACGGGCCAAATGGGCCACGAAAGGTGTCTCATCACGGGCCTGTACACCTTTCCTTGTTCGCTGGTTTCCATCGGGAAAAAAAAGACCACACGTTCGCTGATAATTTCTGAAAAAGAAAAAACACGTGCGCTGGTGTTAAAAACAGAATAAGCGATTAGCAATGTGCAGCCCGATCACACAGGAACCCTAACCCTAAACCAGCCCGCCGGATCGGGGCGGCCGCCGTGGACGAGGACGAACCGATGCCACCAGTCGACGGCGATGAGTCCGACGACGACGCCACGGAGCGCCTCCCGGACTTGACCTTGTACAAGATCCTTACCCTCCTGCCGCCATCCTCGGCCACGAGGTGCAAGGTCGTCTGCAGGAGATGGTGCTCCATGATCTCCAGCCCCTCCTTCGTGCGTGACCATGCCGCAGCCGCGTGCTCGAGGGACCCTTCCATCCTCCTCTTCGACGGCGCCGCCTGCTTCCCGGGCAGGATCGTCGACGAGAACAGGACGGCGAGGCTGGCGCTGCGCCGATGGAGGGCAGAGCCCACGGAGGGCTACGGCGTGCAGAACTGCTGCGGCCCCCTCGCCTGCCTTCGGAACGGACTCGGCGGGGCCGAGCTAGTCAACTGTTACACCCACGATGCGGCTATATCTCCCACGCGTCGGAGCACGACTTAGAGGCATAACCGTATAGTAGGCACGTCGCAAGAGGGGTAATCTTTACACATCCCATGTACTGAATAAGAAAGGGATAAAGAGTTGGCTTACAATCACCACTTCAGACAATACATAAAAATAGCATTACATCATGCAGAATACAATCAAGGTCCGACTACGGAACCAAAATAAAAGAAAGACCACCCCTAATGCTAGATCCCCGATCGCCCCGACTGGGCTCCACTACTGATCAACTAGAAACGAAACAACGCAACGAACACGATCTTCATCGAGCTCCTCCTTGAGCTCGGTAGCGTCACCTGCACTGGCATCATCGGCACCTGCAACTGGTTTTGGAAGTAATCTGTGAGTCACGGGGACTCAGCAATCTCACACCCGCGAGATCAAGACTATTTAAGCTTATGGGTAGGGAAAAAAGGGTAGTGAGGTGGAGCTGCGGCAAGCACTAGCATATATGATGGCTAACTTACGCAAATAAGAGCGAGAAGAGAAGCAGAGCAACGGTCGTGAACTAGAAGTGATCAAGAAGTGATCCTGAAACTACTTACGTACAAACATAACTCCAAAACCGTGTTCACTTCCCGGACTCCGCCGGAAATAGACCATCACGGCTACACACGCGGTTGATACATTTTAATTAAGTTAAGTGTCAAGTTTTCTACAACCGGATATTAATAAATTTCCATCTGCCCATAACCGCGGGCATGACTTTCGAAAGTTCAAACCCTGCAGGGGTGTCCCAACTTAGCCCATCACAAGCTCTCATGGTCAACGAAGGATATTGCTTCTTCCAGGAAGACCCGACCAGACTTGGAATCCCGATTACAGGACATCTCGACAATGGTAAAACAAGACCAGCAAAGCCACCCGAATGTGCCGACAAATCCCGATAGGAACTGCACATATCTCGTTCTCAGGGCACACCGGATTGTCGAAGATTCCGGTAGGCCAACCCAGAGTTGCTCCTGGTGGTCACCGGCTGCTGACAGGTTGGACCAACACTCAGAGGAGCACTGGTCCGGGGGTTTAAAATAAAGATGACCCTTGAGTCTGCAGAACCCAAGGGAAAAAGGCTTAGGTGGCAAATGGTAAAATCAAGGTTGGGCCTTGCTGGAGGAGTTTTATTCAAAGTGAACTGTCAAGTGGTTCCCATTATAACCCAACCGCGTAAGGAACGCAATATCAAGGAACATAACACCTGTATGACAGAAACTAGGGCGGCAAGAGTGAAACAAAACACCAGGCAGAAGGCCGATCCTTCCACCCTTTACCAAGTATATAGATGCATTAAAGTAAACAATATATTAATAATGATATCCCAACAATAACTATGTTCCAACAAGGAACAAACTTCATCTTCACCTGCAACTAGCAACGCTATAAGAAGGGCTGAGCAAAGCGGTAACATAGCCAAACAACGGTTTGCTAGGATAAGGTGGGTTAGAGGCTTGACATGGCAATATGGGAGGCATGATAAAGCATGTGGTAGGTATCGCGGCATAGCAATAGAGCGAGCAACTAGCAAGCAAAGATAGAAGTGATTTCGAGGGTATGGTCATCTTGCCTGAAATCCTGCAAGGAAAAAGAACGAGTCCATGAAGAAGACAAACGGATGTAGTCGAACGAATCTTCACAACTCCGGAACGGAACCGAAGCTAGCGAGAGAAGCTACCCGGAAAGAAGCAAGTAACATAGTAAACAACCATCACATAAACATGGCATGATGCACAACCAAGTATGATGCATGTTCGGTTTAATGAGGTATGGCATGGCAAAGTGCACAAACAATACTACAAATTAAGTGGAGCTCAATATGCAACGAGTTGCATATTAACGAAACACCACATGACTTATTGAGTTCTCTCTTGTTGAGGTACTCAACAATATTAAATGTTGGTTAGCATGGCAAGAGGTGAAGCATACGAAAACTACCTATCTAGGCAAGTTTAAATGAGGCCGGAAATAACAAACAACAATTCCGAAAAATCCTCATATGCATATATTAGGTTTGGCACTGTTCTGCCCTAAACCATATTTTAGAGTTGTTAAACATGCAAATTGATGCCACTATGTTAAACTAGGCATTTTCTACTCCATTTACATATAAAGTTTATTTAAAATGGAGCTATGGTTATTTAGTTATGAATTAAATCATTTTAGCATGTTATTAGAGCAAATTTAATCAAACAACATTTTAAACATTTCAAACATGTATGAAAGTTGGATATTATGAATCTAGATGCAATTCTAAGCATTTTTCATAGTTGAAGTTTTTAGATATGATGCATATTTTGTGTGATATGATATGCATGAACAACAGAGGATTTTCTGTAAAACTGTTAGTCTCTGGATAAAAGATGAAATCGCCATGGGGAAGAAAACATCATGGACCGAAACTACTGGCCCAACAATGAAAGAAAAAAAAACACAGGAGGCGTTGGAGTTGGCCTCACCATGGGCCGTGGCTCGGATCTGGTGGGCTGGATGGCTGAAGGGGCGTGGCTGGGCCTTGCGCGAGATGCGGCCCAGGTGTGGTCGCGGTCAACCAGCAAGGAGCGGGACGAGGCATTGGATGAGCGAGGCGAGGCATTGGATGAGCGAGGCGACTGGTCAACGCGGGCATGACCCGTTGTGCTCTGTCGCTCGAAGCAGGGGATGCAGCGGCGGCTTGGAGCGGCTCGATGCAGCAGCAAGACGGCGACGACCGATGCAGGAAGCAGCAGAAGCAGGGAGGCCGGCGGGTGCAGAGGTCCAGCGAGTAACTCCGGCGATGGGTGGCTGATCCGGGCGATGGCGTGGCGCGAGGGCGTCCCTCCCTGGAATGAGGCGGATGCGACGGGAACCTTCAGGAGCTCCATGGGCGGCAGGCTCCTGCAAAAACGGCGGCGAGAGGGTGCAGCGGCTGCTGCTGTTGCTGGCGTCATGGAAGAACTCCGGCGAGGTTCGACGAGGACGTCTGGGCGCGAGGAGAAGACCAGGACGGCGGGGAAGAGGCTGGGACGGAGCGGGACTTGCAGCAGCAGCGGCGGGGCATGGCAGCACGAACTTGGCGGCGGTAAACGAGCGCGAGGCAAAGGAGGCAGGCATGGCGCCGTGCTCTGTTGAAGCATGGGAACGCGCGGGCGATGCGGTGCTCCGGCGAGGAAAAAGAGGGCGCCATGGCCTACTGTAGCTCCTGCGTGAAGAACACAGGGAAAGGGAAAGAGTTTAGCAACGGGAGAGAGAGGGATGGCGAGGGGGAGGCTAGGGATGGCAAGGCTTGGCCTGGTCGTGGTCGTGGTCGCCGGAGGGCGCGTTGGATCGGGAGGAGCGGCGAGCTCAAGGGAGCGAGAGGTTCGCGGGGCCTCTGCTTGCGGGAGGCTGGGAGCGAGGCTAGAGGCGTGAACGACGCCGGGGATGGGGATGGCGCGGGCATGGCGAGAGACGGCCGGATCCGCGGGCGCGTCCAGAGTCAGTGAGGGAGGTGGAGGGATTTGGTTGGCCGATGGATGAATTCGAGGAGAGGTGGAGGATTGGCTGCGGGATCAGGATGGATCCCGAGGAAGATGCGACGGGTGGCGGCGGAAAACAAGAGACTTGGTCGGAGGCGATGCTGGTTGGTGGATGGATCGGGGACGTGGAGAGGTGGTTGGCTCGGGATGGATCCCGAGGGGAATTTGGTGGAGTGGCGGCGGCGGAGGATTTGATGGAGGGGACATCTAGGGCTAGGGTTTGTCCAGATATATATAGTAGATGGTTTAAGTGAGACTATTTGGTCCCTCCGATCATAATCGGACGATCGAGAAATAAATAGGTGGGGAGTCCAAATAAGAAACGGTGACGTTTTATAAATGTTTGGGGATGATCCGGATCCAACGATGACGACTGTCCGTGTCGGGTCCGGGGAAGTTTCGGACGCGCATGTGAGGGGTCGGTGCACTGTGCAAAGAGGGGTTTTCAGACCGTGCGATCGCATCGGACGGCTCCGGACGCAAAGAGGGGTAGGTGGATGGACTAGGTGGGCTGGTTAGAGTGGAAGAGGGCTGTGAAGAGAGGCCTTGGGGTAAGAGGAGAGAAGAGAAGGAGAGACCCGGCGGCAGTTTCGGGGACCGAAACCGTCTGACATATGACCGGCTATACTGCCGTTATAATTATCCGCTGGGGCGTCAAATGAACTCCAAATGCAATGAAACTTGACAGACGGTCTATCTACGCTATAATAAGATCACACGTCAAATTTCATCCCATTCCAAAAACATTTTCCGGCCACTTATAAAATAATATTTCGGACATGCCGCGGGCGCGTGCGAGTGTGGTTGGATTCAGAACGGACAGCGGAGAGAACGAGGGAACCCGAACGGATGCAAGTTTTGAAAACATAATAATGCAATGCGGATGGTGACATGGCAAGATGCAACATGCAAACGAATGACAAAGCAACAACACGAATAACTGGAAGACACCTGACGCATCGGTCTCGGGGCGTCACATCAACCCGGCTACCGGCGACTGCTTCCGTCTTGGCGGTGACAATGACAACTTCGTCCGCGACCGCCGCACGAGGACGGGAGCCGACCAGCTCCCCTGGTACTGCCTCGGACGCTGCCCGTCGACCGGCGAGTACAAGGTGATGCGCTTCGACATCCGCGTGCCCTACTCCAGCGCCCCGCACGTCACGTGCGAGGTCTGCGCCCTCGGTGGCCGCGGCGGCCGGGGCCTCAGCCGCATGTAGCGGGAGGTGGGAGTGTGGGATGTGAGCTTCTGCCCGAGCGATGGCGGCGTGCACATCGCCGGCGTGGTGTACTACGTTGCTAATTTCTTGGGGGCACCCTTTGTCTTCGGCTTCGACCTTTCGACTTACCAGCTGCGCCACATCGACCTCCCCGCGGTCGACGACGCGGTGGCGTCGCTCTCCGAGCTCGAGGGGCGGCTCTGCGCGTCACTGGTGCCCGCTGGGCAGTGGTGCGGCGACGGCGGGGTGAACATGGACCTGTGGGTGCTCCCCGACGGCGGCCACGACCAGCACGAGTGGATCCACAGGTACAGGTTCGAGCTGAACGGCAGCGCGCGGCACATCCCCAGGCCGCTGTTCGTACGCAGCGGCAGGAGGCTGATCATGAAGTGCGCCGACGGGTCGCTATGCTCCTACGACGTTGGCGGCGGTAGTGACGATGGTGCTTTCTTGGTATTCCAGCACAAGAGCGGGCAGCGGATGAGTGGCGCCACCGCCGACGTCTTCGTGGAGAGTTTGCTCCCCGTGCGCACCATCCTGAAATCCTAGGCACCGAGGAGAAAGACAGAAAGTTAATTAAGTTGCAGGATCTCTTCTCTGTGTTTTAAAATGGTGATGGGACGACAGTTTATGTTGCATCGTGTTTTTGTCAGGTCATCTTATTGTGCTTTAGTGGATCTATCAACCGTAAGATGGGAAGCAATACTGTTGAAAACATTTGCTTAAAATTATCTGTTTCACACAGTGAAATAATCTATACCATATTTTTCATTTTCAGAAGATGCATTTCAATTTCAAAATATGTATTTCAGAGAGTAATTTGCAAACTGAAAGTGCATTTAACCCTTGATGTCATTTAGGTGTTGATGACAACGTTGTTACTGATAATGAGAGTTTCTAAGTTTATCATAAGGACAATGGTAATTAAGCTAAAATTTGAACTTTATCTGCATTATCCCTAATATCGGCAATTAAACTAACATTTGTAGTCTCCTTTTTTTTTGCGGGGATTTGTAGTCTCCAATCACAACCCCCCCCCCCTCCCTCTAGTCTGTTAGCGTATGTATTTTGTATCACCATTGTAATCTATGTGACCGAGTCCAGCCACGCCTGACCTGCGTGCCACGATTGTAGGGGCGTTTGGCAACTCCTCACTCTCTACATATGTTGTACTCTGTAACACCTGTGTCAATCAATGAGAATAGTTTCCAACTTGGTATCAGATATCCAGTCCCATGCCCGAGCCCGACTCCTCTTCCTCCGCGGCTCCCCGCTCCGGCACCTCGCCGCCGTCGCCCACACCGCCTCGGCCACCTCTGCGGCCTCATCGCCGCCGTTTGTCTTCGGGACCAGCCCATCTCCCTCTCTGGGCACCACCGGCTCTTCCGGATCTCAGTTCGCCCCCCTCTTCACCTCCGCTCCGCCGGCTCCTGCGCCGCCGCCGGCTTCTCGCCACCCCATCTTCTCCGACCACATCACGCACCACATAAAATTTCTCCTCAACCCGGCCGACCACAACTACCACAAGTGGAAGTCCTTCTTCCTCATGGTGCTGATCCGCTACGGCGTCCTCTTCCTCATCGAGCACCCGCTTCCCCCCAACGCCGACGCTTCCTACCACAAGCTTGATGCCCACGTCGCCCTCTGGATCTACGCCACTCTCGCGGACCCCATGGTCGACCATGTCGTCGGCGCCACCACCACCTATGCCCTCTAGAAGAAGATCCGTGACTTCTTCCTCGCCAATCGCGATGCCCGATACATGATCCTCAACCGGCAATATCGCAACCTCAAGCAAGGTGATCTCCCCGTGGCCGAATATGCGCGCCGCATGAAGCTCCTCACCGATGGCCTCGCCGACATCGACCACGCCGTCACTGAGACCGACCTCACCACTCAGTTTCTCCACGGCCTCGACAAGCGCCTCGACACCATCCGCGTCGTCCTCGGTGACCAGGGCCTCCCGTTCGACACCGTCCTCTCACGGGTGGTTCTGGCCGAGGAATCTCAGGCGCAGCGCGCCGCCGAAGAGAGCGCTTCGGCCTTCGCTCTTCCTGGCGGTGACTGCGGCCCGGCCAGCGGCTCTGGCTCCGGCTTGCGCAGCTCCGGCGATCGCTCCTACTCCGACTGGCCTCCCTCCGAGCGCGCCCCGAGCGGCTCCTACTCCGACTGGCCTCCCTCCGAGCGCGCCCCGGCCCCTCCCGCGCAGCCGCACTCTGATCGCGGTCGCGGTGACCGTGGCCGCGGCCGTGGCCGAGGTCGTGGCCGTGGACGCGGTGACTACTCTGGGCGCGGTCACCAGGCGTCCCTGCCGGCGCCCTTCACCGGGTACTTCGCCCCGTATGGCATGGCCCTCCCGTCGCCGCGCCCCGGTTGGGTTCCTCCCAACGCCGCCGGCGTCCTCGGGCCTCGTCCGGGTGCCCATGTGTCGTGGATCTAAGATTGACAGTAGAATGGGGGGTAAGTATGAGGAGGCAAGATCCTAGCTATGGAGTAGTTGTACACACGAGTTTTACGAGTTCAGGCCCTTCTCGGAGGAAGTAACAACCCTACGTCTCAGTGCCCTGAGGCGGTCGACTGGATTATATGTGTGTGTGTGAGTTTACAAAAGTGTGAACCCTTGTCCCAGAGGAGGGGGTGGCTTATATAGAGTGCGCCAGGACCCTAGCTCCCCTCCGTTACACAGGGTTCAATGTTCATAAAGGTGGGGCGTTACTGGTAACGTCTACAATAAAGTGTTATAAATGCCCATAAAGCTATGGTTTAAGTCACAACCGTTGCAGAGTGGAGGGCTTCTCATCTCCTGGTGGTCGAGTGTCTTCAAGGAAGTCGAGTGAGCACATCTTCATGGTCGAGTGGATGATGTTTTCTCTTCGACTGCTTCTGATTCTATGTAGAGATGTCCTTGGGGAGGGTATGTTGGACAGATCCATGACCCTACCCTAGGTACATAGCTTCATCATTAGCCCCCGAATGGTTCAGGGTTTGAGTGGGGAAAGAGTTGGGAACACTTCCGACCCATTCTTTGTGCTACGAGTATATCTCATTCTGGAACAATGAGTTGAGGTGAGGACGTCGACTCCTTTCTCAGTCGCCTTGGTCCATTCTTGGTTTTTGTCGAGTGAATTCTCACGGTAGGATTCCGAATGATGATGTAGAGGATGTTTGTCTTCAGTCTGACAGGTTGTTCTGCTCTCTGCGGATCTCGCAGGATTCAAATTTTGGGAAGTGCGCCAGACGAACGGAACCGAGGTTATCGGGACGGATTAGGCAAGTCTCCTCGATCCCCGCGCCACCTTTTTCGCCACGTATTGCGCGCGCGACTGTTGCGGGATTTGTTTAGATCGCTTGGGTCCACCAGTCAGTCACTCGGATGACGACCTTATAAAAGGCCTTGGACCAGGCCTCTGCCCCGTGCGCTCCCATTCTCTCTTCTTCTTCTCTCAATCTCTCCGCCACGCTCGCTTCCGCCCTCGTCGCCGGACCTTTACTCGAGCTCGACCCGCCGCCATGGGGAAGGAGAGGACGGTGGTGCTGGAACACGCGAAGAAGGCGACAACGAAGGCGAAGGGCAAGCGGACCAGCCGGGGCGGATCCTCGTCGAGATCCGGCCTGCCGGCGGGCTGGATCCAGGGCGACTGGATCCGCTCGACAATCACCCAGGACGACCTCGACAACCTGGTGGAGGGGGGACTGATCCCCCACAAGTCAGCACGGCTCCCGGGGAACGAAACCGAGCCGCAGCCAAGGGAGGGTGAGTGTGTTCTCCTCGCCACCCACGTAGATCGTGGATTCTCACTGCCTCCCCATCCTTTCTTCCGGGGTTTTTTGAACTTCTTTGGGGCTCAACTCCACCATTTCACCCCAAACACCATAGTCTATCTGGCCGCTTTTGTGTCGATGTGCGAAAACTTCTTGGGTTGTCGACCGCACTGGGGCCTTTTCAAACACATATTCACCTGCTGATCCCAGTCGGTCAAAAAGGCCAAGTCGAGTGACGAGAAGACACAAGTGATCCAGATGTGCGGGGGTCTGGGGATCCAGATGAGGAGCAAGAGTACGTTCCCAGCCATTATTCTTCCCGACTCGGTCCGGGGCTGGCAGTCGACTTGGTTCTACTGCAAGGATCAGCCAACCCCGGGCCAGTCGACTGGACTTCCTCCTTTTTCTTTGGCTCGAGTGGAGAAGCCCGCCCCCTGAAGGTAGTTCCAGAAGAGAAGGCACAGGTCAAGGTGCTGGTCGAGCGGGTCGTCCAGCTTGTCCGCGACGGGGTGACCGGGATGGACCTGCTGGAGGTCTTTCTCGGTCGACGCATCCAACCTCTTCAGGCGCGCGATCATCTGATGTGGATGTACTCTAGGCTCGAGGATTCCACTCGGATCCACCCGGAGGACGTCAGCGAGGATACTTTGGAGAAGTGGTTGATGCGAATCACCAGCAACAAAGACAACCCTCGGGGGTCTAGGAGGGTGATTCTATTCGACAACTCGCACCAGCCGGAGCAGGTATAATTCTGTCTTATCAAGTATCTTTTCGATTCACCGAGTGATGTCTTGTTTGTGGTCGACTGAATTTCCTTTGATCGTTATCCTTTTAGGACCTCATCGACATGTACTCAATGCCCAACAGAGTGCAAGACCAAGACGCTGAGGAAGAAGGGAGCGGGGGCGAGAGCGGCAAGGAGCATTCGGAAGCCGAGGAGGACGAGGAGAGCGATGAATCGACTGAAGACGAAGAAGTCGACTCGCCTCCTCACAGGGAGATGAGATCCAAACACGCTCACGACCCGGCAAGCGCTCCGGACTTGGTAGCCGCACCGATTGGGCAGTCATCGAAGCGCCCCAGGATGTCTTCCCCAACGCCGACTGAGGAGGCTTCAAAGCAATCCAAAGTTGCGCTGCCTCCAGCGCCGAAAGCCACCTCTTCCAAACTGCCAAAAGCTTTGCCCAGGATCAAAGTGACCGTTCCTACTATCTCCGGGTAACCATCTGACTTGTCTTTTTCGTCGACTTGATTAACCAGACGTAACCGATTGAATACAGATCTTTGCAGTGCTGCTACGTCAGGAACCGCTTCTTTCCAGTACCGGGACGAGCGAATGGAAGATGCGGTAACCTCCAACCCAGGTATAAACTCTTGTGATTTTGTTCTTGATTCTTTGGTCGATTGCGTTCGAGTGGCTCACTTGGGGTCGAATGATCTGCCTTGTAGCTCCACCCAACGTCATTGATCTTCCAGATGACGACGAAGATGTGGCTCTTAAGCCCAGGAAAAGCAAGAAGGTAATCACTGGTAGGATGTCTCGGCAAGAAACAACTACAACACCTCCCGTCCGTCAAACTGAAGGCGCGGGCAGGGCCTCTGTGACGTTCGCTGCACCCTTGTCGAGTGGGCATCCCGCACCGTCGACTGCACCTGTGATTCCTTCAACTGTCCAGCTCCACGCCACGGAGCTCCAAGCCGCCGCACCTGGGTCGTCTGCACACTTTTTCACCAGCTACCCCGTCCCGGACAACCAGTCGGAAGCGGCTGCGGAAGCCATCCGACAGGCTGACATGATGATGGAGCGGGTGAAGACGGTGCATGAGAACAGCCAGGCTGCCTACGATGCCAGTGCCGCCCTTCGGGCCAATGTCCAGGTGAGTAGACTTTCCGACTGTTTTTGTTCTCGAAAAATCTTCTTCTGCACAATCTCCTATTGTTTGCGTCGAATTGGAGCACCCACTGGGTGTTTTGTTGTTTTTGGTAGTTTCGGTCTTCCACTCGGTCTGGGCGAGTGGGATCAGAACCGGTAGGGGCACGCTAAGTGCACCCACTGGATGTAGTCCCTGAGACCACGGTCGACTGCTGGCAGTCGACTGGGGTCTGAGTTCTTCTTTATTTTCTTTCTACTCCTTACACTCGACTCCGGCGGGCCAGTCGAGTAGGATCCGAACCGGTGGGGGCACGCCAAGTACACCCACTGGGTGTAGTCCCCGAGACCTCGGTCGACTGCTGGCAGTCGACTAGGGTCTGAACAGCTGGTACCCCCTTTTTTGACCTGGTCCGGGCGGACCGGACGAGTTGAGTCTTAGTCAGCGGGGGCACGCCAAGTGCACCCGCTGGGTGTAGCCCCTGAGACCGTAGTCGACTATGTGCAGTCGGCTGGGGTCTAAATGGACTTCTTTAGGTTTTATTCACTCGGAAGTGAACCGCCTTTGATGTCTTTTGCCTTCTGCAGAAGTCTTGTACTCTTATTTCCAAGTTTGCTGAACTCGAGGAGAAGCAGAGGCGACTCAACTTAGACTTGGAATTGGCTCAGCAAAATCTGAAAAAAGCTCAAGACGAGGCCGCTGGTATGGAAGGTAATTGATTGTCGACTGACTTCCAATATATCTCTTTGATCTCTTCTTTGATTCGATTGCTTCTTTTGCAGAGAAAATGAAGTTGGCTCCGGAGAAGAAGGATTCGGACCTCGCCGCCGCGCAAAAAGCAGCCCAAGACAAAATCGCTCTCGCAGACAAGAAGCTTGCTTCAATCGGAACGCTTGAAGGAGAGGTGAACAAACTGATATCTTGTCTTAATGAAGCTAACCGCGAAGTGACCAGTCTGAAGAAGGACAAGGTCGTCCTGAATGAAAAGTTGGAGTCTGCAATCCGCAAGAGGAATGACACAGAAGCTTATCTGAGGATGCTCGCCAAGAAGCTTTATCTCGCGCTGGAAGGTATTTCCTTTAATCCGACTGTGTTGATGCTTGCGATCGGATCTTGCTCGGTCGATTGACTAACTTTTGGCTGCAGAACTCTGCCAAGACTTCGATAAAGAAACTGGAAGGGTCGAGACGGGTCTGGACCCTATCACTTCCCCAGTCTGTGACGAAATTGTGATGAACGTGCTCCGACTGGAGTCCCGTATCGCCAGCGCCACAAGCTACCTCGCACGCGTGAAGGAGGTTGTCTCTCGAATCGACTCATCGCTTTGGCCGGGGGCGACGCTTCAGAATGACCTGGAATCCTTGATGACTCGATTGAACGAGATCCCTGACCGAGTGCAAGAATGGAAGAAATCCTCTGCCTGGTGCGGTGCTGACGTTGCGCTGTCCTTGGTGCGAGTCCATTGCAAGGAGGCTCGTGAAGATAAGCTGGCTGCGATCAAAGTCGCTAACACCAAAAAGCACGACTTCCAGTCCTTCATGGAGACTTTCATCGCTGCCGCCACTCAGATTGCTGATGGGATCGACCTGGACTCATTCGTGGAGCCTGCCAGCCCTCCTCCGGCCGAGTGAACAGACTCATGAAACCTGAATACGCTTTAAATTTGCCTCGGAATGCCGAGTGATTGCTGTAACCGTAGAACTCCTTCGGGCTTGATGCTCGAGTACTTTTGATTTGCTGCTCGGAACCTTTAGGATTTATCTGAATTTGGTTTATTTCCGAATGTGCTTGTGTTTGTCCTCGAATGGACTTTGCTCACTGCTTTGAATAGTCTTTGCACTGGAGACACAGCTCTGAGGTGGCGGCTCCAATCGACCTGCGCTTCGTGGTCCTTGCAGATAGGGATGGAGCGGGCGTTGTACTTGCGCCGTAGCTCTGAAGGAGAAGGTTGCAGTCGACCTGCACCTCGTCGTCCTTGCGGATAGGGATGGACTGGACGTTGTATTTGTGCCGCAGCTCCGAAGGAGAAGGTTGAAGTCGACCTGCACCTCGTCGTCCTTGCGGATAGGGATGGACCGGATGTTGTATTTGTGCCGCAGCTCCGAAGGAGAAGGTTGCAGTCAACCTACTCCTCGTCGTCCTTGCGGATAGGGATGGACCGGACGTTGTATTTGTGCCGCAGCTCCGAAGGAGAAGGTTGCAGTCGACCTGCACCTCGTCGTCCTTGCAGATAGGGATGGACCGGACATTGTATTTGTGCCGCAGCTCCGAAGGAGAAGGTTGCAGTCGACCTGCACCTCGTCGTCCTTGCGGATAGGGATGGACCGGACGTTGTATTTGTGCCGCAGCTCTGAAGGAGAAGGTTACAGTTGACCTGCACCTCGTCGTCCTTGCGGATAGGGATATGTTTCAAACTTAGGCGAGTACTGGACTGTAGCTAAGCCCCCGAGTGGGAGGATTGCTCTCCACTTGGTAGGATTTTTTCGAACTTAGGCGAGTGCTGGACTGCAGCTAAGTCTCCTGGTGAGAGAACTTAGGCAAGTGCTAGACTGCAGCTAAGCCCCCGAGTGGGAGGATTGCTCTCGACTCGGTAGGATTTTTTCAAACTTAGGCGAGTGCTGGACTGCAGCTAAGCCTCCTAGTGAGAGAACTTAAGCGAGTGCTGGACTGCAGCTAAGCCCCCGAGTGGGAGGATTGCTCTCCACTCGGTAGAATTTTTTCAAACTTAGGTGAGTGCTGGACTGCAGCTAAGTCTCCTAGTGGGAGAACTTAGGCGAGTGCTGGACTGCAGCTAAGCCCCCGAGTGGGAGGGTTGCTCTCCACTCGGTAAGATTTTTTCAAACTTAGGCGAGTGCTGGACTGCAGCTAAGTCTCCTAGTGGGAGAACTTAGACGAGTGCTGGACTACAGCTAAGCCCCCGAGTGGGAGGGTTGCTCTCCACTCGGTAGGATTTTTTCAAACTTAGGTGGGTGCTGGACTGCAGCTAAGTCTCCTAGTGGGAAAACTTAGGCGAGTGCTGGACTGCAGCTAAGCCTCCGAGTGGGAGGGTTGCTCTCCACTCGGTAGGATTTTTTTCAAACTTAGGCGAGTACTGGACTGCAGCTTAGTCTCCTAGTGGGAGAACTTAGGTGAGTGTTGGACTGCAGCTAAGCCCCCGAGTGGGAGGGTTGCTCTCCACTCGGTAGGATTTTTTTTCAAACTTAGGCGAGTACTGGACTGCAGCTAAGTCTCCTAGTGGGAGAACTTAGGCAAGTGCTGGACTGCAGCTAAGCCCCCGAGTGGGAGGGTTGCTCTCCACTCGGTAGGATTTTTTCAAACTTAGGCGAGTACTGGACTGCAGCTAAGTCTCCTAGTGGGAGAACTTAGGCGAGTGCTGGACTGCAGCTAAGCCCCCGAGTGGGAGGGTTGCTCTCCACTCGGTAGGATTTTTTCAAACTTAGGCGAGTACTGGACTGCAGTTAAGTCTCCTAGTGGGAGAACTTAGGCGAGTGCCGGACTGCAGCTAAGCCCCCAAGTGGGAGGGTTGATCTCCACTCGGTAGGATTTTTTCAAACTTAGGCGAGTACTGGACTGCAGCTAAGTCTCCTAGTGGGAGAACTTAGGCGAGTGCTGGACTGCAGCTAAGCCCCCGGGTGGGAGGGTTGCTCTCCACTCGGTAGGATTTTTTCAAACTTAGGCGAGGACTGGACTGCAGCTAAGTCTCCTAGTGGGAGAACTTAGGCGAGTGCTGGACTGCAGCTAAGCCCCCGAGTGGGAGGGTTGCTCTCCATTCGGTAGGATTTTCTTTCGAACTTAGGCGAAACGGATTCGCGACTAAGCTACCCACTGGGGGATTTCAGAAGTAAATAAGAGCACAACAATCGAATGATAGGACTATAAGCTCTTGTCTTTGATAAACAAATTACAAAGGTGTTTCTTATTACATTTTATTCGAACGAGTGCTTAATTATAAAAGGGGCGGAGCAGCTCCGCGTTCCAAGCCCGTGGCTCGTCTTTCTGATGCTCAATACTGTAAAGATGGTATGCTCCGTTGTGGAGAACTTTGGTGATGATGAAGGGGCCCTCCCAAGTTGGGGCAAGCTTGTGTGGTTTCTGTTGATCCACTTGAAGAACTAGGTCTCCTTCTTGAAAGGCTCGACCCCTCACATTTCTGGCGTGGAATCGATGCAAGTCTTGCTGATAGATGGTCGATCGGATCAAGGCCATCTCTCTTTCCTCCTCCAAGAGATCGAATGAATCTTGCCGGGCCTGTTCTGCTTCCTCTTCGGAGAAGAGCTCGACTCGGGGTGCGTTGTGGAGCAGGTCACTTGGCAGAACAACTTCGACTCCGTAAACCAAGAAGAAAGGGGTTCGTCCGGTCGGCCAATTAGGAGTTGTCCTCAAGCCCCACAGAACTGACGGAAGTTCATCAACCCAAGCGCCTGCTGCGTGTTTGAGATCACGCATCAATCGGGGTTTCAGTCCTTTGAGAATTAGGCCATTGGCTCTTTCTGCTTGTCCGTTCGACTGCGGGTGAGCGACCGAAGCATAGTCGACTCGAGTGCCCTGAGAGGCACAGAAAGCTCTGAACTCATCAGAATCGAAGTTCGACCCATTGTCCGTGATGATGTTGTGTGGAACTCCATATCTTAATGTCAATTCTCTGATAAAACTGACAGCGGTGCTTGCATCAAGGTTCTTGATAGGTTTAGTTTCTATCCATTTGGTAAACTTGTCGACTGCAACGAGCACATGAGTGAAGCCGCTCCTGCCAGTTCTCAGCGGTCCAACCATATCCAGACCCCAAACAGCAAAATGCCAGATGAGGGGGATGCTCTTCAGGGCTGACGCCGGCTTGTGAGACATGTCGGAGTAAAACTGGCAGCCTTCACATCTGTCGACTATATCTTTCGCCATTTCATTTGCTCATGGCCAATAGAATCCAGCTCGGTATGCTTTAGCCACGATGGCCCAAGAGGATGCATGATGACCACAGGTCCTCGAGTTTATGTCATTGAGGATCATTCGACCTTCTTCTGGTGTTATGCATTTCTGACCGACTCTAGTCACACTTTCCCTGAACAGTTGCCCTCTTATCACAGTAAAGGCCTTGGATCGACGGACGATCTATCGAGCCTCTTGTTCATCCTCCGGGAGTTCTTTCCTGAGGATGTACGCAATGTAGGGCACCGTCCAGTTGGGAGTAATGGCCAGGACCTCCATGATCAGGTCGGCCACGGCTGGGACCTCGACTTCAGTCGGATCTGTGGCACTCTTAGGTTGCGGGGGCTCTTCAGTAAAAGGATCTTCCTGAACTGTCGGCGAGTGGATATGCTCCAAAAATACATTGCTGAGAATGGCTTCTCTCTTGGAACCTATCTTTGCCAAATCGTCGGCTGCTTGATTTTTCAATCGGGGTATGTGGTGGAGTTCTAACCCCTCAAACTTCTTCTCAAGCTTTCTCACCGCGTTGCAGTACCCAGTCATGGCTGGGATTCTAACGTCCCACTCCTTCATCACTTGATTAACTACCAAATCTGAGTCGACATAGACCATGAGGCAACGGACGCCGAGTGAGATGGCCATGCGCAACCCATACAGGAGTGCTTCATATTCTGCTTCATTATTGGAGGAATCAAAGTGAATCTGGAGGACATATCTGAGCTTTTCTCCTCGGGGGGATACCAGAACTACTCCAGCACCAGATCCGTTCAGCATCTTGGATCCGTCAAAGAACATGGTCCAGTGCTCAGAGTGAACTTGAGTCGGCAGTTGATGTTCGATCCATTCAGCGAGGAAATCTGCTATTGCTTGGGACTTGATAGCTTTCTTCGCCTCAAACTTGATATTCAAGGGAAGGAGTTCAATCGCCCATTTGGCCACTCGACCAGTTGCATCTCTGTTGTGTAGAATCTCTGACAATGGAGCGTCGCTGACGATTGTAACAGAGTGATCCGAGAAATAGTGTGCAACCTTCTTCGTGGTCATGTAAATCCCATAGACAAGCTTCTGATGATGAGGATATCTCTGCTTTGACGGGGTCAGGACTTCAGAAATATAATAAACTGGGCGTTGAACCTTATAAGCTTTTCCTTCTTCTTCCCGCTCGACCGTAAGTACTATACTGACGACTTGTCCAGTGGCTGCTATATAAAGCAGTAGAGGCTCTTTGCTGATTGGAGCAGCAAGCACCGGTTGGGTGGAAAGCAGGGCTTTTAGCTCTGCAAACGCTGCATCAGCTTTTGGGGTCCACTCGAACTTGTCTGATTTCTTCATCAGTCGGTAAAGAGGCAGCGCCTTTTCACCAAGGCGAGAAATGAATCGACTTAGGGTGGCCAAGCAACCAGTAAGCTTCTGGACATCATGCACACGCACAGGGCGCTTCATTAGGAGTATAGCGCCTACTTTCTCTGGGTTAGCATCGATTCCTCGTTCGGAAACAAGAAAACCGAGTAACTTCCCGCCTGAAACTCCAAACGTGCACTTTGATGGATTGAGCTTGATATCATACCTTCTGAGGTTGGCAAAGGTTTCAGCAAGGTCAGTCAGTAGGTCGGAACCTTTACGTGACTTGACCACAATGTCATCCATGTATGCTTCCACATTCCGACTGATTTGAGTGAGCAGGCACTTCTGAATCATCCTCATGAATGTGGCTCCGGCGTTCTTCAAACCGAATGACATTGTGACATAACAGAAGCACCCAAACGGGGTGATAAAAGCTGTCTTTATTTCGTCGGGCCCGTACAGACGGATCTGGTGGTACCCGGAATAGGCGTCTAAAAAGGACAAACGCTCGCACCCTGCAGTCGAGTCGACTATCTGATCGATGCGAGGGAGAGGGAAGTGATCTTTCGGGTAGGACCGATTGATATGCTTGAAATCAATACACATATGAAGTGAGTCGTCTTTCTTTGGGACCATGACAACATTGGCTAACCATTCGGAGTGATAAATCTCTCGGATAAACTCAGCTGCCAAAAGCCGAGCCACCTCTTCACCGATTGCCTTTCTTTTCTGGACGGTGGACCGTCGAAGATGCTCTTTAACTGGTTTCACCTTCGGGTCGACTCTCAAACGATGCTCAGCCAGTCCCCTGGGAACACCTGGCATGTCAGAAGGCTTCCATGCAAAGATGTTCCAGTTCTCACGGAGGAACTGGATGAGCGCTTCTTCCTATTTGGAGTCGAGTGAGGTTGAAATGTGAGTCGGAGCAGCATTGGGATCTGCCGGGTGAATGTGAATCGACTTCGTTTCACCAGATGACTGGAATGCTGAATCTGTGGCTGGCTTCTTGGCTCGCAACAAGTCACTCGGATCTGCATTTTTCTGGTATTCTTGCAATTCTACCACGGCCATCTGGGCATCAGCGATCTTTGAGCCCTTCTGGAAGCACTCTTCCGCCTTCTTCCGATTGCCAGAGATAGTGATCACTCCTTTGGGACCAGGCATCTTCAGTTTGAGGTACACGTAACATGGTCGAGCCATAAATTGTGCATAAGCTGGCCTACCCAGAATTGCATGATAAGCACTCTAGAAATCCACAACTTCAAACATCAACTTTTCTTTGCGGTAATTTTTGGAATCACCGAAAACCACGTCGAGTGCAATCTGACCGAGAGATGCAGCCTTGTTGCCTGGAATGACCCCATGGAAACTTATATGGCTTTCACGGAGTCTGGACATCGGAATGCCCATTCCTTTCAACGTTTCTGCATACAGTATGTTCAGACCACTGCCACCGTCCATCAGGACCTTTGTCAGTCGAGTGCCTTCGACCACCGGGTCGACCACCAGTGCTTGCCTCCCAGGGGTGGCGATGTGCGCTGGATGATCAGACTGGTCGAATGTAATGGCAGTCTGTGACCACTTCAAGTAACTGGGTGTCGCCGGAGCGACCATGTTCACTTCCCTGTTGATAACTTTCAATCGACTTTTGCTCTCAACATCAGCAAAAATCATCAGAGTGGAATTCACGTGGGGATAACCATCATCATCCTCACCCTCATCCTCAGCCTTGTCTGCTTCTTTCTCCTTTTCCTTGGGCTGTTCCTCTCGGAACTGCTGGATTAGGAGGCGACACTGTCGAGTGGTGTGCTTCGGGTAAATGAAGTTGCCTTCTTCATCCTTTTTGGTGTGGATATGGCACGGCAAATCCAACACGTCATTCCCATCTTGATCTTTTACTTTCTTGGGGTTCCATGGCCCTTTGGGCTTCCCCTTGAACTTTCCTTGAACCACATCCAAGGCTTCACCCGGAGCAGCTGGCTCGTCCTTGCGCTTCTGTTTCCGACTGGAGTTTCCTCCTCCGGCTTCGTGGGCGACTGCTTTGTGCTTGCCGCTCCGGAGTCGCTCTTCTTCTTCACCATTGGCATACTTGGTGGCAATTTCCATCATCCGAGCCAGAGTCATATTTCCTGTCTGGCCGAATTTCATATTCAACTCCCTATACCCGACGCCTTCCTTAAAGGCACAAATTGCCTGATGATCTGACACATCTTCTACCGTGTGGTGTAGGGTGATCCATCTCTGGATATAATCCCTCAAAGTTTCATTCGGCTTCTGAACACAACACTGTAACTCTGTCAAACCTTCCGATCGTTTGCAAGTGCCCTCGAATGTTCTGACAAACACTCGGGCGAGATCTTCCCAAGTATAGATGCTGCCAGGCGCTAACTGATTCAGCCATGCTCTAGCTGAGCCCTCCAACATCAGAGGAAGGTGTTTCATGGCCACTTCATCATTGCCGCCACCAATCGGGACAGCCACTCGGTAGTTTTCAAGCTAAGTGTCAGGCTTGGACTCTCCGGTGAACTTACTAACTCCATACGCCAACCTGAAGTTGGGGGGAATCACCACAGCTCTGATAGCTCTACTGAAGCACTCTGGACCAGAGACATGCACCCTGTTGCTGGTTTGTGGACCTCCATCGTGGCCCTCTCGGTGAGCTCTGTTTCTGTCGACCAAGCCCTGCACGAGAATAGATCTCGCATCAAATCCTGGCTCCCTGGGGTCGATTGGAATACCTTGCCCAACACTATGAGGGCGTCTGTCTTCATGCTGCCGAGGCACGTACGACCCGCTCCTCGGGGGAGGTGTGGGCACTCGACAACGATCATCACGATCGACTCGGCGATCATACTGCTCTCGGTTTCTGTACTGATCTCGTCGATCTCCACGTCCCTCATGCCTCGGAGGCGATCTTGGGCTATGGGCCGACTGAACTGTGTCTTCCATCACGGATCTGCTGTGGATCCTATCCCGCGACCGAGATACAACTGTATTCTGCTCTCCCGCCGCCCGGAGCAAGGCTCGGATCTGCACCAGACCTCGACCAGCTTCTGACTGGGAGGGTTGGATCGACTCCGCTATCCGGGCAGCAACAGCTAGATTCTAGATCGGGGTTCGGTATACCTGAGTTGGAGGTGGAAAAAGTTGGAGTCGACTGGACTCAGGAGCACGTTGTCGAGCGCGATCGTCGAGTGCGCGCTGGAGGTTCTCCAGTCGAGTGCGCTCAGCCAGATTGGCCAAGCGCGCCTGCTCCAAGGCCTGGGCCTCAGGGGTTTCTCCAACTATAGGAGTGTGCAGGGCATCCATGTTCCGGCAATGAAGTTCTTCCCTCTGCTGTGAGGAGAGAGGTTCGGGGCGGTACTCCTCGTGAGCGCGCGACGGATCGCCGTTCCCGTCACCTCCGTCTTCACGATTGAAGCCAGGAGGACTGCGTGGTCCATTGACCATCAGGACTTCCGCCGCAGAGTCGCTGCTGCCGCACTCGGATGCGGTCTCTACGGAGCCAGTCGACAGATCGAACAGGCCATAGAGAGATTCGTCGGGCTCGATCGCCGCGACTTGAGGGGTGGCCCATTGGCGGGCCACCGCATGCTTCACCCACCGCTGAAGCCTCGACCGGCCGGTGCGCTTGCTCCGGCGGGTCGCAGGGAGGGGGAAAGCTGCTGGAGTCGACTGGTACTGGGTCGACGGTTGCCGTAGGAGGACGCCGCGGACGCACGTGCGAAAGTGCACCGCCCCGCGGGCGGGGAGCGCGTCGGCGTCGAGTGGTGCCTCCTGGAGCCAAGCGGAGTCGTCGACGACAAACACGAGCACGCCGAGACGGATCTCGCGGCCCTCAGCCAAACCTCCACCTGGAACCACGATGAAGGGGATCGGAAAATTTGCAACTTCTCCAATAAGTCGCTAAGACACCTGCCCCACGATGGGCGCCAACTGTCGTGGATCTAAGACTGACAGTAGAATGGGGGGTAAGTATGAGGAGGCAAGATCCTAGCTATGGAGTAGTTGTACACACGAGTTTTATGAGTTCATGCCCTTCTCAGAGGAAGTAACAACCCGACGTCTCGGTGCCCTAAGGCGGTCGACTGGATTATATGTGTGTGTGAGTTTACAAAAGTGCGAACCCTTGTCCCAGAGGAGGGGGTGGCTTATATAGAGTGCGCCAGGACGCCAGCTCCCCTCCGTTACACAGGGTTCAATGTTCATAAAGGTGGGGTGTTACTGGTAACGTCTACAATAAAGTGTTATAAATGCCCATAAAGCTATTGTTTAAGTCACAACCGTTGCAGAGTGGAGGGCTTCTCATCTCCTGGTGGTCGAGTGTCTTCAAGGAAGTCGAGTGAGCACATCTTCATGGTCAAGTGGATGATGTTTTCTCTTCGACTGCTTCTGATTCTATGTAGAGATGTCCTTGGGGAGGGTATGTTGGACAGATCCATGACCCTACCCTAGATACATAGCTTCATCACCATGCTCAGGCCTACCACATGTACCCGCCGACGCCTCCATCGCTGTACTACCCACCTCAGCAGCCATCATGGGAGCACCACACCATGCTGAACGCCGCCTACAGCAACTCCGGCTTCCCCCACAACCCCGCCCCCGAGTGGTACATGGACAGTGGCGCTTCCTCGCACATGACTGGCACCCAAGGTACCCTGACCATGTCTCGTTCTTCATTAAAGCATGTTCCTTCTTCTATTCTTGTCGGCAATGGGCAACAGCTTCCCGTCACTGCCACTGGAGCCACCACCCTCACCCCTCACGATTTTCGCCTCACTGACATCCTTATTTCTCCTACTGTCGTCACTAGCCTGATTTCCGTTCGCAAATTCACTACTGACAACTCATGTTCTGTTGAATTTTTCCCCTGTGGTTTTCTTGTGAAGGATCTACGCACTTAGAGAGTTCTCATGATCTCCGCTAGCACCGACGATCTCTACCCCTTCACCGGCACCACTCCATCCAGGGCGTCGGCCTTCCTCAGCACTTCATCGGATGTGTGGCATCGCCGCCTTGGTCACCCCGACGCTCATAGTTTTTCCTCCCTCCCTCATGATTTTCTCGCTGGTTGTAATAAAGAGCCACACACCCCATGTAGCGTTTGTCAATTAGGTCGCCAGCCACGCCTTCCCTTTCCTTCATCCACTAGTAGAACTTTTTCTCCTTTCGATTTAATTCATTGTGATCTATGGACGTCGCCGGTTGTAAGCTTTTCGGGTTATCAATATTATCTTGTGGTGTTGGATGATTACACACACTACTCATGGAATTTTCCACTCCGCAACAAATCCAACACCTCCACCGTCCTCCAGCGCTTCTTTGCTTTCGTGCAAACCCAATTTCATGTGCTCATCAAAAGCATGTAATGCGATAATGGTGGTGAATTCATCAACACCTCTCTCTGTTCTTTCTTCTCCTCCCATGGCATCGCCTACCGCTTCTCCTGCCCCCATACCTCTCCCCAAAATGGCAAGGCCGAGCGCCTCATTCGCACAACGAATGACATCATCCGCACGCTACTCATGCAAGCCAATCTCACCCCTCCATTTTGGGTAGAAGCCCTCCACACGGCCACCTACTTGCTCAACCGGCGCCCTTCTCGTGCCATTGCTTCTCACACTCCCTTCTTTCTTCTCCACGGCGTCCACAAGACCTACGATCATCTCCGCGTTTTTGGGTGCCTATGCTATCCCAACTTGTATGCCACATCCGCTCACAAGCTAGCTCCCTGCTCTGCTCAGTGCATATTCTTAGGCTACCCTCTTGAGCACAAAGGATACAGGTGCTACGACCTTGCCTCATGCCGCGTCATCATGTCTCGTCATGTCGTTTTTGACGAATCCTCATTTCCGTATCAGCCCGCCACATCTTGGCACGAGCAGCCCCTATCCGCAGAAGATCCCCATGCAGAACCTTCCCATCCACTGCCCCCTTGGATCCCGCGCTGATCCCACCTGCCAATCTTCCCCCGCATCCATATCCGCGCGCGATCCCACCCACCGGGCCCCACCGCATCCCACCAACCCCCACTGGATCGTCGCCTCTCCCCGATTCGCCCGCAGCCACCCGCCTGTCGCTTTCCCCGGGCCCAGCCTCGTTCCCCGCACCAACCTCCCACGCGGCTCGCTCGCACTCGCCTCCCACCTCGTCCGGTGGACCCGCCTCGCCCCCATGCCTGTCTCCTGCACGACCGCGTCTGCCACAACCACTGCACGTGAATCCCCCTTGGATCCAACGCCATGCACTGCAACCGGGACCAGCGCATCCACCTCTTCTTCCGCGCCGACCACTCCCACCCAGCCACGTCTTCCTCGACATGCCATACCCATACATCCACCCCAAAATGCACACGCATGTCCACTCGCGCCAAAACCGGTTATCTCATGCCTAAACGCCTTTTTATCGCTGCCACCACTTCTCCTCCCATCTCCCCCATCCCATCCACATACAAATCTGCACTCCAAGACCCCCATTGGCGACAACCCATGCTAGAAGAATGCACTGCTTTAATGAACAACTTTACTTGGTCTTTGGTGCCTAAACCTGCAGATGTCAACGTCGTCACAGGGAAGTGGATTTTTCGTCACAAGTTCCACTCGGACGGCTCTTTGGCTCGCTACAAAGCACGATGGGTCGTTCGCGGGTTCACTCAGAAAGAGGGCGTTTATTATGGCGAGACTTTTAGCCCGGTCGTCAAACTGGCCACCATTCTCGTGGTCTTGAGTCTTGCCACCTCTCACTCCTGGCCTATTCATCAGCTCGATGTGAAGAATGCCTTCCTTCATGGTGATCTTCATGAGACGGTCTATTGCTCTCAACCAGCGGGGTTTGTCGACTCCTCTCGACCGGATCATGTTTGCCATCTTCGCAAGTCTCTCTATGGCCTAAAACAAGCTCCATGCACTTGGTTCCTTCGATTCCAAGCTTATCTTCTCTCCCTCGGGTTTCGTGCCACCAAGAGTGACTCCTCACTCTTTGTTCTCCACCATGGCGCATCCATCGTGTACTTGTTGGTATACGTCAATGATATCATCCTCACGGCAAACACTACCACCACACTCCACTCCGTCATTACCTCGCTCAAACGCGAGTTCTCCATGACCGATCTCGGTGCTCTCCATCATTTTTTGGGCATCAATGTCACACCCAACGCATCCGGTATTTTCTTATGCCAACAACAGTATACTCTCGAGATTTTAGACCGGGCCAAGATGCTTAATTGTAAGTCCGTCTCCACGCCCATCAACCCAAGCTCCAAGCTATCCTCTCATGATGGCCAGCCTCTCTCTAACCCCACACTATACCGCAGCCTTGCCGGTGCCTTACAATATCTCACTCTCACGCGTCCAGATATTGCCCATGCCGTTCAACAGGCATGCCTCTTCATGAATGCCCCTCGCGACACTCATATGCAGCTCGTGAAGTGGATCCTTCGCTACTTACGGGGCACATCTCACTACGGACTTCAGTTATACAAGTCCTCCACCATGGATCTCATCGCTTACACTGATGCCGATTGGGCAGGGTGCCCGGACACTCGGAAGTCCACTTCTAGTTTTTGTGTGTTCCTTGGCTCCAACCTTGTCTCATGGTCGTCCAAGAGACAAGCCACCATCTCCCGCTCCAGTGCCGAAGCGGAATATAGAGGCGTTGCAAATTGTGTCGCTGAGTCATGTTGGCTGTGCCAGCTTCTATTTGAGCTCAAACATCCGCCCACCCGAGCCACCATCGTGTACTGTGATAACATAAGTGCTTCCTATCTCGCTTGTAACCCCGTTCAGCATCAGCGTACCAAGCATATCGAGATAGATTTCCACTTCGTTCGTGACAGAGTGGCTCTTGGCGAGGCTCGCGTTCTCCACATTCCCTCAAGCTCGCAGTTTGCGGATGTTTTCACCAAGGGGTTACCTTCACAGGTGTTCCTCGATTTTAGGTCCAGCCTGAACATCCTCCCAAATGGAGTTCCGGCTGAGGGGGGTGCTAGCATATGTATTTTGTATCACCATTGTAATCTGTGTGACCGAGTCCAGCCACGCCTGGCCTACGTGCCACGATTGTAGGGGCGTTTGGCAACTCCTCACTCTCCATATATGCTGTACTCTATAACACCTGTGTCAATCAATGAGAATAGTTTCCAACTTAGTCGACTTCTTCTATCCTTTTACACACATAGTCGAAAAACACCTTTTACACACATACTCCCAAAACAATATTCAGCATCTTTACTCTGACTATTTGTTAGTCTGGTGACAGGTAATGATGAGCATGTGCTTGGGGGGCAATGACATTTGTTCATTGATACACAACCTCGGGGTTGGGTATATGAGTACCATGTATCTGTTTTCTTATTTGCTGATCAATTCCATGAGAAGACATAGCTCATATCTTTTTTCGCGAGAAACCTTTCAATCTATTCATCTTCAATCATGGCAATACAACAAACACCAGAAATAATAAAAATTACATCCAGGTCCATAGACCACCTAGCGACGACTACAAGCACTGAAGCGAGCCGAAGGCGCGCTGCCGTCATCGCCCCTCCCTCGTCGGAGCTGGGTGAAACTTGTTATAGTAGATAGTCAGGAAGTCGTCGTGCTAAGGCCCCATAGGAACAGCACAACAGAACAACAACCGACGTCGATGAAAAGTAACGTAGATCGCATGGATCCAACATGAAGAAACACAAATGTAGACGAACTACGACCAAATCCAAGTAAATCCATCAAGGATATATCTACCGGAGACACTCCTCCATACGCCCACAGATGATTCTAGATACACCACCGGACTCAATTTGTGAAAGAGAAGGAAGTGTCCACAACTATGTAACACCCCGTATGTAACCTGCCATATTTGTATTCCAACTTTCTGGCACTAAGTTATAATATTTCCTCATTGTCGGGTTTTTGTCTTCGTGTGTTTTTGTCTTTATCATGCTTTTCATATCATGTCATCATGTGCATCGCATTGGCATACGTGTTCGTCTCATGCATCCGAGCTTTTTCCCCGTTGTCCGTTTTGCCTTCCGGCGTTCCTATGTCCTCCGGTGTCCCTTTCTACCTCTTTTCGTGTGCGGGTATTAAACGTTCTCAGATTGGACCAAGACTTTCCAAGCGGCCTTGGTTTACTACCGGTAGACTGCCTGTCAAGTTTCGTACCATTTGGACTTCGTTTGATACTCCAACGGTTAACCGAGGATCCGAGAAGGCCTCGTGTGTGTTGCAGCCGAACACCCCTCCAAAGTGGCCCAAAACCCAGCTATGCCCCCTCCATCATCTAGGTCGTTCGATCGCGATCGCATGGTCGCAAACCATGCTCAATTTGGAGCCTCCTAGCTCCTCCCACCTATAAAAAGGCACTCCTCCCCCGAAATTCCGGATCCAAACCACCCTAAACCCTAGCCCCGCTCCTCTCCGCGCACCGGATGTGTCCGCTTCACGCCGGACGCCTCGCGGCCGCCGTCCGTGCCCAACTAGGGCGTGACACGTGGCCTGGCCACCTCCTCCCATCGCGCGGCCCGCCGGAGCTGTCATGACCGGTTTTCCAATAAAAATGTTTATTGAGAAACCAATCTTTTGAGTCCAGTATGAGAAAAATCCCCTTACCGGTAGACAAATTCTTGATACAATAAGCCAGTAGCATAGAATATATTACAGGGTCGAGCTACGGTTGCTTAACCAAATTATTACAAGCACGCCAATAATTATACATAATGGCGGACATGACACAGTGGTGTGGAGGCATACTACTGACTCGAGGATAGGGTGGTGGTGGAAAAACACAGCGGGGAGTGAGATACATGACTCTAAAACTGGCATCTCATCGAGCGTCGAGGTGAGGCTTGATGAATTTATTTGGTAGCGGAAGCGGATATAATACAGTGACCAAATCCAGGGTCGCACGAGACTGACTGGGATTCCTCTAGGCGTCGGACTCGGTATCAAATTCTTCATCCATGAGATCGCCTTCGTCAGCATCTGGCCAAATCAACAAGCCAGGTGAGTACTTTGAAAGTACTCGCAAGACAGTTCGGACGTAAGATATAACAAATGCATGCATGGATGCGTCATGATTAATTTTAACAGTGGCACATTAATTCGTAAAAACAAGACTGGTAAAAAGGGGGTCGGCGGTAATCCGCTCGAAAACCCAACAAAATAACTGTAAACCCAATCGGGTGTCTGAAGCGACACCTCGATAGGAAGATAAATGAATAAAGCACGCCGCAGTCGGGCGTCTAGGCGACACCACATAAAGGGCTTTAAAAGAAATGCCACAGTCGGACGTCTGAGCGACATCGCAGAAAGGGCTTTCATTGAAAATAAAATATAACAATTGCACAGTCGGACGTCTGAGCGACGTCACAAAAAGGGCTTTTACTGAAAGTAAATAATAACAATACCACAGTCGGACGTCTGAGCGACATCACAGAAAGGGCTTTTATTCACAAGTAAATAATACTCATAATAAACATTCAATCCATGAAAATAAACAGGTTAGCCCATCCACAGGAATAATCATTTAACCGGACTTAGCACTCATGTGATTCACCGGAGTCTCTGTCATCAAAACTTGCACTTGTCAGGATAAGATAATACTGAACTTGGACATGGAATAGATGATTCAAGGAGTATATGACTCTGCGGAGTTTGTACAAAAAAAATTTCCCACAGCCAACGGATTTCCGTAGTCACGAAGGACTAGTTCCGTTTACGGTATTTCGGAAGAAAACACAGCTAACCAGTACACACACATCCTACCTCTCGATGCTAGGAATCACCCTAGACATCGTCCAAGCAAAACTTTTGAGACGGGGAGATCACAATCTCGAATAGCATGGGATCAAATTTATATACGCGCGCTCTAAGGGGTGCCCCCCTCTCGGTCCCAACCGGAAACACCCATGCCCCCTGACCGGATGACTGGCTTTAATCCAGGGCCATGGAACCATCATCACAGCCTCTCCTTTTTGGTGTGTACCAGGAAAGCGGTTTGCAACTTACTAAGCCATATTCCTTGCGGAAAACATGTGGTAGTACAGGGAAGGAAGAATGGAAGGAACTAGACTGATACGGGTTGACACTGAAGTCATATAGCCTGGCATAAGACTGGCATGCTACAACAGTGCCATCTTACCCATCCTCATGCCAACACATGGCCATGCATACTCACATCCATCCACTTATGGATTTTCGAAACTCACTTGCCTCATCGTTGCATGTAACATGACATTTATCGGTATACTCATCAACATTCCATGAAACTACTTAATGCAAACATGCCAAAACAATCATCATATCAAAAGTTCAAACATGCTTGCCTGGTTCAGAGCAGTCGGAGCCTAGCTCGGTGAAGTTTGCGGTCCCGTCACCTCCTTCGGTATCTATGGCATAAAGAAAATATACGCGCTATCGTGAATATCGTGAGGTGCACAAAAATTTCTCCAAATATTTTTCAAATAAATCTGATAAAAAACTAGACAAAATTTTAAGGAAAACAGAAAAAGAATCAATCAAAAATACTTTTCTGTTAAAAAGTTATAAGGGTTTTAGTCCAGGGACTCATCTGTAATGAAACAAAAGTTCCCAGGGGCTAGCTTACAAAAACAGAAAACGACTCGAATAAGAATGCGCCGGCCCAGCGGGAAAACGCATCTGGCAGAAGACGTTTTCAGAAAACGTTTCGCTTAGAAAGGACAGAGAGGCTGACAGGCGGGTCCCGCCCGTCAGGTTTGAATATTCAAACGGGGCGGCAGAGTTCGACGGTGCCCGAGAGCCGCGGTGGTCGCCGGCGGCGATCCACGGCGAGGCAGGGAGATCGGAGAGTACCTCCGTGTTCAGGGCGCCATTCCGCGTCGGTTGGTGGTGGTGGTGGTCGCCGGCGAGTACCACGTCGACGGCGAGCCTTGCTCCGGTGGATGGCGGTTCGGGTGGTCGAGGGCCTCGTCGAAGAGAGCTGCGAAGGTCAAATTGACGCTGGGGTTAGCTTACTGGGTGCTAGAGGAGGCTGTAGACGAGATTTGGGCGCCGGGGACGGCCTCACCGGAGCGAATCGAGCTGGTGGCCGAGGCGGATCGGGGCGGCCGGAGTTGGGGGAGGAGACCTCCTCGATGTCCTCCTGGTGGCTTGGCAGGGTCCTGGAGAGGTGCAGTGAAGGTGTGTGCCCGAGGGCGAGCTCGGGGCCCCTTTTTATAGGTGATCCGAGGCGGTGGCCGTGAACGGGGATCTCCGGCGAAGGTTACGGCGGCGCAGAGCTTGGTCGGGGAGTTTAGGGAGTTTGGCGTTAGCGTGGAGGTCCACCGGTTCCATTTAGGTGCTAACCAAGCTTGGATTAGGGTGCTTTGGGCGAGCTTGACAGAACGGGGCGGCGCGGGCCCGTCGGCGGCAGGGAGCACGTTCCATGCTTGCCGGGCCACGGCGACGGTGCCACGGGCGTGCGCTGGCATGGCAGGGACACGCGGAGAGCCAGCGGACGTTGGGCGGCACCGGGTGGCGTGGCGAGCGGGCTCGGGCCCTCGCTGGCCGCCACGGGAGGCGCAGCCACCACAGAAGCTTCCAACGCCGGCGAGGCTCGTCGCCACCGACACCTGTGCCCGTCCAAGGGGGCGTGCGGTGCTCTGGCCAGGGAGGAGAGGCCGTGCGCAACGCGCCAGGGGCACTGGTGATGGATGACAAGTCACTGACGAAAAACGACATCGACTGAATTCTGAAAATCTGAATTTTTCTGAAAGTCTACGGAAACAGTGCTGGCCAAGTGTTCGACGAAATGATTTTGGCATCTAGGGATTTTTCCTTGAGCTGAAACTTGGTGGGGTGGCCTCTCATTGCACCAGGAGGCTGCCTGAATTTTGGTGGAATATTTGGAGAAGTGTAAATATGAATTTCACCAAATTTGTCAAATCTGGTCCAAACTTGCAGTGAGTGAAATTTGAAATTTTTGAAAAGAAGAAGAGTGGATCAAGATGGTTCTAGGTTGTGGGTACTAAGGACTATCCAGGGGAGTTGGTTTGGGATAAAAACTCAAAGGCAATGTGGTACTTGCTTTGAAAATCACTTAAGCTCAAAATAATTGGTAGAAATGATTTGAGAGATAAAATAATTGAAATAAAATCCAAAACTTGTTTGGACTTGTTGAGCCAGAGAATTTAGATTGTTCAAAGGTGGAGGGAGGGATTTTGAGAAGATTTACTATAGGGGACATGGTAAAACCATGGGTGGTTTTCAAGATAAGAAAAACCTCAAAATTCACAGAGTTCTTTTTATAAGAAAAAGAATAATTTCCAAAAATATATTTTGAGAAGGGAACCATCAGAGAAAGACTTTTAAATGATCAAACACCATAGTTTGAAGAAGATACAAAAATAAAAATCCTTGCCAAAGAAGTTTTTAAGAGGAAGGTTTTCTGGAAAATTTTAAATGGCCTCTTTTCAAAAACCACAAAGTTTTTGCTGAAAACCAAATAAAATTTTTGGAGTGTCACAACACCTACTCCCTTAGGAAAAATCTCGTCCCCGAGATTTCAGCTGATCCTTAAATAAGTGTGGATGCTCTGTCCGAAGGAAATCCTCCCTTTCCCAGGTTGCTTCACTTTCGGTGTGGTTGCTCCACTGAACTTTGAAAAACTTGATGGTTTTCTGTCGGGTTCTCCTTTCAGACTCTTCTAATATTTTTACTGGACGTTCCCGATAGGTGAGGTATGGTTGCATGTCAATGTTCTCATGGGATACTTGCTTCTCTGGTTTGCTTACGCACTTCCTTAATTGCGAAACGTGGAACACGTCGTGGACATCGGATAATTCTTCGGGTAAGTCTAGCTGGTAGGCTACGGTGCCTCTTCGTGCCACCATGCAGAATGGTCCAATGAATCTTGGTGCTAACTTCCCCTTAATCTTAAACCGTTGCAGTCCCCTCATAGGTGATACTCGTAGGTACACAAATTCACCGGGTTCAAAATTGATCCCACGATGTTTCTGATCGTAATAACTCTTCTGTCAGCTTTGAGCGGTCTTGAGTCGGTCCCTGATTAGCTTGACTTTTTCCTCGGCTTCTTTGAGCATGTCTGGGCCGAAGATACGGCTGTCTCTGGTCTCTGACCAATTTAGCGGGGTACGACATCTCCGTCCGTACAGAGCTTCAAATGGTGCCATTTGCAGGCTGGCCTGGTAGCTGTTGTTGTATGCGAACTCGGCATATGGCAGGCTTTCTTCCCAACTGGTTCCATAGGTGAGTACACATGCTCTCAGCATGTCTTCTAAAATTTGGTTTACGCGTTCAGTCTGTGCATCAGTCTGGGGATGGTAGGCTGTACTGAAGGCCAGTTGAGTTCCCAGAGCCTGTTGTAAATGATCCCAGAATCTCGAGACGAACTGAGTGCCTCTGTCGGATATTATAGTCTTTGGGACTCCATGCAGACAAACTATACGGGAGAGATAAATCCTGGCAAGCCTCTGAGTGTTGTAGGTTGTCTTCACTGGAATGAAATGTGCCACCTTGGTTAATCTATCGGTGATGACCCATATGGCATCATTCCCGTGTCGTGACCGAGGTAGTCCGACAATAAAATCCATCCCTATTTCATCCCATTTCCACTCAGGTATTTTGTTTGGTTGCAGTAGTCCGGCTGGTTTTTGATGCTCAACTTTTATGCGTTGACAAGAATCGCAACATGCAACGAATGTGGCTATGTCCCTCTTCATACCGTGCCACCAAAATCTTTCCTGAATATCCTTATACATTTTGGTTCCTCCAGGGTGGATCGAATATGGGGTGGTGTGTGCTTCAGCTAGAATTTTCTGTTTGAGGTCCTCTATGTTTGGCACGCAGAGTCTGTCTCCGTACCGTAATATTCCATCATCGCCTATGACGAACTCCGAGGCCTTGCCCATACTCACCTTTCTTTTAATTCCTTCAATGCTGGGGTGACCAGGCTGAGCTGCTTTAATTCTTTCCACAAGGTCGGGCTTTATTTCCAAGTTTGATATGGTGCCTTCCGCGATCATTAACAAGTTGAGTTTGGCAAATTCTTGTTGGAATTCAGGTCTCAAGCTTTGCAGACTGTTTTCGTCTGAGCTGGGGTTCTGACTAAGAGCATCGGCCACTACATTTGCCTTTCCTGGATGATAGTGGATACCAACATCATAATCCTTTACCAATTCTAACCAGCGTCGTTGCCGTAAGTTTAATTCTGGCTGTGTGAAAATATATCTAAGACTTTTATGGTCCATGTATATTTCACATCGATTTCCAAGTAAGAAATGCCTCCATTCCTTAAGTGCATGAATGACTGCTGCCATTTCTAAGTCATGAGTGGGATAATTTTCCTCATGCTTGTGGAGTTGCCTTGAACCGTATGCGACAACCTTGCCTTCTTGCATCAACACGCACTCGAGGCCTTTTCGGGATGCGTCACAATACACTTCAAAATTCTTGTGTATGTCTGGCACAATTAATACCGGTGCTGTCGTTAATTTCCGTTTTAGCTCCTGGAAACTTTTCTCGCAGGCTTCTGTCCATTCAAACTTCTTGTCCTTCTTGAGTAACTGCGTCATTGGCTTGGCTAGGGTGGAGAATCCTTCAATAAATCTGCGGTAATATCCTGCCATTCCCAAGAAACTTCGTATGTCCATTACGCTGGCTGGTGACTTCCAGCCAAGTATGGCCCTGACTTTCTCTGGGTCCACTGCGATGCCATCTTGGGTCAGCACGTGGCCTAGAAAGCCTACTTGTCTTAGCCAAAATTCGCACTTGCTGAACTTGGCATACAATTGATGTTTCCTGAGTTCTCCTAGCACAATCCTGAGATGTTCCGCGTGCTCTTCTGGTGTCTTGGAGTATATCAGAATATCGTCGATAAATACCACAACGAATTTGTCCATAAACTTCATAAATACTTTGTTCATGAGGTGAACAAAATATGCGGGGGCGTTCGTTAATCCAAAAGGCATTACTGTGAACTCATACAATCCATATCTGGAGGTGAAGGCTGTTTTGGGGATATCTTCTGTTCGCACTTTTAATTGATGGTATCCTGACCTTAAGTCAATCTTTGAGAATACCTTGGCCTGAGCGAGCTGGTCAAATAAATCGTTTATCCGTGGCATCGGGTATTTGTTCTTGACTGTGACCATGTTGAGTGCTCGGTAGTCTATGCACAATCTCAGTGTTCCATCCTTCTTTTTGGCAAATAAAATTGGTGATCCCCAAGGTGAGGAGCTGGCTCGAATGTATCCCTTGTCCAGTAATTCCTTTATTTGTTTCTTCAACTCAATCAACTCGGATGGTGCCATTCTGTATGGTTTCTTGTATATGGGGGTGGTTCCTGGTGCTAGCTCAATGCTGAATTCTATTTCTCGGTCTGGTGGCATGCCTGGTAGTTCTTCGGGAAATACGTCTGGAAATTCACATACTACTGGAACCTTGTTTAACTCAGAAACGTCCACCTTATTCAATCTCGGCTGCCGGGGTATTTTTCTTTCTTTGGCTGATACCTTTATTTGTTCCCGTGGTGGTGTGTGAGAATTACGGTCCGGTTGAAACAGTCAATAAAACCTTTGTTGGCGGTTAACCAGTCCATCCCTAGGATGACATCCAGTCCTTTATTTTCCAACATGATAAGATTGGCGTGAAATTCCAATCCTTCGAACTCAATAACCACATTTTGGCAGTAACTCTGAGTAACTTGCTGAAATCCAGGGGACTTGATGGTCATGGATTTTTCCATAGGAAGCATCGAAAAATTATTTTGCAAAGCAAAACTTTTCGAAATGAATGAGTGAGAAGCTCCAGAATCAAACAAAACCATTGCAGGTATTGTGTTGACAGGAAACGTACTGAGTACGATATTCGGAGCGTTTTGTGCTTCTTCTTTGGTCACGTGGTTTAGATGACCCTTCCTGTGGTTGTTGTTGGGGTTGAAATTGTTGCGCTTGGGCGCTGAATTATTTCCACCATTGTTTGGCTTCGGGGTCGAGTTCCTTGGCTTGGGGCACTGTTTGGCATAGTGCCCTTCTTCTCCACAAGCGTAGCAAGTAACGCCTGGGCGATATGTGAACTCTTTGTCCCTTGCATGGAAATTCTTGGTTGGGCGTGAGATGTTTGTCGTAGGTTTGTGTGTCCCACCTTTCTGAAAATCTGTCTTGCTTCGGTGGTTGCGCGCAAGAGTAGTCTAGTCTCTTTTTCGCTTGCGTAAATCCTCCAAGCTACGTCTCTCATTTTCCAGAGTAATGACTTTGTCCACTAGTGTCTTAAAATCTGGAAAAGTGTGCACGACCAGTTGGCATTTAAGCGCGGGCGCCAGACCGTCAAGGAATTTCTCCATCTTCTTGCTTTCAGTCATACGTTCTTCATTGGCGTAGCGAGACAATAGAGTAAATTGACCGTTGTATTCTGACACTGTCATGTTCCTTTGTTTGAGGTCATCGAACTCTCTCTTCTTGATTTTCATAATACTCTTGGGAACGTGTGCACCACGGAAACCTTCCTTGAAATCATCCCAGGTTATATCATTTTCGTTGGGGTGCATGTGCAGAAAATTCTCCCACCATGATGCAGCTGCTCCTGTGAGATAGTGCGGGGCATATAGTACCTTCTCGGGGTCTGAACACTTTGCAATAACTAATATTCTCTGCATATCTCAAAGCCAATCCTCGGCCTCAAGAGGCTTGTCAGTATGAGAAAATGTTTGGGGACGTGTCTTCTGTAGCTCAGATAACTTGGAATGCTGCTGATACTGTCCATGGTGATTTCCCATGTTGATGACTTGGTTCATCATTTCCCGATGTTGTTGCTGACTCTGCTTATAAAGGCGACACATTTGTGAAAGTGCCGATTCACTGTCCTGTTGGCTGGACTGTCCCTGTGTGAACTTGTTGCTGGGTTGTGTATCATAATTTTCCTCTGATGGAGTTGGCATGGAACGAGTCCAAGGACGAGACATTTTTCACTCTGGGGATATATTTTGTAAAACCCATAAGAAAAGCGAAAAGAGTCGCAAAAACAATTCCATAAATGCATAAAGCTGGCAAATAAAATTAAATAGCCAAGCTTACTTAAGAAAAACAAATCGATTTGCGCACGGAGAAGGACTGCTCATTACATATCTTACACGCAGGCGGTAATTATACAATACATCACTCAGGATATGCGTACATAATCCTGACATGTTATTTAGGCTAGTGCACTCCTCCAGATCCTACATGATGTGCAAACAGGCTACTTCTCACAACCTAGGTACATATAAACATATCATACAAAGCGGTACATTGCATGGCGGCTAAGCGTACTCAGGCGGAGATGTTGACGATCTCCTTTGCCCTGCCGAGGGTGAGGCGTAGCGAGGCTGGGGACTCGACTTCCTCCTCGCTAATAGGCTCCATACGTGTAGTGTTGCGCCGAGTAGATGGAGCGGGTGCCAGGGGCGGAACAACACGAACAGGAGTGGGCGCGCAGGGTGGTGCAGTGCGCGCTGGAGTGGGCGCAATGACTTGGTTGAATTCTTTGGTAGAAGGCAGGCGACGAGTAGGTGCATAAGATGCTGAGGACGAGACAAAAGTCAGTGGCGGTGCGGTGGGTAGGAGCTCCCTCCTGTTGGCGGCATAGCCATGGACTGAGTCCATGCGGGCAGCCACGAAGTCGTCCACCAGGTTGTCGAATGCTGCCTCTAGGGCCCGGAGATACTCAATAAGCATCTCAAAAGCCTCGTCTCGTTCTCCTCTGGGGCAGGAGAATACGTAGTGACAGGTGTAAGGCACATGGCATGGAAGATAACGGTAACGATGAGTCTTCATCACGGGGAGGACATCCCTGAGACGAGCTATCGCCTCGCGGGCTGCCATCTGCATAGCATGCCTCTCCGTAGGCATGGCTCTTCCCAAGAACCGGAAGCGGCGTAACTCACCACGCCCTCCCTTGAACTGCACCGCGGCCTGGTGCATGGTCAGACTGTCGTTGACTCGGTGCTGGCAGAGTGTGAAGACTGGGCGCACAGATGGCCCCATCGCGACCTGAACGATGAAGGAAAGAAGCTTGACGAACCCATCGGGCACGTTGGCGAAGGTCTGAGACTCGCAGCTGTTGTCGGCCATCTACAAAAGTAGGCAAAATTCTGCATGGTCAGATCATAAATTTATGCTGACTGTCAGAAAATGACTACAATTGCAAGAAAATATAAATTGGCTCTATCATGCTAATAACCAATTAGCGATCGCACCTAGTGGCTTCCTACAGTCAGCCTGGCTGTGATACCAAGCTTGTCACGACCGGTTTTCCAATAAAAATGTTTATTGAGAAACCAATCTTTTGAGTCCAGTATGAGAAAAATCCCCCTTACCGGTAGACAAATTCTTGATACAATAAGCCAGTAGCATAGAATATATTACAGGGTCGAGCTACGGTTGCTTAACCAAATTATTACAAGCACGCCAATAATTATACATAATGGCGGACATGAAACAGTGGTGTGGAGGCATACTACTGACTCGAGGATAGGGTGGTGGTGGAAAAACACAGCGGGGAGTGAGATACATGACTCTAAAACTGGCATCTCATCGAGCGTCGAGGTGAGGCTTGATGAATTTATTTGGTACCGGAAGCGGATATAATACAGTGACCAAATCCAGGGTCGCACGAGACTGACTGGGATTCCTCTAGGCGTCGGACTCGCTATCAAATTCTTCATCCATGAGATCGCCTTCGTCAGCATCTGGCCAAATCAACAAGCCAGGTGAGTACTTTGAAAGTACCCGCAAGACAGTTCGGACGTAAGATATAACAAATGCATGCATGGATGCGTCATGATTAATTTTAACAGTGGCACATTAATTCGTAAAAACAAGACAGGTAAAAAGGGGGTCGGCGGTAGTCCGCTCGAAAACCCAACAAAATAACTGTAAACCCAATCGGGTGTCTGAAGCGACACCTCGATAGGAAGATAAATGAATAAAGCACGCCGCAGTCGGGCGTCTAGGCGACACCACATAAAGGGCTTTAAAAGAAATGCCACAGTCGTACGTCTGAGCGACATCGCAGAAAGGGCTTTCATTGAAAATAAAATATAACAATTGCACAGTCGGACGTCTGAGCGACGTCACAAAAAGGGCTTTTACTGAAAGTAAATAATAACAATACCACAGTCGGACGTCTGAGCGACATCACAGAAAGGGCTTTTATTCACAAGTAAATAATACTCATAATAAACATTCAATCCATGAAAATAAACAGGTTAGCCCATCCACAGGAATAATCATTTAACCGGACTTAGCACTCATGTGATTCACCGGAGTCTCTGTCATCAAAACTTGCACTTGTCAGGATAAGATAATACTGAACTTGGACATGGAATAGATGATTCAAGGAGTATATGACTCTGCGGAGTTTGTACAAAAAAAATTTCCCACAGCCAACGGATTTCCGTAGTCACGAAGGACTAGTTCCGTTTACGGTATTTCGGAAGAAAACACAGCTAACCAGTACACACACATCCTACCTCTCGATGCTAGGAATCACCCTAGACATCGTCCAAGAAAAACTTTTGAGACGGGGAGATCACAATCTCGAATAGCATGGGATCAAATTTATATACGCGCGCTCTAAGGGGTGCCCCCCTCTCGGTCCCAACCGGAAACACCCATGCCCCCTGACCGGATGACTGGCTTTAATCCAGGGCCATGGAACCATCATCACAGCCTCTCCTTTTTGGTGTGTACCAGGAAAGCGGTTTGCAACTTACTAAGCCATATTCCTTGCGGAAAACATGTGGTAGTACAGGGAAGGAAGAATGGAAGGAACTAGACTGATACGGGTTGACACTGAAGTCATATAGCCTGGCATAAGACTGGCATGCTACAACACTGCCATCTTACCCATCCTCATGCCAACACATGGCCATGCATACTCACATCCATCCACTTATGGATTTTCGAAACTCACTTGCCTCATCGTTGCATGTAACATGACATTTATTGGTATACTCATCAACATTCCATGAAACTACTTAATGCAAACATGCCAAAACAATCATCATATCAAAAGTTCAAACATGCTTGCCTGGTTCAGAGCAGTCGGAGCCTAGCTCGGTGAAGTTTGCGGTCCCGTCACCTCCTTCGGTATCTATGGCATAAAGAAAATATACGCACTATCGTGAATATCGTGAGGTGCACAAAAATTTCTCCAAATTTTTTTCAAATAAATCTGATAAAAAACTAGACAAAATTTTAAGGAAAACAGAAAAAGAATCAATCAAAAATACTTTCCTGTTAAAAAGTTATAAGGGTTTTAGTCCAGGGACTCATCTATAATGAAACAGAAAGTTCCCAGGGGCTAGCTTACAAAAACAGAAAACGACTCGAATAAGAATGCGCCGGCCCAGCGGGAAAACGCATTTGGCAGAAGACGTTTTCAGAAAACGTTTCGCTTAGAAAGGACAGAGAGGCTGACAGGCGGGTCCCGCCCGTCAGGTTTGAATATTCAAACGGGGCGGCAGAGTTCGACGGTGCCCGAGAGCCGCGGTGGTCCCCGGCGGCGATCCACGGCGAGGCAGGGAGATCGGAGAGTACCTCCGTGTTCAGGGCGCCATTCCGCGTCGGTTGGTGGTGGTGGTGGTCGACGGCGAGCCTTGCTCCGGCGGACGGCGGTTCGGGTGGTCGAGGGCCTCGTTGGAGAGAGCTGCGAAGGCCAAATTGACGCTGGGGTTAGCTTACTGGGTGCTAGAGGAGGCTATAGACGAGATTTGGGCGCCGGGGACGGCCTCACCGGAGCGAATCGAGCTGGTGGCCGAGGCGGATCGGGGCGGCCGGAGTTGGGGGAGGAGACCTCCTCGAGGTCCTCCTGGTGGCTTGGCAGGGTCCTGGAGAGGTGCAGTGAAGGTGTGTGCCCGAGGGCGAGCTCGGGGCCCCTTTTTATAGGTGATCCGAGGCGGTGGCCGTGAACGGGGATCTCCGGCGAAGGTTACGGCGGCGCAGAGCTTGGTCGGGGAGTTTAGGGAGTTTGGCGTTAGCGTGGAGGTCCACCGGTTCCATTTAGGTGCTAACCAAGCTTGGATTAGGGTGCTTTGGGCGAGCTCGACGGAACGGGGCGGCGCGGGCCCGTCGGCGGCAGGGAGCACGTTCCGTGCTTGCCGGGCCACGGCGACGGTGCCACGGGCGTGCGCTGGCATGGCAGGGACACGCGGAGAGCCAGGGGACGTTGGGCGGCGCCGGGTGGCGTGGCGAGCGGGCTCGGGCCCTCGCTGGCCGCCACGGGAGGCGCAGCCACCGCAGAAGCTTCCAACGCCGGCGAGGCTCGTCGCCACCGACACCTGTGCCCATCCAAGGGGGCGTGCGATGCTCTGGCCAGGGAGGAGAGGCCATGCGCAACGCGCCAGGGGCACTGGTGATGGATGACAAGTCACTGACGAAAAACGACATCGACTAAATTCTGAAAATCTGAATTTTTCTGAAAGTCTACGGAAACAGTGCCGGCCAAGTGTTCGACGAAATGATTTTGGCATCTAGGGATTTTTCCTTGAGCTGAAACTTGGTGGGGTGGCCTCTCATTGCACCAGGAGGCTTCCTGAATTTTGGTGGAATATTTGGAGAAGTGTAAATATGAATTTCACCAAATTTGTCAAATCTGGTCCAAACTTGCAGTGAGTGAAATTTGAAATTTTTGAAAAGAAGAAGAGTGGATCAAGATGGTTCTAGGTTGTGGGTACTAAGGACTATCCAGGGGAGTTGGTTTGGGATAAAAACTCAAAGGCAATGTGGTACTTGCTTTGAAAATCACTTAAGCTCAAAATAATTGGTAGAAATGATTTGAGAGATAAAATAATTGAAATAAAATCCAAAACTTGTTTGGACTTGTTGAGCCAGAGAATTTAGATTGTTCAAAGGTGGAGGGAGGGATTTTGAGAAGATTTACTATAGGGGACATGGTAAAACCATGGGTGGTTTTCAAGATAAGAAAAACCTCAAAATTCATAGAGTTCTTTTTATAAGAAAAAGAATAATTTCCAAAAATATATTTTGAGAAGGGAACCATCAGAGAAAGAGTTTTAAATGATCAAACACCATAGTTTGAAGAAGATACAAAAATAAAAATCCTTGCCAAAGAAGTTTTTAAGAGGAAGGTTTTCTGGAAAATTTTAAATGGCCTCTTTTCAAAAACCACAAAGTTTTTGCTGAAAACCAAATAAAATTTTTGGAGTGTCACAGGAGCCCATCGCGGGCCCTCCCCGGCCCGAAGCCGTGCACCGCCCAGCTCGCTCCACGCCGCCGCCACCGCCGCGCCTCCTCGCCGAACAACCGCGTCGCCCGCCTCCTCTCGCCGTCGCCGACCGCCGCCGTCGTCGACCTCCTCGCCCGGTCGCCGCCCCGCTGTCGACTTCCGCCGCCGCGCCGCCGTCCTCGCCGCACCGCTCGGGACCCGCTCCGGCCACCTCTTCCTCACCCACCGGCCGCTGCTTTCTTCTTCCCCGACGATTCCGGCGACTCTCCGATGAGCGTCTCGATCCGCATGCAAACCCTAGATCTGGATCAGGTTGACTTTTTGCCTCCGTTTCAGTATTTTTATGCATATTTCATCGCATCATAACTCTGCAACCGTGGCTCCGTTTTGGGCATGTAGCATATCAAATTGTTCGTCTCGACGATTACTTCATTTCATCTCACTGCATCATGTTCATTTGAGTTCATCTTGATGCCCTAAATGCTATTGCAAGAGTGCTAGTTTATATTAGTTTCAGATTCTTATCAGTAATTGGACTTTTGTCATTTTTGCCATGATTGTTGTGTGCCTCCTATGAACTTGAGCCCTACATGAGTTTTGAAGTATGCCATGCCATCTTTACAAGGGTGTATGCCATGTATTTTTGTGATCTCTGTGTTGACTAGCACAAGCATGTAAAGTAGCTCTCGTAATGTTGCTGATTTCAGGGACATAGAAATCTTCTAAGTCTTTGCCCTGTCAATATTTTTATGCCATGTATTCATGTTGCTACAGAGTGATCCATGCCTCTTTTGAGCATGATCAGTAAGGATGTTTTGTAGATATTGTGGTGCTCTACCCATCCATGTCTTTGTTTGCAATTATGGAGCACCCTAGCATGACTCAATCGAGCTCTACTTTTGCTATAAAATGTTCCTGGCAGATTGTTTACATGTTAAGCAATTTTGCCAAGGTTGTTGTAGTTGATCCATGCATGCTTTGAGGTTGTTCTTGCCATGTTTAGCTTCTATGCCATGTCTACTTGCTGGGGGTATGCTTAGTTTGTCATGCAATGCCTTGTGGTGAGTGCATCGAGCTCGTAAACATGCCTACTTAATATATGTTTTGCCATGTTCCAGTTTTCTACCAAGTCTGAATCTGTTAACGAAAGTGGCTATGTTCACATGGTTGCCATTGTATTTTCTGATCCCTTTTGGCTTATGGTCAGTAAGGGAATTTTGTTGTATGTTTTGAGTAGCTTCATGCCATGCCTTGCTTTGCCATGATATGTTCCTGCATCATGTTGTTATCGTGCTCTAAACATTGCTTCTTGATGTTAAATTCCTGGCATGTTGTTATTTTCACTAAGTCTGTAACCTGATATCTTTTGCACTTTTGCCATGCTTGTTTGAACCTGCTATTGAGTGAATTAGCCGTAGCTCAGTGTTCATCTTTTGTCAAGCATCTTGAGTGGATCACTGGCATGTATTTTGTTGTTATGTTGGAGTGCAGTAGCTTGTTGTTCTTGATGCATTTAGATGGCCTCATGCTGTTAATCGCAGATCGGTGCCATATTTGTTTTGCTTGTCATTTGCAAACCGTGCATCTGATTCCGGTGATCTTTATATCGATTTCGACCGAAATCAACTCATCATTCCAGTGGCACTCTTGGTTTTCAAAGTTGAGGCCAGGTTCAATCTTTCCTTTCCGAAACATGCATATGCATCGCATATCGCATCCCGCATATCATGACATGTTTTGCATCATGTTGTTTGTGCATTGCATGTGGTTGATTGTGTCTCCCTTTGCTTGTGTTCTTGCTTGGGTAGAGCCGGGAGACGATTACGTGATCGAGGAACCCGTACGTTGAGTACGCTTACGAGGATCAAGCTAACGTCAACTCGGAGAACTTTGCAGGCAAGATGACCATACCCTCGAAATTACTTCTATCTTTGCTTGCTAGATGCTCGCTCTATTGCTATGCCTATGCTTCGATACCTACCACTTGCTTATCATGCCTCCCATATTGCCATGTCAAACCTCTAACCCACCTTGTCCTAGCAAACCGTTGTTTGGCTATGTTACTGCTTTGCTCAGCCCCTCTTATAGTGTTGTTAGTTGTAGGTGAAGATTGGAGTTTGTTCCTTGTTGGAAGATGTTTATTGTTGGGATATCATTATATTATCTTGTCTATTTTAATGCATCTATACACTTGGTAAAGGGTGGAAGGCTCAGCCTTATGCCTGGTGTTTTGTTCCACTCTTGCCGCCCTAGTTTCCGTCATACCGGTGTTATGTTCCTTGATTTTGCGTTCCTTACACGGTTGGGTTATAATTGGAACCCCTTGACAGTTCGCCTTGAATAAAACTCCTCCAGCATGGCCCAACCTTGGTTTTACCATTCGCCACCTAGCCTTTTCCCTTGGGTTTCGCGGACTCAAGGGTCATCTTTATTTTAAACCCCCGGGCAAGTGCTCCTCTGAGTGTTGGTCCAACCTAGAGCACCGTGCGGGGCCGTCCCTTGGCAACTTGGGTTACGTTGGCTCCCGTACGCTTAGCTTATCCGGTGTGCCCTGAGGACGAGATATGTGCAGCTCCTATCGGGATTTGTCGGCACAGCGGGTGGTCTTGCTGGACTTGTTTTACCATTGTCGAGATGTCTTGTAACCGGGATTTCGAGTCTGATCGGATTGTCTTGGGAGAAGGAATATCCTTCGTTGACCGTGAGAGCTTGTGATGGGCTAAGTTGGGACACCCCTGCAGGGATTTGAACTTTCGAAAGCCATGCCCGCGGTTATGGGCATATGGGAATTTGTTACTGTCCGGTTGTAGAAAACCTTAAACTTAACTTAATTAAAATGAATCAACAGAGTGTGTGGCCGTGATGGTCTATTTTCGGCGGAGTCCAGGAAGAGAACACGGTCTCGTGTTATGCTTGAACGTAGGTTGTTCTAGGATCACTTCTTGATCATAGTTTATCGATCGTGCCTTTGCCTTCTCTTCTCGCTCTCTTTTGCGTATGTTAGCCACCATATATGCTAGTGCTTGCTGTAGCTCCACCTCATACCTTTTATCTACCTATAAGCTTAAATAGTCTTGATCGCGAGGGTGTGAGATTGCTGGGTCCCCGTGACTCACAGATTACTTCCAAAACCAGATGCAGGGGCCGATGATACCGCTCCAGGAGATTCGACTGAGCTTAAGTGGGAGTTCGATGAGGACTCGGGACGATACTACGTTTCCTTTCCAGATGATCAGTAGTGGTGCCCAGTTGGGACGATCGGGGACTTTGTTGCATTTGGGGTTGTTCTTTATTTTGGTTCCGTAGTCGGACCTTGATTGTATCTGGATGAATGTAATGATATTTATGCTATTGTGTGACGTGACAAGTGTAAGACAACTATGTACCTCTTTTCCTTATTCATTACATGGATTGTGTGAAGATTACCCCACTTGCGACATTGCTTATAATGCGGTTATGCCTCTAAGTCGTGCTTTGACACGTGGGAGATATAGCCGCATCGTGGGCGTTACAAGTTGGTAATCAGAGCCTTCCCCGACTTAGGAGCCCCCTGCTTGATCGAATCGTTGGCGTTGTTGAGTCTAGAAAAATGTTTTGAGTCATTTAGGATTATATATATCGGAGAGTAGGATTCTTTTTACTCCTTAGTCCCTTCATCGCTCTGGTGAGGCATCCTGGCGTAGAGTTTTGACTCTTCTCTTCTCAAATTTCACTAAAAAATTTAGGATCATGCGGGTATCTTGGAATCGTTCTGATGGTTTTGTGACGAGAACATTGTTCTTGGTGCCTCCTCACATTTAGGGGTTGTGGCAGTGTCCCGGGGAGTTGAGCTCCGAGGTGTTGTCGTCACAATTTTATCGTTGCAATTCTGGAATACCTGAGTTTTGCCTACATCAAAAATCTCTTTTATGCAGTTGTTGGTGAGATAACCTCGACGCCACCCAGTACTGGGGTGGGAGTTCGGGAGTATCGCCATAACTCGTATAACGGATGCTTTTCGAAGGTTGAGGTAAATGATTTCCGAAGGTTTCTTGGTTATGTGTTGAAGGATGGATACAGATGGATGTAGGATTTGCTAGCTTTGGGTGAGATATTATGCTTCCCCTGTATCCCCAACACCTGATTGCATAACCGGGAAAATTTCAGGAGTTTCATAGGTGGGAATTCTTGTAGCTCTAGTATTTCTTCCGCGGATACTTGGTTTGTGATTGGGTAATCCTCACCAAGTATTTGTTCATGCCCGTACCTTCTTGTTTTATTCTTCTACCTCTATCTATGTGGCTTCTCAATTTATGGAAGTGTGACCATTTCAATTGGAATGCATTCGTTCATTTTGTTCGGATGTTAAGACTTTATGTTGCAATTTCGATCCTTTTGATTCAGCTTGAATATATGTCTGTGAAGATGCTAACGGATGTCACCCTCTTCAGGATGGCTCCTCCAACGCGTCAGAATCCTAAACTGCCGCCACCACCTCTACCTCCGGAGGCATGGCAAGCTGTGATGGCCGCTACCAATGCCAACACGCAGCTGATCATGCAACTCTTGCAAGAGTGCAACCAAGGGAATTAAGGCCATGGCAACAATCAAAATCAGTTTGCTACACTCAACCAGTTCCTCGCAAACCAGCCAAAGACCTTCAGCAACTGTGTCGAGGCAACAGATGCTGATGATTGGCTCGTGGAAATCTACAAGCATTTTGAGTGCAGCAATGTCAGGCCTAAGGACTTTGTCAAGTTTACCTCGTTCCAACTCAAAGACCAAGCTACAGAATGGTATCAACAATACAAAGATTCCAAAGGAGGTCGTGTGATTACCTGGGATGAATTTCGTCAAGACTTCAAAGCTCACCACATTCCTCAGAGTGTTGTTGAGAGAAAGCGTGAGGAGTTCCGCAATCTGAAGCAAGGCAGCTTGTCTGTTTACCAGTATAACATCATGTTCCAGAAGCTCGCTCGTTTCCCTAAGCAAGACGTCCCTGAAGAGAAGAGCATGATTTATCAGTTCAGAGGTGGCCTCAGAGAAGATCTCCAATTAGCTCTTGTGCTTTTTGAACCGCAGAAGTATGATGAGTTCTACAATATGGCACTGAAACAAGAGACTACTCAACTCAAGTGCGATGCTTCCAAGAAGCGAGTCAGAGATGCAACTCCTTCGTCCTCAACTCAAGGGGCAACTAAGCAGCAAAAGTATTGGTTGCCTCCTCCTCCTTCCCGTCAGCCTTATCAGTAGAAGAGCAAATGTGGCAATGGATCTTCCCACCCACCCAACCCAGGCTTTCAGAACAAGGCTTCGTCTCATGATCCAAGATCAAGTGCTCCGTATCACCGTCCGCTCTCGGAGGTCACGTGCAACAAGTGTCAGCAGAAGGGTCACTATGCCAATAAATGCTTCAATCAGAGGCGTCTTCTTCCTCCTCCTCCTGTGAGATCTGCCAGCACCGCAGTGGTCAAGCATAACCCCAAGTTCGCAAAGGTCAACATGATGAACTCAGTTCAGGCAGAGGACTCGTCAGATGTGATTATGGGTAACCTTCCAGTTAACTCTACTCCTGCAAAAGTCCTTTTTGATACTGGTGCATCGCATTGTTTCATGTCAAGATCATTTGTTTCAAAGCATGACTTCGTTTCTGAAATGTTGGGAAAACCTATGGGAGTGGTTTCTCCGGCCAAGTCTATGAGGGCCACCACGATGGTCCCGGATATTTCTATCATGATGGGCGACTTCAAGTTTTTGGCTTCTCCAATGGATCTTGGTAACTCGGATATTGATCTTATTCTCGGAATGGACTGGCTATCTAAGCACAAGGCTCAGCTTGATTGTGCTGCCAGGCAGATTCAATTGACACATTCGTCTGAGGATGTAATCGTCTTTGCTACTCGTGATGATACCATCGGACTATTTTCTGTCAATGAGAAGGGTGAGCTGGATGTCATCTCTCAGATTCCAGTCGTTTGCAAATATCAAGACGTCTTTCCAGAAGAGCTTCCAGGAATGCCTCTACACCGGCCAGTTGAATTCGTCATCAATCTTGAGCCTGGCACGGAACCTGTTTGCAAACGTCCTTACAAGCTTGGACCTGAAGAGTTGAAGGAGCTGAAGAAACAACTTGATATTCAAGAGCGTATGGGTCTCATCCGACCAAGTTCTTCTCCATGGGGTTGTGGTGTTCTTTTCGTTAAGAAGAAGGATGGAACGGACCGACTTTGTGTCGACTACCGTCCATTGAACAAGAAGAACATAAAGAACAAGTACCCACTTCCCAACATCAATGATCTTTTCAAACAACTCAAAGGTGCTCAAGTATTCTCCAAGCTTGACCCCCGTATGGGCTATCATCAGATTCGCATTCGTGAAGAAGATATCCCCAAGACAGCATTCAGAACAAGCTATGGTTCATATGAATACACGGTCATGTCTTTCGGCCTTGTCAACGCCCCTCCAACATTCTCTCGCGTGATGAACTTCATCTTCAACGCCTACACAAATGACTTCGTCTTGGTCTACCTCGATGACATTTTGGTCTTTCCCAAGAACAAGGAGGGTCATGCCAAGCATTTGAGATTGGTGTTGGATAAACTCAGAGAACATCAGTTCTATGCGAAGTTTTCAAAGTGCGAGTTTTGGCTCGATGAGGTTCTCTACCTTGGGCATATCATCTCTACCAAGGGCATAGCTGTTAATCCTGAGAAGGTGTCTGCAATTCTGAATTGGGAATTGCCTCAGAATGTGAAGCAACTCCGCAGCTTCCGTGGGCTCGCAAGCTATTGTCGAAGGTTCGTTGAGAACTTCTCTAAAATCGCAAAGCCTCTTTCCAACCTCCTGCAGAAGTATGTGAAGTATGTCTGGTCTCCTGAATGTGACATCGCTTTCAACACCCTCAAAGAGAAGTTAGTCACAGCGCTAGTTCTGACTCCTCCTGATGAATCCAAACCGTTCGAGGTCTTCTGTGATGCTTCCCTTCAAGGTCTTGGTGCAGTGTTGATGCAAGAGAAGAAAGTTGTGGCCTATACCTCTTGCCAGTTGAAGCGCAACGAAAAGAACTACCCCACTCATGACCTCGAGTTGGCGGCAGTTGTTCATGCTCTTTTAACATGGAGACATCTCTTGTTGGGAAGAAAAGTGGACATCTTCACTGATTAGAAGAGTCTCAAGTACATCTTCACTCAGCCAAACCTCAACCTCAGGCAGACTCGTTGGGTCGAAATGATTCAAGAGTATAATCCGAGTATTGAATAAACTCCAGGGAAGGCTAATGTAATTGCTGACACATTGAGCAGGAAGGCTTACTGCAATAGTTTGATTCTCAAGCCTTACCTACCAGAGCTTTGTGAAGCTTTCCGCAAACTCAATCTCCAAGTTGTTCCTCAAGGATTCCTTGCCAACCTCCAAGTCTCTCCTACTTTGGAAGTCAGATGCACGAGGCTCAACTTCTTGATGCTATGGTGAAGAAGGTCAAGATTGGGATTGCCAAGAGTCAACCCAAGTACAAGTGCTATCGTCTTGATGACAAGGATACTCTATTCTTCAAGGATCGCATTGTTATTCCTAAAGGTGACCTTAGTAAAGTCATTATGAACGAGGCTCACAATTCACTCCTCTCTATTCACCCTGGAAGTACAAAGATGTACCAGGACCTCAAGCAGTCATATTGGTGGACTCGAATGAAGCGCGAGATTGCTCAGTTTGTGAATGAATGTGATGTCTGCAGAAGAGTGAAGGCAGAAAACCAATGACCAGCTGGTCTCCCCCAACCTCTTGCCATTCCAGAATGGAAGTTTGACCATATTGAGATGGACTTCGTGACTGGATTTCCAAAGTCCAAACGTGGCAATGATGCTATCTTTGTTGTCATCGACAAACTCACTAAAGTGGCTCATTTTCTTCCTATCAAAGAATCTATCACAACAGCTCAGTTGGCAGAGCTATATACCTCCAGGATTGTCTCCTTGCACGGCATTCCGCAGATGATATCTTCAGATCGTCGCAGCATCTTCACCTCCAAGTTTTGGGATTCTTTTCAGAAGGCCATGGGCACCAACATTCGCTTCAGCACAGCTTCTCATCCTCAAACTAGTGGCCAAGTCGAGCGAGTCAATCAGATTCTTAAAGATATGCTCAGGGCATGTGTCATTTCTTTCGGTATGAAGTGGGAAGATTGTCTTCCACATGCCGAGTTCTCCTACAACAACAGCTTCCAAGCGAGTTCGGGCAAGGCCCCATTCGAGATTCTGTATGGCAGGAAGTGTCGTACTCCTCTTAACTGGTCAGAGACTGGTGAACGTCAACTTCTTGGCAATAACTTGATCACAGAGGCTGAAGAAATGTGCAAAGTCATTCGTGAAAATCTCAAAGACGTGCAATTGCGCCAGAAGAGTTACTATGATAGCAAACATCGTGACTTGGCTATCGAGATCGGAGACCATGTCTACCTCCGCGTCTCTCCAATGAAAGGTACTCGTCGCTTCGGTATCAAAGGGAAGCTTGCCCCGAGATACGTGGGTCCTTTCAAGATCATTGGAAAAAGAGGCGACCTCGCCTATCAACTTGAGCTTCCATCCAACTTTGCAAACGTGCACGACGTGTTTCACGTGTCTCAACTTCGCAAGTGTTTCGAGACTCCTGACCGCACCATCAACTTTGAAGAGATTGATCTCCAAGAAGACCTGTCTTATCATGAGCACCCCGTTGCTATTCTTGAAGAAACTGAGCGCAAGACTCGCAACAAGTCTATCAAATTCCTGAAAGTCAAGTGGTCACATCATTCCGATTGTGAAGCCACCTGGGAACGTGAGGACCACCTCCGTTATGAGTACCCGGAGTTCTTCCAGTCCTTGATCTCGGGACGAGATCCTTTCGTAGTGGTGGAGTGTTGTAACACCCCGTATGTAAACTGCCATATTTGTATTCCAACTCTTGCCATTTCCGGCACTAAGTTATAATATTTCCTCGTTGTCGGGTTTTTTTCTTCGTGTGTTTTTGTCTTTATCATGCTTTTCATATCATGTCATCATGTGCATCGCATTGGCATACGTGTTCGTCTCATGCATCCGAGCTTTTTCCCCGTTGTCCGTTTTGCATTCCGGCGCTCCTATGTCCTCCGGTGTCCCTTTCTACCTCTTTTCGTGTGCAGGTATTAAACGTTCTCGGATTGGACCGAGACTTGCCACGCGGCCTTGGTTTACTACCGGTAGACCACCTGTCAAGTTTCGTACCATTTGGACTTCGTTTGATACTCCAACGGTTAACCAAGGAGCCGAGAAGGCCTCGTGTGTGTTGCAGCCCAACATCCCTCCAAAGTCGCCCAAAACCCACCTAAACCCCCTCCATCATCTAGGTCATTCGATCACAATCGCGTGGCCGCAAACCGTGCTCAATTTGGAGCCTCCTAGCTCCTCCTACCTATAAAAAGGCACTCCTCCCCCGAAATTCCGGATCCAAACCACCCTAAACCCTAGCCCCGCTCCTCTCCGCGCGCCGGACGCCTCGCCGCCGCCGTCCGCGCCCAACCAGGGCGTGACACGTGGCCCTTGCCGCATCCTCCCACCGTGCGGCCCGCTGGAGCCCATCGCGGGCCCTCCCCGGCCCGAAGCCGCGCGCCGCCCAGCTCGCTCCACGCCGCGCCTCCTCGCCGGACAACCGCACCACCCGCCTCCTCTCGCCGTCGCCGACCGCCGTCGTCGTCGACCTCCTCGCTCGGTCGCCGCCCCGCCGTCGACTTCCGCCGCCGCGCCGCCGTCCTCGCCGCACCGCTCGGGGCCCGCTCCGGCCACCTCTTCCTCACCCGCCGGCCGCTGCTTTCTTCTTCCCCGACGATTCCGGCGACTCTCCGACGAGCGTCTCGATCCACGTGCAAACCCTAGATCTGGATCGGGTTGACTTTTTGCCTCTGTTTCAGTATTTTTATGCATATTTCATCGCATCATAACTCTGCAACCGTGGCTCCGTTTTGGGCATGTAGCATATCAAATTGTTCGTCTCAACGAGTACTTCATTTCATCTCATTGCATCATGTTCATTTGAGTTCATCTTGATGCCCTAAATGTTGTTTCAAGAGTGCTAGTTTATATTAGTTTCAGATTCTTATCAGTAATTGGACTTTTGTCATTTTTTCCATGATTGTTGTGTGCCTCCTATGAACTTGAGCCCTACATGAGTTTTGAAGTATGCCATGCCATCTTTACAAGGGTGTATGCCATGTATTTTTGTGATCTCTATGGTGACTAGCACAAGCATGTAAAGTAGCTCTCGTAATGTTGCTGATTTCAGGGACATAGAAATCTTCTAAGTCTTTGCCCTGTCAATATTTTTATGCCATGTATTCATGTTGCTACAGAGTGATCCATGCCTCTTTTGAGCATGATCAGTAAGGATGTTTTGTAGATATTGTGGTGCTCTACCCATCCATGTCTTTGTTTGCAATTATGGAGCACCCTAGCATGACTCAATCGAGCTCTACTTTTGCTATAAAATGTTCCCGGCAGATTGTTTACATGTTAAGCAATTTTTTCAAGGTTGTTGTAGTTGATCCATGCATGCTTTGAGGTTGTTCTTGCCATGTTTAGCTTCTATGCCATGTCTACTTGTTGGGGGTATGCTTAGTTTGTCATGCAATGCCTTGTGGTGAGTGCATCGAACTCGTAAACATGCCTACTTAATATCTGTTTTGCCATGTTCCAGTTTTCTACTAAGTCTGAATCTGTTAACGAAAGTGGCTATGTTCACATGGTTGCCATTGTATTTTCTGATCCCTTTTGTCTTACGGAAAAACTAACGCCCACACGCGTGGGCGTTTGCAGATCACCCACACGCCTCCATCACCACTCATTTTGCCACGTATGAATAGATGACATCAGCAGAAATCTTTTTTGTTTTCGGCTTAAAAATGTTTTATCTCCTAAATAAAAAAGCGATCTAAAAATCCATTTTCACCATTAAATCCGTCTCGACGAGATCTTCAAAACTAGACCCCATGTTGATATGTTTTGATGAATTTTTTTGCCCAGAAGTTGCCATGATATTTACACTATAGTTGCCATAGTGCTTAAACTAAAGTGGCCATGTGGCATTTTTAGTTTGTAGATTATGGCAATTTTAGTTTTTCGATGATGGCAATTCCAGTACTTTGACCATGAAAATATTTTTTATTGAACCATGGCAATTTTAAGTGCATGTATCATGGCAATTTTAGTTTATGGTGCATGGCAAGTCTAGTTTCTTAATCTCCATTTTATAATATGTTAAATTTACTTTTAAATGTAAAAGATAATAGTTGAAACATATCATGGCAACTTCAGTGTAAATATCATGGCAATTCATGTGCAATAGACATGGCAACTTTTAACCCAAATTTTTTTTGCCAAAATATATCAATATGAGATCTAGTTTTGAAGATCTCGTCGCGAGGGATTTAATGGTGAAAACGGATCTTCAATCAGATTTTTCATTTAAGAGATAAAACATTTAAAAAACTGAAAATCCAAAAAGATTCTCGCATGCATGCATTCGATGACGTGGCAATCTATTTGCATTAGAGACATGTGGTGCGTCTCCTTTCCTGCCACACGTGTGGCAGTTATCGACGTCCTTGGCTTATGGTCAGTAAGGGACTTTTGTTGTATGCTTTGAGTAGCTTCATGCCTATGTTCCTGTAGCATGTTGTTATCTTGCTCTAAACGTTCCTTCCTGATGTTAAATTCCTGGCATGTTGTTATTTTCACTAAGTCTGTAACCTGATATCTTTTGCACTTTTGCCATGCTTGTTTGAACCTGCTATTGAGTGAATTAGCCATAGCTCAGTGTTCATTTTTTGTCAAGAATCTTGAGTGGATCACTGGCATGTATTTTGTTGTTATGTTGGAGTGCAGTAGCTTGTTGTTCTTGATGCATTTAGATGGCCTCATGCTGTTAATCGCAGATCGGTGCCATATTTGTTTTGCTTGTCATTTGCAAACTGTGCATCCGATTCCGGTGATCTTTATATCGATTTCGACCAAAATCAACTCATCATTCCAGTGGCACTCTTGGTTTTCCAAGTTGAGGCCAGGTTCAATCTTTCCTTTCCGAAACATGCATATGCATCGCATATCGCATCCCGCATATCATGACATGTTTTGCATCATGTTGTTTGTGCATTGAACGTGGTTGATTGTGTCTCCCTTTGCTTGTGTTCTTGCTTGGGTAGAGCCGGGAGACGATTACGTGATCGAGGAACCTGTTGAGTACGCTTACAAGGATCAAGCTAACGTCAACTCGGAGAACTTTGCAGGCAAGATGACCATACCCTCGAAATCACTTCTATCTTTGCTTGCTAGATGCTCGCTCTATTGCTATGCCTATGCTTCGATACCTACCACTTGCTTATCATGCCTCCCATATTGCCATGTCAAACCTCTAACCCACCTTGTCCTAGCAAACCGTTGTTTGGCTATGTTACCGATTTGCTCAGCCCCTTTTATAGTGTTGTTAGTTGCAGGTGAAGATTGGAGTTTGTTCCTTGTTGGAACATGTTTATTGTTGGGATATCATTATATTATCTTGTCTATTTTAATGCATCTATACACTTGGTAAAGGGTGGAAGGCTCAGCCTTATGCCTGGTGTTTTGTTCCACTCTTGCCGCCCTAGTTTCCGTCATACCGGTGTTATGTTCCTTGATTTTGCGTTCCTTACACGGTTGGGTTATAATGGGAACCCCTTGACAGTTTGCCTTGAATAAAACTCCTCCAGCATGGCCCAACCTTGGTTTTACCATTCGCCACCTAGCCTTTTCCCTTGGGTTTCGCGGACTCAAGGGTCATCTTTATTTTAAACCCCCGGGCATGTGCTCCTCTGAGTGTTGGTCCAACCTAGAGCATCGTGCGGGGCCGTCCCTTGGCAACTTGGGTTACGTTGGCTCCCGTACGCTTAGCTTATCTGGTGTGCCCTGAGAACGAGATATGTGCAGCTCCTATCGGGATTTGTCGGCACAGCGGGTGGTCTTGCTGGACTTGCTTTACCATTGTCGAGATGTCTTGTAACCGGGATTCCGAGTCTGATCAGATTGTATTGGGAGAAGGAATATCCTTCGTTGACCGTGAGAGATTGTGATGGGCTAAGTTGGGACACCCCTGCAGGGATTTGAACTTTCGAAAGCCGTGCCTGCGGTTATGGGCAGATAGGAATTTGTTAATGTCCGGTTGTAGAAAACCTTAAACTTAACTTAATTAAAATGAATCAACAGAGTGTGTGGCCGTGATGGTCTCTTTTCGGCGGAGTCCAGGAAGAGAACACGGTCTCGTGTTATGCTTGAACGTAGGTTGTTCTAGGATCACTTCTTGATCATAGTTTATCGATCGTGCCTTTGCCTTCTCTTCTCGCTCTCTTTTGCGTATGTTAGCCACCATATATGCTAGTGCTTGCTGTAGCTCCACCTCATACCTTTTATCTACCTATAAGCTTAAATAGTCTTGATCGCGAGGGTGTGAGATTGCTGGGTCCCCGTGACTCACAGATTACTTCCAAAACCAGATGCAGGGGCCGATGATACCGCTCCAGGAGATTCGACTGAGCTTAAGTGGGAGTTCGATGAGGACTCAGGACGATACTATGTTTCCTTTCCAGACAATCAGTAGTGGTGCCCAGTTGGGACGATCGGGGACTTTGTTGCATTTGGGGTTGTTCTTTATCTTGGTTCCGTAGTCAGACCTTGATTGTATCTGGACGAATGTAATGATATTTATGCTATTGTGTGACGTGGCGAGGGTAAGCCAACTATGTACCTCTTTTCCTTATTCATTACATGGGTAGTGTGAAGATTACCCCACTTGCGACGTTGCTTACAACGTGGTTATGCCTCTAAGTCGTGCTTCGACACGTGGGAGATATAGCCACATCATGGGCGTTACAAACTAGCCACTGACCGCTAGTGTGCTTGGCCATCTTCCCTATCTCCACGGAATAATATTGCCTGCATCATGTTGAGCCAAAACAGCACAGTCAACATGAGCAAAATAGTATGAATAGCTTAATTTAGCAATTGGACCTCGCACCTTTTATTTTCTTTGGTGAACAGAAGGCGCGCAACACCTATGGAGTCACAGTGCTTCGACCTCACATGTGTAGAACTGTAGCTTTCGTTTGAGGTCACCGCTCCAACATATTGACCTCTGCTAATGTGGTAGATGCAGTGTTATTCTGTGCACAGAAACTAAGAGGCGAAACTTCACTCCGAAGTCGGTGTTGCTCTCCGGTTGGGCCTGATTGATGCATGTGGGTCGAAACGCTAGTGATAGCTCTGATACCAAATTCCACCTTGGCGAGTATTCTTCACCACCTCGGATTCATCCATGCGTCAAACCTCCATGTACGTTGGATTTGAGATATGCCATGAGCACCGCTGCTACTCACATACTCCATGTGACTCCACCTACAACTACAGTCCCTTCTTATCATCTTCACAGTCTACACTCGAGCAGAGAATTAAGTTTCTCATTACTCTACTTTGTGCTCCTAACTTCCGGAGTATCCGCTCAACGCCATCACACACCGACCACTATTTGCGTGAAAATGAACAACTCGCATATTGGACGTCACATATAAGAGTTACCCGAACTCAACATCACCACTCTTTCTTGACCGCCTTTCTGAAATTTGAAGGAATTTCACCGTCGCCCTGTGTCACCCTGAGTCAAATTCGCAGTTGTCTCATCCTTTTTCCCGGATACCCTTTGACATGTCCCACAACTATAGCACTCCGCCTCCTTCTGTCTTGTAATCCGCACTTTGCCATGTGCACCCAACACCACAGAATATACGGCCATGTACTCTCTCTATTTTGACAACTTCAAACTTTCCATCACTTTCTCAGATTCTCTGGTCAACTTATGTCCATCAACCGGCACCGATAGACCCAGTCACCAACTTGAATCTGGTACTCGTCAACACTGCTTTAGCACCCCCTGCACACTTTGTCTGACCACATGTCCGACAACCAGTGCATTGGCCTGTCGCTGTGTCCCGTGCTTACCGCACGCCTCGCCGCTATCATTGCGTCGAGCCTCTGCTGTCCTGGTCGAGTCTCCCGGGTAGCTAGCCCACACTGTCTCAACCCCCACTGCAGAGAACCACCGATCATCACCTACCGATGCCAAGTATCACGTCTCCATCAGACCATTGGTACCCATTCCGATCCACGCGTCTCTCGCTATCCCGCTGAAATAGGCTTCGACTCTCCGAATTCTTGCGCCGTAGCCCCTCCATCAGCACAGAGTGAAAGTCGTCCATCAGACTCCAGCTCCACCTTCAACATGACTCCATGTAGCTGCGCTATGCTGCCCTGCGCCCTGTCGACTTCAAGCTCTCTTGTGTGCACCGTCTTGAATCAACCTCGCGCTATAGTCTGTCGAAGCCGGACAAGCCCTAAGGCCTGCACCACGTGTTTCCACGCCTCAGAAGTCGGCCACCATCAGCATCACGCTCCTATGTCGTTGCCGCCGAAATCACCACCATCTTCTGCTTTGACCAACATCCCCGTCGATCCATCAGACTATCCAGTTCGACCCAGCCGAATTATCCGACTGCAATCATGCTCCACCCTGCGTCGTGTTCGCCCGCAAATCTCCGTGCATTGCTTGACACCCTGTGTCTGCATGATCCTGACGACACACTTGTCTGCGCGCTCCGTTGCCTGTCCACACGCTGCAAACCATCTGATCAAACCAACCTAGCAAAACTTCCATGCAAACTTGAACAGACAAATCCCATGTTTGCAAATTATCTTACCCATGTTTGATATATTAACTTCTCTGTGCACCCAGTAGAAAATCAGATCGGAATGATCCATCCCAACTACTCCCGTGCACATGCGTTGGACCTAGCAACTCCTCTTTTTTTTAAACCAAAGAAATCTCACATCTGACCATCCTTGAGCATAGCAACGCACATCTCAATCCCGGCAAACGCACGCATGCCACGCTTGCACACCAGGCCTTCTTCAGCCATTCGGCTCCTCAGGCCTTGGCTGCACCTGGGCCTTAGGCTAGGCACGCTTGGGCCTTTCGCTCACATGCCGCACGGAGCCACCAGCGCATCGTGCAACGATGCACTCAGTCGCCGCATGCCCTAGCGCTGCTGGTCCTCGTCTCTAGCGCGATACCAGCCGCCGCTACACGCCACCAGTGCTGTTTCCGATCTTGCCGAGTATCACACTGCTGCGCCAACTGGATCACCTCTAAATCAATTTCGGCAACCTCAAATCGAACCTTGCTCTGATACCACTTGTTACGCAATCCCGAGTCCGCTATCACAAGCGTTCCGACCCACATGCGTCAACCAGGCCCAACCGGAGAGCAACACCGACTTATGAGAAGCCTTGGGCCCTCTCCCCCCAAAAGACTAGCCTGTTAGGAGGGGATACCCTGCCCTTATAAATCGTGTTCTTCCTTCTCCCACAATCGATGTGGGACTAAACCCAACACAGGGGATCGTGGGAGTTGTTCACTGGTGCGGTGAGGCTTAGAGGGATGGCCAGGGTGGCGGACACGGCGGTGGGGGGAGGTCGAGGGGAGGGCAGGGTGGCGATAGCCGCCGGCCACGGGTGGCGGAGGCGGACGGTTAGGGCTGGATCGGAGGGAGGCTGCACGATTGAAGGAACAAGGTGAACATGCGGTTGGAGGAGGAAGGAGATGTGGCCGTTCATCCCCGATCCAGATGGCTGGCAGGACCAAGATGCAAATTTATTTTCAGGTATCTTATGGATAGAAGGTCCCAGAAAAACACATTCATCATCTACAATGAAATGAAAATACAAGGAATATAAGTTCAAAAAAATACAAGGAATATAAATACTACTCCCTCCGTTTCTAAATATTTGTCTTTCTAGAGATTTCAAATGGTCATCACATACGGATGTATATGGACATATTTTAGAATGTAGATTCACTCATTTTGCTCCGTATGTAGTCACCGTTTGAAACCTCTAGAAAGACAAATATTTAGGAACGGAGGGAGTAGTCGACGTCACTGAGCACACGCACCAACTCTTCCAAATCAATGTGCGAGGTTCCGCCCTCCGCCACCACGGTGGCCGCCTTCCGGCCGAGCTCCACCGCACGCTTTCTCACGGACTCCCCCTCCTTTGCGACAGCTGCAGCGATGACGCTCGCCATCTTTCCAGCGTCTGGCACGGCGTCGGCACCCTCTGCCACCGGCACCGCCACGCCTGCCTCCGCAAGCACCGACGCGTTGATGAACTGGTCGGCGCCCATCGGCCACGTGAGCATTGCCACGCCGGCCGCGGTCGCCTCGAGCACCGAGTTCCACCCGCAGTGCGTGAGGAACCACCCCACGGCGCGGTGGCGCAGGATCTCCACTTGCGGCGCCCACCCGTGGATTGCCATGCCCCGTGACGCCGCCGTGGCTGCGGCCTCGAACCCCTCCGGCACGACGGTGCCGCTCCTCACCGCCCAGACGAAAGCCACCGAGCCAGCGCTAGAGCGCCGGCCACGCACGCCGCCTGCGCCGGTGACAGCGCCTGCTGTGACCCGAAGCAGACGTACACGACGGAGCCGTCGTCGAACCCGTCCAACCACGCGGTCACCTTCGCCGGGGCCATCGCTGGCTTCCCGCCATGTTCGTCGCAGTTGCGCACGTCGTCCGACAGCGCGCCCACCGCGAACACCCACTTCGCCATCAGGTCGGGGAGCGGGCGCTCCACGTAGGCCGCCTCGAGCGTCACGAACGAGTTTGCCACGAAGCACGAGCTCTCTATATTCCATAGGAAGATCCGCCGGATCGTCTCTGACACCTCGTCGCCGGGCACATGCACCCTGAACATCCACGGCAGGCTGCGCCAAGGGAAGCTAGACGAGCCGGGCGCCTCCGAGAAGGTGACAGTCTCGTCGGCGTCGTCGAGGCGGAGCCTCGTCGGCATGCGTCACCAGAGGGAGTGCGTCGTGGCGAGGTAGTGAACGTTGGCACACGAGAAGGCCACGTGCGGCACGCCGAGCTCCTCGATGAGCGGGAGTGTCCACCCCATGAACAGGTCGGAGACGATGGCCGTCACGCCGCGGGGCTGGGACTTGCACCAGGAGAGGAGAGGCGCGGAGAGGGCCGCCAGGGAGGCCATGAACGGGCGGAAGAGATCGGCCGGGAGGTCCTTGGTGTTCTCGCCGCACCCGGCCGGGAGGAACGGCGAGGAAGGGAAAGGCAGAACGACGGTGGCGACTGACGGGAACGCTGCGAGGAATGTCGCGAGGAGCGGGACGTTGCCTGCCGTGACGGCGACGGTGAGCGCGAGGCCCCGTGCGGTGAGCAGCGCCGCGAGGTCGAGGAGAGGCAGCATGTGACCATGCGCCGGGTAAGGGACAACAAGCACGTGTGGCTTGCCGTCGCCATTGCCAACGCCGTTGCTTGCGCTTGCCTGTGGTGCGGCGTATATGGACGACGGCATGGCGACGGGCAGGTGCGAGAATTCAGAACAAAGCACAGAAGAAGAGATCTGCATGCTAAATAGAAGAGTTCGCATGCATGACTCGTGAGAGCATCTCCAACAGGCGCCGAAGGTGCCGCTCGCAAAAAACTGCTTTGCCGCGTGCCGGTCGCCTTGTTGGCGCGGCGCGCAGTGCTGGCTCCAACAGCCGCGCTAAAAAGCAGCGTGCGCGACTGTCGCACAAACAACATATGCATTCCAAAACAGAAGCAAAAAATCAAACACAAACAAAAATAAATCAAAATAAATAGTTCAATTTCATTATTACAACTCAAACAAACAGTTTATTGTTTAATACAACAAATAGTGCAATAAACATAACAAATAGTTTAACAATACAATATCGAACACATAAATCATGATACTCTTTGTCGTTCATTCCATGTCCACCACTCCTCAATTAGATCCTTCTGAAGATCATTATGCGATGCGGGACGTCGAATGGCATGATAGAAGGCAACAAAATGGGCCACCCTTTCAGTCCTCCGTCGCACTTGCACGGGATGTCCCAAGAGCTCATACTGAGAGTAGTCTACATCTTGGCCACGCTCATTCTCGATGATCATGTTATGCATGATCACACAAGCGTGCATGATGTACCAAAGCATTTTCTGATCCCAAAATCTAGCCGGCCCTCTCACAATAGCAAATTGGGCTTGCAAAATCCCAAAAGCTCCCTCCACATCTTTTCTAGCCGCCGCCTGAGCATTGTGGAAATCAAGATTTTTCTTACCTTCTGGCTTTTTCAACGGCTTGACAAAGGTTTGCCACTTTGGATAGATGCCATCCGCTATATAATAGCCATAGTTGTATGTACGGCCATTTGCTACAAACTGCACCGGTGGCAACTCACGATTTGCAATCTTATTCATCAGTGGTGACCGGTTGACAACATTGATGCCGTTCAAAGATCCAGGCATTCCAAAGAATGCATGCCAAATCCAAGTCTCTTGATCGGCCACCGCTTCAAGGATTATAGTGGAACCCTTTTTTTGGCCGTGGAATTGCCCATGCCATGCCTTTGGACAATTCTTCCAACTCCAATGCATGCAATCTATTGAGCCAAGCATGCCAGGAAAGGCGCGAGCTTTGTTCATCGCCAATAGCCTTGAGGCGTCTTCAGCATTGGGAGATCTCAAATACTCCTCGCCAAACACTTGCACAATTCCGACTGCGAAGCGCTTGACACACATGATGGCTTGGCTCTCACCCATAGCCAAGTGATCATCAACTAGGTCAGCCGGTATACCGTATGCCAACATACGCAAAGCGGCTGTCACCTTCTGAAAGGTGCTATGCCCAAGCTCTCTGGCGACATTCCTCCTTTGCTGAAAAAAGAGGTCATGGCTCGCTAGTTTCTCTGCAATGCGCCTGAACAACTCGGTGCTCATCCTAAGTCGGCGACGAAAATACGACTCGGGGTATGTGGGATTCTCCGCAAAATAATGTCTGATCAATCTGTTGTGGGCATCGATCATATCCCTCCAAATTTTCTGCCGACCATAACCGAACAACCGTGCTTCGGTTTTTTATTGATATGCATAGCTAGGATCATTGCAAGATCCTCCTCCTCTTCCATATCAAATTCTTCTTCAGAAGAATCATACGATGAACTCATCTACAATGTTCAATACTATGATATAAAAACTACAATCAACATGCACGAAATTCATGACTTTTGAGCAATACATACCTTCTTGGCGTTTTGTCGAACACCTTGCGGGCGCCGAGCGGCAGCAAGCGCGCGGGCACAGTTCGTCGGAGGACGGACGCGCGCGAGGGGCGCCGGGACTAGAGGGGGGCTAGAGAAGCCGCGGCGGGGCGGGGATAGGCCGGGGAAGCGCCGGAACGGTCGGCGGGTGGCGCGGTCGGTGGCGGCGGCGCGGCTGGATGGGGGTGGGAGTTGCGAGAGAGCGCGCGAGAGTCCGGCGCGCGGGAGCGGGCACGGCAAATAAGCGGTGCGTGATTGAGTTTCGGCCCGCGCGCTGAACTACATATGCCGCGTGCACTGTTTTTGCGCGCGCGCTAAAACGGGCAATTTTGCGGCACGGCGCTAGTTTGGCGCAGCTGTTGGAGACGCTCTGAGTCTGATGCTGATCATCATCTTTCTTTTTAATTGTTATTATTTTTTAAAAAAATCCACTCTATTCATCAACGGTCAAAGTAGTACGAAGAACACCTTCTTAAATTTTGTAATGCGAACGAATCTGTGATTGGATAGTTAGAGCATCTTCAAGGCGGACCCGCAAACCACCCACATCCGTCCAAACCGCATTGTCTAGACCAGTGAAGTCATCTAACGCCGGTATGTATTGGTCCGCGTCGCGGTCCGGACGTGTTTTCTCCTAAACCGTCGACAAACATGGGAAGCTTTGCGGGAGTCCGGACACCAAACACATAGGACTCCAACACCCCCGGCCCACCCAAAACCCTTCTCGGACCACGCGCCTTCATCCTTCTTGTTTTCTCTTCTTCCTTCTTTCTCTCTTGCCTTCGCCGCCGCTTCACTACCCCGGCCACCACGTCACACCTCTACCGAAACTCTACGTCTTCTTCACCTCCAGCGTTTCAGCAGGGTTCCACCCCGCTTCTCCTCCGTCGTTGTTCAACCTCTATACTCTGACCGCCCCGCCAGGTACCATCCGCTACTGTTATACTCACCATGCTCGGCAACTGTTCGATGAATCGTTGGAGCTAAAAATAGTTTTCCCTTCTTTCTAGCAATGGATTTCGATTTGGAGTACATATACGAACAGTATGTTGAGTCGTCTGACGGCTCATCGGACGAGGAGGAGTACTTGGATGAGACGGTGATGATGCAGGCGGTCCTTAAAGACGCGGAGCGTGCAGAAGAGTATGTTCTTAGTTTCAAGGGCTCGATAAAGGGTCATCGAGTGCTCAACCGCAACAGAGCGCGTGGCCATTTTGACACCGATGGCCGACTACTTTGCCCCCGACGCACTCTTCGGCTCTTCGCTGACCATTTTCGCCGGCCTTTTAGGATGTGCAAGGCTGTCTTCGACCGTTTGTACCATGGCGTCTGGTCCTGTGATGACTACTTCATCCTGAAGAAGGACGCCGTGGGAACGATTGGGTTCGCCAGTTACTAGAAGTGCACGGCCACACTCCGGATGCTTGCATATGGCACGGCCGCTGATTCATGTGACGAGTACCTACGGATGTCTGAGAGCACGAGATGTCATGGTCAGGTTTTCCATGGTCATGTTTGCAACTGTAGTGATCGAGGTGTTCAGACCTTGGTACCTAAGAGAACCACCTCTGATGAGGACATGACTACTGCTACCTATTGAGCATTGCGTTGGATTTCCTTGAAGAGGAAAGGATGATGCAGCAAAGTAGCGTAAGTATTTCCCTCAGTTTTTAAGAACTAAGGTACCAATCCAGTAGGAGGCTACGCGCGAGTCCCTCGTACCCGCACAAAACAAATAACTCCTCGCAACCAACGTGATAAGGGGTTGTCAATCCCTTCACGGTCACTTACGAGAGTGAGATCTGATAGATATGATAGGATAATATTTTTGGTATTTTTTGATAAAGATGTAAAGTAAAATAAAAGCAAAGTAAAAAAGCAAAGGAAATAACTAAGTATTGAAACATTAATATGATGAAGATAGACCCGAGGGCCATAGGTTTCACTAGTGGCTTCTCTCAAGAGCATAAGTATTTTACGGTGGGTGAACGAATTACTGTTGAGCAATTGACAGAATTGAGCATAGTTATGAGAATATCTAGGTATGATCATGTATATAGGCATCACGTCCGAGACAAGTAGACCGACTCCTACCTGCATCTACTACTATTACTCCACTCATCGACCGCTATCCAGCATGCATCTAGAGTATTAAGTTCATGAAAACAGAGTAACGCCTTAAGCAAGATGACATGATGTAGAGGGACAAATTCATGCAATATGATAAAAAAACCATCTTGTTATCCTCGATGGCAACAATACAATACGTGCCTTGCTGCCCCTACTGTCACTGGGAAAGGACACCGCAAGATTGAACCCAAAGCTAAGCACTTCTCCCATTGCAAGAAAGATCAATCTAGTAGGCTAAACCAAACTGATAATTCAAAGAGATTTGCAAAGATAACCAATCATACATAAAATAATTCAGAGAAGATTCAAATATTGATCATAGATAATCTTGATCACAAACCCACAATTCATCGGTCTCAACAAACACACCGCAAAAAGAAGATTACATCGAATAGATCTCCACAAGAGAGGGGGAGAACATTGTATTGAGATCCAAAAAGAGAGAAGAAGCCATCTAGCTAATAACTATGGACCCGAAGGTCTGAGGTAAACTACTCACACTTCATCGGAGAGGCTATGGTGTTGATGTAGAAGCCCTCCGTGATGGATGCCCCTCCGGCGAAGCTCCGGAACAGGCCCCAAGATGGGATCTCGTGGATACAGAAGGCTGCAGCGGTGGAATTAGGTTTTTGGCTCCGTATCTGATCGTTTGGGGGTACGTAGGTATATATAGGAGGAAGGAGTATGTCGGTGGAGCAACAGGGGGCCCACGAGGGTGGAGGGCGCGCTTGGGGGGGGGGGGTAGGCGCGCCCCCTACCTCTTGGATTCCTCCTTTATTTCTTGATGTAGGGTCCAAGTCTCCTGGATCATGTTCGTTCCGAAAATCACGTTCCCAAGGTTTCATTCCGTTTGGACTCCGTTTGATATTCCTTTTCTGCGAAACTCTGAAATAGGCAAAAAAAACAGCAATTCTGGGCTGGGCCTCCGGTTAATAGGTTAGTCCCAAAAATAATATAAAAGTGGATAATAAAGCCCAATAATGTCCAAAACAGTAGATAATATAGCATGGAGCAATCAAAAATTATAGATACGTTGGAGACGTATCAACTACCTTGGATACGACCAAAAATTTTGCATACATGTATATTTGTGAGGTGATTTCTAATGCAAACTATGCAACAATTTATTTATGTCATTCAGGACAAAAATACTTCACAAACTTTTGTGTCATGTCTAATTGCAGGTGTATGGGTCATTTGTACACTCCACATATGAAGATAAGGGAAAAAGAGAAGTTTATGTGCTGTTAAAAAAGTTCTCTCACGTCACTTTTGGGCCAAGAGAAGATAGAGTCCAAGTCTCTCACATTCTGGATTCAGATCCGGACTTCACAGACATACCTGACTCAAAACGCCAACAACTTTTTCATACGGACTCCGAATTGGGTGATTATTTTTTTGTTTGAACGTAGATTTTGTGCTCTTTCCAACACAATTGGATTCGCCTTTAAATTCGTCCGGAGCATTGAGTTATGGACGAAACAATCTGACGTTGCAGCAGAATCCGAGTCAAATTACAAGCCCAAAGGTGTTGCACCACCTCCACTTGGGCACATGAGCCTTGTACGACCTAGGATTAGTTTTAGGCTGCCTTGGGACGTCCTCCCACCTCCTTGGCCGCCACCCGTTGCTCCTATATAAGTAGATCCATCTAGTAGCTTTTTCCTTGGGATTTGTTTAGTTAAAAGTTAGCCATTGCAACTTCATGTAGTTCGTTTGTGTCCAACGACCAGACCAAGACCGCTTACGGATCCCCACCATTATCAATACTTCATATATATTCCCAATATTCAGATTGCTTTATCATATTCTTGCTCGTTCTTCGATTGCTTGCAGGAATGACCTTCATCGTCAGGCTGACCGTGCTTCCAGCATTGTCAGTAACCTCAGGAGATTGGTTTAGCGATTGCTAAGGCGCGACGTCTTGCACGTTTGTAGTCGGATCATCAAATTCGTCTCCACCAAATTGATAGTTATCATCTCATCGAAAGATCGGGACACCCTCGCCTCTATCAAGCGGTATCTGTTTTCAGGTTGCTCGGTGAGAATTTCAGTTTTTCCTAGATTAGATTTATTTTCTTACCTATTGTCCAAGAAAAAGCCACAAAAAAAGTTAGATCTATTCATCCTTTGTCCAAGCCAGTCTGAGCCTTTGCAATTTTCTTTTCATTGCTTGCATAGTTGAATTATCGGTTGCATAATTGTGTCGAGTTGCTCGTCTTAGTGTCTAGTTTGTTTAGAGTTTTGAGTTTTGTTCACATTAGTCACGCCACCGCTGCATTATTATCCCTTCCGCTGTCCACCACCCATCCATCAATTTCCACCACGTGCTACCCATTGTTCATTGTCACAATCATAGTTGAGATCGTTCACATCTTTGCTTGATCCAATCTGCGTCTTATCTAGTTTGTTTTGGAAAGAGGGAGAGAGAAAAAAAGAGAAAAAAAAGTAAAAAAAAGTGTGAGTAAAAGAAAGATAAGAAAAAAACAAAATTCGGATCTATTTAGACTCAATCTCGTAGTTGAATTCGGATTGGAATCTGTTTTGTGCACTGTTCAGAAAAACAGGCATAACTTCCTCATACGAAGTCCGTTTTGGCTTCGCAAGCACTTAAATGAAAGCTAGCGACAAGCCGCATCTAAATAGTTGCAGAAGCTTATTCAATATTTGACACCTCAAAATCATCTTCTAAATAGGTATTTTTTCTCTCCGAAGTGCATGAACACAGCTTACTCCAGTTTTTCATGCCAGTTTTCGAATTTTTTGACTCCTCATATCAACTCGGAATTGAGTGATTCTTTTTGCATTTGAAAGCTTTAGCTAGTGCAAATCTTGAGAAAAATTATCAAAAAATTGGCACAAACTTTTCCAGAAAAAAGTTTGAGAGAAAGTTGTTGTATATCCTGCTTGCCAGTTGTTTTTTATCATTATCTTTACTGTTGTTGTGATCTTCACTTATATCTTGTTGTATAGAGTGATAACCCAGAAGTATAGGGGATCGCAACAGTTTTCAAGGGTAGAGTATTCAACCCAAATTTATTGATTCGACACAAGGGGAGCCAAAGAATATTCTCAAGTATTAGCAGCTGAGTTGTCAATTCAACCACACCTGGAAACTTAATATCTGCAGCAAAGTATTTAGTAGCAAAGTAATATGATAGTACTGGTAACGGTGGCAAAAGGTAACCGTAGTAAAAGTAATGTTTTTGGTATTTTGTAGTGATGATAGCAATAGCAACGGAAAAGTAAATAAGCGAAGAACAATATATGGAAACTCGTAGGCAATGGATCGGTGATAGAGAATTATGCCGGATGCGGTTCATCATGTAACAGTCATAACCTAGGGTGACACAGAACTAGCTCCAGTTCATTGATATAATGTAGGCATGTATTCCGAATATAGTCATACGTGCTTATGAAAAAGAACTTGCATGACATCTTTTGTCCTACCCTCCCGTGGCAGCGGGGTCCTTACGGAAACTAAGGGATATTAAGGCCTCCTTTTAATAGAGTACCGGAACAAAGCATTAACACATAGTGAATACATGAACTCCTCAAACTACGGTCATCACCGGTAAGTATCGTGATTATTGTCACTTCGGGGTTAACGGATCATAACACATAATAGGTGACTATAGACTTGCAAGATAGGATCAAGAACTGTCATATATTGATGAAAACATAATAGGTTCAGATCTGAAATCATAGCACTCGGCCCTAGTGATAAGCATTAAGCATAGCAAATTCATAGCAACATCAATCTCAGAACATAGTGGATACTAGGGATCAAACCCTAACAAAACAAACTCGATTACATGATAGATCTCATCCAACCCATCACCGTCCAGCAAGCCTACTGTAGCGACCTGACCCGAATGGATCAAGTCTCTGTGCTTAAGTGTCATCCCTGGATCGGTATGCTGACACACACAGTACTCGAAGGATTTATAACAGAGGTAAATCACATGTATAAAGTAACGTAAATACTATTACCTCAATCCATATAGCGGAAGCAACAAGGTTGTGGATTCCCATCAACACCAATGGCAAAGTTGAGTGTAGAAATCGTAACCCTAACGTATCACTTACTCGTCGTAAGATAATCCTGCAACATGAGACGTTGCAGCCCAAAACGGGTCAGTACATTGAATGTACTGGCAAATTCACCCCATAGAGAATGATGGATAAAGGCTATCACTACATGCATATTTGGCTGGTGGAAAAGCTCTATGGTTATAAGGTTTTTGCGTAAAGCCAATTTTTCCCTACTGCAAAGGAATAAGATTAATTACTATCATGGTGGTTGTTAAACATTGAGAATGGTTGACAGCATTCTCAATCCCAATTAAGTAACATCATTAAAACCCAACAATATTCATTTAAAGTAACGTGATGAGATCAACAGGATAATCCAAGAACTAGATACTCAAGATGTCCATAACCGGGGACACGGCTAATCATGATTAGTTTGTACACTCTGCAGAGGTTTGCGCACTTTTCCCCACAAGACTCGATCGCCTCCGTTTGGTTTCTCGCACTACATGGTGTTTGAGAAGACGGATGACCAAGACACAGTCTTTCAGAAGCGCTAGCACCTTACATGTGGGTAGACCATACCACCTACAACCCCTACATCTGCTAGTCTACCCGTAAGAGTTCGCACGACTTAGTCAACTATGCCAGAGCCCATAATGGCTTGTGGCTGCACACGGAAGTTTCTAGTATGAATAATCTCATGATCCCTTTGAGCCTGGGTGGCCGTCCAAAATAAAACAGGCAAGTCCTGATAGACATCAGGTGCCTCAATCCACCCAGATGTGTGTTTAAGTTGCCACCTTAGATAAACCATTAAAAATTATCAACTCACATCTGTCATGGATATCACTCACCCAATCCACGTCTACTAGCATAGCATGGCATAATAAGCAAACGTAGAAGTAACTCCCAAAGGTTTCATAACAATACAGGTGATAGGTATTACCTCATCTACCTCCCATCCCACAATTTAATTAGATCCTAATCATGCAATGTGTGAGGATTGATCTAATGCAATAAAACTGGGTTGTAGAAAAGGGTATGATTAAAGTGTGAACTTGCCTACAATGTTGATGAAGATGATTCGCACTCAAAATCTTGATAGATATACTCACCACACTCCGGTCAATCTATCGTAAGCAAGCAATAGTAACCACATATAAGCAATCACTCAAAAGATCAAAAGATCGAAGAAGACAATTCGGAAAACATTAAAACCAAGAAAATAGCTCTTGCAACATAAAACTATTTCTAGCAGTACCAAAATTATGTGAATTTGGCCTTATCAGAAGGTTTAGGTCAAGAGCTTCGATTTGCAAAAAGAATCAACTCAAACGGAGCTACGAAACTCAAGTTATGATCAAACGAAGTTTGAATTCAAAACTGATCTAATTAAAAATTTTAAACTTTTCAAAAACATGTTTAAGTTGGATTACTGGATAGAGGACATCATAACGAAGAAGTGGGCGTTGGTTTCGTTGGATTTGGACTAACGAGTAAAAAGTAGTGATAGATTGAAGTACAGGGACTAATCTGTGAAGAAAGTTATCATGAATAGGTCCCTGGCCGAAATTAAAACAGAAAAAGGAAAATACTAAACAGTGAATGTTCACTACTTAAAGAAAACGGTTGGAAAAAAACGAACAGATCTATTCCTAAACGTAGATCTCGGATCGGACAGGCGAGGGGGAGAGGCGATGGTTACCGCGGCGTGGAGGTCGCCGGCGACGGGGAAGACGGCGGCGACGGCTCGGACGTCGACGGGGCGACGGCTCCGGTGGGTCTCCGGCAGCGGCGAGGGCGTCAAGGCGCTCGGCGCAGCGTGGTGGTGAGGATGGAGTGGGCGGCATCGGTCGGGAGTGGCGGGGTGGAGCGGGGCGACGACGTGGATCTCCGGCGGTGACGGCTAACTCCGGCGGGGGCGTGGCACAGCTGCGAGGCTCGGGGGCTTCGGTTTTTGAGGGAAACGGGGCCGGGGTGCTCCGTTTATATAGGGGGGGGGAGGAGAAGACTTGGAGGAGGGGCGAGGCGAGGCGGTGGAGAAGTCCGGCGAGGACACGGCAGCTGCGGCGGTGGCGTGCTGGAGTTGGTCTCCGACCGATGGTCGGGGACGACCGGGAGGTGGGCTGCTGGGCCACGGCCTACTGTGGCACGCGCGTGGGGCGAGTGGCTGGGCTGGCTCGGCCTCTGGCTGGGCCGGCCTGGCTCGGTCGGCTTCGGCCTCATTTTTTTTAAACATTTAAAAAAACACAGACAAACAAAAAGTAATAAAACAAAAGAAATAGAAATGCTATATAGGCATATTTTATATCAAAATTTTCAGAAAAAGATTTCCAACAACATGGACATTTTTCTAGCATTAAATAAAATACACACAATTTTTAATAATTCGAAGAGTGCTACTGGTCTATTAAAATCCAACAAAAATCATTTTAGAAATACCAAAATGATTTCAAATAAATTTTTCTCCAATTTTCTATTGTAGGGAATCATGTTACCCTAATTTTCCATGTATTTTATTTTTGGAGAAAAATAATTTGAATAAAACTCAAATAAATCCAAATTGAAAATAAATTCAAAAGAACTTTGAATTTAATTCTTTGAAACTCCCAACTCATATTTCATATAATTTGAAGAAGTCATTTTATCTTCTCTCATGAAAATAATTGAGTTGCATAAAGTTCCAGAATCGGAAATATTTTCAAATGAAATTCAAATATTTTCAACACCCCTTGTCATTTAAATAAATGGAAGAAGTCATGTCATCTTCTCTCTAGGGTTCTGTGTTGAAAAGAATTTGAATTCATGGAGATCAGAAAGCAAATATGAAAGTTTGGGAAAGTCCTTTTATTCCCTCTCATTTAACTTTCAAAAGTTTCGAATTTCACTCAATTTCACACAATCAATCAAACAATCAATCAAATCTATCTATTTATTATAACATTCCAAAATTTAGAATTTTGGGATGTTACAAACCTAACACCCTTAAAAGGAATCTCGTCCTCGAGATTCAGAGAGGCTAGCAAGAAAAATTTAGGGTTTGGGGGTCTCCTCAGAAATCCATCAATCATCACAGGGGTCTGGGGTGCTACCACCCTTAGAAGCATGGTTACAGCTCCATCGAAACTCATATACTTCATCCATATTGTTAACAGTGTCGGTCTTCTCAAATCCTCGGAAAATTCCTTCTCTGGCTCTTCCGGTAGTGGCATAACCTTTTCCTCAATTCTTCTGTCCTTTCATATTGGTAAGGTTATTCCGAGACTGGGTCTTCTTAGCTGACGGTCTGGCGCCAAAACTAAACAGCTATCGATATCTCATGGTGGTCAACAATTTATGGTTTCTCCTGCAGGAAATGGGTCTGGGTTGATCCTCACCGTATAACCTACGGTTGGCAAAAGCTGCCTTGTACAAGGGAAAAAATTGCTATACCATTCTAAGGTTTAAACATCTACTATAGGTAAGTCACTCAGATTTACCGTTCCATATAGCAAGGCGAACAATAAGAGTAAGTCGGTATGGTGATCAATCCATCCCGCACCCAAATCATTACCTTGTATATGGTTTAGTGAATCTCGCATTCTAACACTCGGTCATCCTCACAAGCATTGCAGAATTTCTGTTGTCGACGAACCAAGTTCGGATAAATCCATAGATTCTGCAAGCCAAACAAACATCTATCATTCCTTCACAACTCTCAGGTTTTGCGTTACTCCTACAAAATCGTCCGTCGACAAAGGTATATCCACTTCCAGGGTTTTTTTTCCTTCAGCAAGAATGTGGTTGCTTCTTGGCAGGTCCTGGGGCCTGTGGGTTATGGCCCATCTCATCACTTGTAGTCCTTGAACTTATCATCGGGCAACTGATCATTGTTCCAACTTCCTAGTATTCTTAAATCCATCCAATTGTACTGTCTTCCTTCCTTCTATTGGCACCAAACTAAGACGTGTGTACTCAGACTTGTCATGGGGTTGCCATTGCTCCATATTACAAACATCATACCTCCTTTATATCCAATAGTACTTCATCTCTTCATCCGCGTGGGGTATCCCTCATACCAAGATAAAACTTATACTTATGAAGTCCTTATTCCACTTAGTGGAACATCATTATCCTTTCTGCGGTCAAGCATCCTTACAGGGGAATACTGGCCATCTCTGCATGGCACTTCTTCAACTGGGAAATGTGAAACACATCATGAACTCCTGACAGTCCTTCCGGTAACTCAAACTTGTAGGCCACTTCTCTCATACGCTCCAAAACTCGGTATGGTCCTACAAATCTCGGGGCTAACTTTACCTTAACTCCAAATTGTTTAACTCCTCGCAGAGGGAAACACATGAAGACATGCTCTGTCTCCAATTTCATAGACTACCTCCTTGCGGGTTTTTTTAAGTCTGCATAACTCTTCTGTCTGGACTGAGCTACCTTCAGTCTATCTCGAATCAACTTAACATTCTCTTCTGACTCCTTGATCACATTTGGTCCAAACAACTGACGGTCTCCAACTTCATCCCACATACTCTTGGGGTATCACACATATCGAGACAAAATTCATATTCATTTTGTCCGAAATCCACTAAGTGGAGTAGCCTTATCTTTTCCAGGGGTGAATGGTTCTTACAGGGTACTACCACCCTTAAAATGCACAAATCTTCCATAGAACATATTTCTCATATCCTCAGAATGGCCAAAATCCTTCTTCATAGAGTAACAACTCATAAAATCCATATCAGTACCAACGTTGCTACTTTATTCATTCTCCAATGATTACAATCTCTTGCTTTTCCATTACAAGTCTCAACTCACCACCTCAATATAAAAGAAAATGTTCTCACTTCTACTACTCCACTTCTTTTGTTGCAAACTCAACTATCTAGCACAAGTTTCCTTCTCCTTGGGGCATTCTCTGGCAAAGTGCCCTGCTTCATTACAACGAAAACATATTACTTCCGACAAGTCTCGAGGTTTCCTTTTTGGGCAACTATTGAGGTAGTGCCCTGACTCCTTGCACCTGTAACAGGTGATACGACTCAGGTTCTTCCTGGAATCTAATCTGCTTCTCTTCCTGGACCTTTCCATGCCAATCATGGCTTCTATTGCTCTGGGTCATATTCAACTTCCTCTATTGAGAATTCTACTAGATCCCCATTCATGCAATTCTGGGAGATGTGACCTTCTTCTCCACATGAATAGCATGACTTGGTGCAGGGTTTAGTTGGCTATTCTTTGAGTGTGTCCTCCACATCTTCCTTCATCACGGGTTCTTCTAAAATTTCCATAAGGGCTCCTTTCTTTACTTCTTTCTTCTGTTGTACGGTCCTTCGTACCATGGGGTAAAAGTGACACTGAGTAGGATAGTGGGTAATCCCTTCACACAAGAAACAAGTAATCTGCCTAGTTGGGCATTCTTCAACTGGGTGACTTCCTTCACAATTAGGGCATTCATCCTTGGGTTCTTTATGGGTGTGTCCGATTTCTCCACAAATCTTGCATGCACCATGTTTCTTCATATCCTTTTCATAAGGCTTCAACTTCTGGGACACAAGCCGAGGCTTTGGCAGAGTCAACTTAAATTCTTTCCAAGTGGTTACTCCTTGCCATCCATTGATGGTTTGGTACATCCTCCACCAAGTAGCAGCACCTCTTTCAAAGCACTGAAGAGCATGCTGGGTCATATTATTTCCAACTACAGGGTTATTCTCCATGTGATCCTCCATGTTTTGAATCCATCGGTCTGTCTCCAACTGACTCATCGGTCCAGAAAATACAAGCTCATCTCCATTCATCCTCTATTGGGTCCATGTGGTTTTGGGGTAAGATAAGAGAGATCAAGAGGGATGCACACAATACAAACAAAAGTTTTGAAAAGACAGATTTTTGTTGTGACTGTCGAAAAACATCAAACAAATGACAGCTCAAAAATGTCGCATCTAACGTAGGTATATAACAGGGGTTTGGTCTTCTAAAGGTCAATAAACCTTCAACGTCTCCAAACTCTTCAAGCCTTGTTCATGCCTCCAATGGCTTCTTCCAATCATGCTTGTCTTTCTCAAGCTCCTTTGCCAGATCAATCTCTGTTGACGTGAAATCTCTCGTGACATCCTTTAATATTCCGGAGTTGCATTTCAAACTTCTGGGTTTCATTATCCTTGGCATGAACCATGGTCCTACTGTCCTTCAGTTCCTGACGAATCTCCTGTATCTCAAGGTTTTACTTCTCTAGCTTGGCTGCTTTCAACTTCTGGTCTTAAGTTCTTCACGAAATGCTTCCTTATCAATGTATGCTTCTTTTAGGTCCATCTTAACTTCTTGATGTACTACTCCAGATCCTGGTGATACACCGGCTAAGGTTAAAACTTCATCTTACTAATAGGTGCTCCATCAGCCTTGTTCCATCAAATCCATTCTGAAGAAATGCATCCTTAACTCAGCACGGTGACAATAGCATCAGCGGGCGATGACATCACGGATAACCGTGGTTGTTTTCTTGTCATTTTCATGAGCTGTCTATCCATAATTGATATCCCCTGCCTTAGGGTTTTCTTGACAAAACTTCGAGTTCTCATGCTCCTTGTTTCAGTCTTTCTCCAATACACCTTGATCTCGGGTATTGACAACTTCCATAATCTGTTTAAGTTCCATCAGGGTAGCCTTCCTAGGTCATATAAATCTGGGAATTCTTCAAAGCCTTCAAATTCTACTTGTCTTTGGTCTTCAACCGTTGTAGTTTCCATTATTCAGATGTACGGTAAAATCTCCTTCATTCCGAATGGTCTTACTTGTCTGATATCCTGTACTTCTTGGAGTGGTCTCATCAGTCGAATCTTCGTGTGGTCAAAAGGGGAAAGGGGTATAGTCTCACTAAAGAGAATTTTTGAATAAGCTCAGAAGAGAAGAGAGATAAAAGGTCTTTTTGAAAGGGAAAGTTGTAGAGAAAAATCTTTGCTATGGGCTTGCCAATTTCTAGGGTCACGTCCTACAGTCAACATGTGCTCTGATACCATCTTGTAGCGACCTGACCCGAATGGATCAAGTCTCTGTGCTTAAGTGTCATCCCTGGATCGGTATGCTGACACACACAGTACTCGAAGGATTTATAACAGAGGTAAATCACATGTATAAAGTAACGTAAATACTATTACCTCAATCCATATAGCGGAAGCAACAAGGTTGTGGATTCCCATCAACACCAACGGCAAAGTTGAGTGTAGAAATCGTAACCCTAACGTATCACTTACTCGTCGTAAGATAATCCTGCAACATGAGACGTTGCAGTCCAAAACGGGTCAGTACATTGAATGTACTGGCAAATTCACACCATAGAGAACGATGGATAAAGGCTATCACTACATGCATATTTGGCTGGTGGAAAAGCTCTATGGTTATAAGGTTTTTGCGTAAAGCCATTTTTTCCCTACTGCAAAGGAATAAGATTAATTACTATCATGGTGGTTGTTAAACATTGAGAATGGTTGACAGCATTCTCAATCCCAATTAAGTAACATCATTAAAACCCAACAATATTCATTTAAAGTAACGTGATGAGATCAACAGGATAATCCAAGAACTAGATACTCAAGATGTCCATAACCGGGGACACGGCTAATCATGATTAGTTTGTACACTCTGCAGAGGTTTGCGCACTTTTCCCCACAAGACTCCATCGCCTCCGTTTGGTTTCTCGCACTACATGGTGTTTGAGAAGACGGATGACCGAGACACAGTCTTTTAGAAGCGCTAGCACCTTACATGGGTAGACCGTACCACCTACAACCCCTACATCTGCTAGTCTACCCGTAAGAGTTCGCACGACTTAGTCAACTATGCCAGAGCCCATAATGGCTTGTGGCTGCACACGGAAGTTTCTAGTATGAATAATCTCATGATCCCTTTGAGCCTGGGTGGCCGTCCAAAATAAAACAGGCAAGTCCTGATAGACATCAAGTGCCTCAATCCACCCAGATGTGTGTTTAAGTTGCCACCTTAGATAAACCATTAAAAATTATCAACTCACATCTGTCATGGATATCACTCACCCAATCCACGTCTACTAGCATAGCATGGCATAATAAGCAAACGTAGAAGTAACTCCCAAAGGTTTCATAACAATACAGGTGATAGGTATTACCTCATCTACCTCCCATCCCACAATTTAATTAGATCCTAATCATGCAATGTGTGAGGATTGATCTAATGCAATAAAACTGGGTTGTAGAAAAGGGTATGATCAAAGTGTGAACTTGCCTGCAATGTTGATGAAGATGATTCGCACTCAAAATCTTGATAGATCTACTCATCACACTCTGGTCAATCTATCGTAAGCAAGCAATAGTAACCACACATAAGCAATCACTCAAAAGATCAAAAGATCGAAGAAGACAATTCGGAAAACATTAAAACCAAGCAAATAGCTCTTTCAACATAAAATTATTTCTAACAGTACCAAAATTATGTGAATTTGGCCATATCAGAAGGTTTAGGTCAAGAGCTTTGATTTGCAAAAAGAATCAACTCAAACGGAGCTACGAAACTCAAGTTATGATCAAACAAACTTTGAATTCAAAACTGATCTAATTCAAATTTTAAACTTTTCAAAAACATGTTTAAGTTGGATTAATGGATAGAGGACATCATAACGAAGAAGTGGGCGTTGGTTTCGTTGGATTTGGACTAACGAGTAAAAAGTAGTGATAGATTGAAGTACAGGGACTAATCTGTGAAGAAAGTTATCATGAATAGGTCCCTGGACGAAATTAAAACAGAAAAAGGAAAATACTAAACAGTGAACGTTCACTACTTAAAGAAAACGGTTGGAAAAAAACGAACAAATCTATTCCTAACCGTAGATCTCGGATCGGACAGACGAGGGGGAGAGGCGATGGTTACCGCGGCGTGGAGGTCGCCGACGACGGGGAAGACGGCGGCGACGGCTCGGACGTCGACGGGGCGACGGCTCCGGTGGGTCTCCGGCAGCGACGAGGGCGTCAAGGCGCTCGACGCGGCGCGGCGGTGAGGATGGAGTGGGCGGCATCGGTCGGGAGTGGCGGGGTGGAGCGGGGCGACGACGTGGATCTCCGGCGGTGACGGCTAACTCCGGCGGGGGCGTGGCACAGCTGCGAGGCTCGGGGGCTTCGGTTTTTGAGGGAAACGGGGCCGGGGTGCTCCGTTTATATAGGAGGGGGGGAGGAGAAGACTTGGAGGAGGGGCGAGGCGAGGCGGTGGAGAAGTCCGGCAAGGACGCGGCAGCTGCGGCGGTGGCGTGCTGGAGTTGGTCTCCGACCGAGGGTCGGGGACGACCGGGAGGTGGGCTGCTGGGCCGCGGCCTGCTGTGGCACGCGCGTGGGGCGAGTGGCTGGGCTGGCTCGGCCTCTGGCTGGGCCGGCCTGGCTCGGTCGGCTTCGGCCTCATTTTTTTTAAACATTTAAAAAAACACAGACAAACAAAAAGTAATAAAACAAAAGAAATAGAAATGCTATATAGGCATATTGTATACCAAAATTTTCAGAAAAAGATTTCCAACAACATGGACATTTTTCTAGCATTAAATAAAATACACACAAATTTTAATAATTCGAAGAGTGCTACTGGTCTATTAGAATCCAACAAAAATCATTTTAAAAATACCAAAATGATTTCAAATAAATTTTTCTCCAATTTTCTATTGTAGGGAATCATGTTACCCTAATTTTCCATGTATTTTATTTTTGGAGAAAAATAATTTGAATAAAACTCAAATAAATCCAAATTGAAAATAAATTCAAAAGAACTTTGAATTTAATTCTTTGAAACTCCCAACTCATATTTCATATAATTTGAAGAAGTCATTTTATCTTCTCTCATGAAAATCATTGAGTTGCATAAAGTTCTAGAATCGGAAATATTTTCAAATGAAATTCAAATATTTTCAACACCCCTTGTCATTTAAATAAATGGAAGAAGTCATGTCATCTTCTCTCTAGGGTTCTGTGTTGAAAAGAATTTGAATTCATGGAGATCAGAAAGCAAATATGAAAGTTTGGGAAAGTCCTTTTATTCCCTCTCATTTAACTTTCAAAAGTTTCGAATTCCACTCAATTTCACACAATCAATCAAACAATCAATCAAATCTATCTATTTATTATAACATTCCAAAATTTAGAATTTTGGGATGTTACACCTACGATGGAATTACTCACGCATGGCAGTGAGCATCATGAAATTGGTGATGGAGGATGGTTGATGATGACGATGGCGATGGATTCCCCTCTCCGGAGCCCCGAACGGACTCCAGATCAGCCCTCCCGAGAGGTTTTAGGGCCTGGCGGCGGCTCTGTATCGTAAAACATGATGAATTCTTCTCTCCGATTTTTTTTCTCCCCGAAACCAAATATATAGAGTTGGAGTCGGAGTCGGAGGAGCTCCAGGGGGGCCCACGAGGTAGGGGGCGCGCCCTAGGGGGACAGGCGCACCCCCCACCCTCGTGGACAGGTGGTGGGCCCCTGGCCTTCATCTTTTGCAGGTATTTTTTATATTGTCCAAAAAGTTGCTCCGTGAAGTTTCAGGTCATTCCGAAAACATTTGTTTCTGCACATAAATAACACCATGGTAATTCTGCTGAAAACTGCGTCAGTCCGGGTTTGTTCCATTCAAATCATGCAAGTTAGAGTCCAAAACAAGGGCAAAAGTGTTTGGAAAAGTAGATACGACGGAGACGTATCACAGAGCTACTTAGTATCATTCACTGCTGCTAGTTGTGCTACGCCGTGACCTCATTAGTGTTCTAGGCTCGCATCTCTAGTCCGGTCTAGCCTAGGACCAGCACAGTGCCGTCGTTGAGCGTTTATTCAACATTGCATCTCTGAATTGATTATTGCTAATATTTTGCTACCATATATAGCCAACCCAGCTCCACATATTTCTACACCGTGTATACGTACGTTCCCCTGGCAATTGCTTTACACAATCTTCGGAGTTATTTGACACCGCTGGTTGCTTGTCACCACCTGCCGCGTGGTAAGAACTTGTAAGATATTGATATTTGCTTTACTGTGAGCACTTTACAACCACATCCTAGTAGTTCATAGGAACATTATTCTCGAATTTTTTTTTCTTGTTTCTACTAATCATGACAGGTTCCGGAGATAGAAGTTCTTGGACGACGGACACATCTTCACCATCACGAGAGTTGGGACAACACACACAAGCACATGGTCAGGTTAACTTTTTACCGTCATTTGAGGGTAGATTTAATCCTGCTATTTATCTAGCTTGGGAGCTTGAAGTAGAACAAGTTTTTAATCACCATGACTTTTCTAAACTTGAGCGAGTATGATCTGCCACTAGAGCATTTACTGGTTTTGCTTAAAACATTGATAACCAACCCACAACATGGAAAGATTTGAAATATGTAATGAGACAACAATTTTTCCCTCCTTACTATTGTCGTGAATTGCTTCGCTAATTTCAACAGTTTAAACAAGGCAACAACACTGTTCATGCTTACTACCAAGAGTTCAAATCTTATATGCATCATTGTGACATAGAAGAATCTGAGGATGATACGATGAATAGATTTTTTTTGATGGTTTAAACCATGATATTCAGGAAATATTTCAGTATATTCCTCGTTGCATTACTGGTATGTATGTTCATGCTTGTACCTTTGAGAGACAGATACGGGAGGATGCATTGGGAGACTACAACAACTACTATTCCAGTTCATGCTCACCACCACGGTTGGTTCCTCCACCGTTGCACCTACTAGAGTAGCCCCACCTCGGATTGTGAGCGAGACATCATCTCAAGAGTATGGTACATTGTCAACGTCCGTACCTACGTCAGCTGCGTCTTTGCGACAAGGTAACGGTAAAGGTATTGATGATATAACTTCACATGAGAATGATGAATGCCTAGTTAACTTGAATGCATCATGTGTTGAGTTACCTCTTGATTTGAGCACACCACCTATTTTAGAGAATCTTGTTACTGTCATGAATGCATCATGTGATCAAACAACTGAAATACCAACAATTTTGAGTGCACCCATTGAATTAACTGTTGATGCAAAAGAACCAATGTTTAATCATTTTGATATGACCTCTAATCTTGGTGATGATTCTGTGTCAAATGACTTATTGCATGTTTGCTTATTTAAGCATGTTGTAGCATGTAAATTTGATGCAAATAAGGTTTATTCACCAATGTTGGGATGGTTTAGTGATGAACATTGTCAATCCTTTGATATGAATAAGAGCTTCACTTATATGTGCAAATTGAGTTGCAATATTTTCATGCCTTCTACTTCTTGTGATAATATTTTGGTTTCAGATTTTATGAACTATGAAAATTACTCATGTATACATGTGTCATTTGTGCAAAAACCAAGGGAAGTAAAAATGGATGACATATACATATACAACATGTACACCTTGTCTCTATTGTTAGCCACATTTCAGATTAAGCAACGCCGAGGACAGCTTTGTTTTCAAGAAGGGGAGGATGATGAGGACATGACTACCTTGGATACGACCAAAAATATTGCATACATGTATATTTGTGAGCTGATTTCTAATGCAAACTATGCAATAATTTATTTATGTCATCCAGGACAAAATTACTTCACAAACTTTTGTGCCATGTCTAATTGCAGGTGTATGGGACATTTGTACAATCCACATATGAAGATAAGGGAAAAAGCTAAGTTTATGTGCTATTAAAAAAGTTCTCTCATGTCACTTTTGGGCTAAGAGAAGATAGAGTCCAAGTCTCTCACGTTCTGGATTCAGATTCGGACTTCACAGACATACCTCACTGAAAACGCCAACAACTTTTTCATACGGACTCCAAATTGGGTGATTCTTTTTTTGTTTGAAAGTAGATTTCGTGCTCTTTCTAACACAATTGGATTCACCTTCAAATTCGTCCGGAGCGTTGAGTTATGGACGAAACTATCTGACGTTGCAACAGAATCCGAGTCAAACTACAAGCTCAAAGGTGTTGCATCACCTCCACTTGGGCCCATGAGCCTTGTACGACCTAGGGTTAGTTTTAGGCTGCCTTGGGACGTCCTCCCACCTCCTTGGAAGCCACCCCTTGCTCCTATATAAGTAGATCCATCTAGTAGCTTTTTCCTAGGGATTTGTTTAGTTAAAAGTTAGCCATTGCAACTTCGTGCACTTAGTTTGTGTCCAACGACCAGACGAAGACCGCTTACGGATCCCCACCATTATCAATACTTGATATATATTCGCAATATTCAGATTGCTTTATCATATTCTTGCTCGTCCTTCGATTGCTTGCAGGAATAGACCATCGTGGTTAGGCTGACCGTGCTTCCGGCATCGTCAGTAACCTCAGGAGATTGGTTTAGTGATAACCCACAAGTATAGGGGATCGCAACAGTTTTTGAGGGTAGAGTATTCAACCCAAATTTGTTGATTCGACACAAGGGGAGCCAAAGAATATTCTCAAGTATTAGCAGCTGAGTTGTCAATTCAACCACACCTGGAAACTTAATATCTGCAGCAAAGTGTTTAGTAGCAAAGTAATATGATAGTAGTGGTAACGATAGCAAAAGGTAACAGTAGTAAAAGTAATGTTTTTGGTATTTTGTAGTGATGATAGCAATAGCAACGGGAAAGTAAATAAGCGAAGAACAATATATGGAAAGCTCGTAGGCAATGGATCAGTGATGGAGAATTATGCCGGATGCGGTTCATGATGTAATAGTCATAACCTAGGGTGTCACAGAACTTGGAACTGGGCATCCCGGTGACCAGCCATTTTCTCGCGAGTGAGGAGCGGAGTCCATTCCTCTTGAGAATAACCCGCCTAACATGGAAGATACGGACAGCCCTAGTTGATACATGAGCTATTCGAGCATACAAAACGGGATATTTATTTGAAGGTTTAGATTTTGGCACATACAAATTTACTTTGAACGGCAGGTAGATACCGTATATAGGTAGGTATGGTGGACTCATATGGAATAACTTTGGGGTTTAAGGGATTGGATGCACAAGCAGTATTCCCGCTTAGTACAGGTGAAGGCTAGCAAAAGACTGGGAAGCGACCAGCTAGAGAGCGACAACAGTCATGAACATGCATTAAAATTAATCAACACCGAATGCAAGCATGAGTAGGATATAATCCACCATGAACATAAATATCGTGAAGGCTATGTTGATTTTGTTTCAACTACATGCGTGAACATGCGCCAAGTCAAGTCACTTAAATCATTCAGAGGAGGATACCACCCTATCATACAACATCATAACCATTTTAATAGTATGTTGGCACGCAAGGTAAACCATTATAACTCATAGCTAATCAAGCATGGCACAAGAAACTATGATCTCTAGTTGTCATTGCAAACATGTTTATTCATAATAGGCCGAATCAGGAATGATGAACTAATCATATTTACAAAAACAAAAGAGGTCACGTTCATACCAGCTTTTCTCATCTCAGTCAGTCCATGATATATCGTCATAATTGCCTTTCACTTGCACGACCGAACGATGTGAATAATAATAATAGTGCACGTGCATTGGACTAAGCTGTAATCTGCAAGCATTCAATAAACAGGAGAAGACAAGGCAATATGGGCTCTTTTGTCAGATAAACAATAATGCATATAAGAGCCACTTCAACAATTTAATTATGGTCTTCTCCTATCGACCCCCAAAGAAAAGAAAAGAAATAAAACTATTTACATAGGAAAGCTCCCAACATGCAAAATAAGAACAGGAAATCTTTTTGGGTTTTCTTTTTAATTACTATTACAAGCATGGAAATTAACTAATTAAAATCTACAACTAATTTTTTGGTTTTCTTAAGGTTTATTAAACACACAATAAGAAAGCATAAAAAGGGAAATAAACTAGCATGGATGATACAATAAAAAAGTATGAGCACCGACATCTAGCAATGAGTGTGTGAACATAAATGTAATGTCGGTGGGAAATACGTACTCCCCAAGCTTAGGCTTTCTGCCTAAGTTGGTCTATGGCCACGGCTGGCCTGGCGGATATCCATAATAATAGTTGGGGTCGTACTGTGAAGAAGAAGAAGACTCCGATTGCCACTGGTTGGCAATCATCTCCGGATCCCACTGGTAATTAGACTGTCGTGGAGCATCAACTTGTGGTTCTGGCTCTGGCTCTGTGGCTGATGTATGGTTCCGATAGGCGTGAATAGCCTCTAACGGAACAAGGTACTGGCCTGTAGATAAATCAAACAAGGAAGGAGCAGGCAGGGTAATGGTCTCAGGATGGTGTTTATCAAAGAACAATTTGTATTTAAGCTCTCCTTCTCTATTCTTAACAATAAAATCATGTGCCACCATACTCTTATAATCTAAATAAACACGAGGCAGCACTTTTTCTCCCTTCTCATAATGCCTAATAGGTATGTTAAAATGTGCAGCTAGGCGTGAAGCATAGATGCCCCCAAAGATGTGGTCCTTTGTACGGTTCAGACTTAACCATTTAGTAATAATGTCGCCCATACTAACAGAGTTATCACTGAATAAACCGAGGAGCAAAATAATAATATCAGGAACACTAAGGTTTTCACAGTTTCCGCGACCAATTAAGCAATGACTAGCAAATAATGCAAAATAGCGTAAAACAGGAAAATGTATGCTAGTGATTCGTGCATCGGAAACCTTCCTTGTTTCCCCTACAGTGATGGTATCAATAAACCCATCCACATCCTCGCGATGTGGTTCCTTTGTCTTGCCCTCAAAAGGGACCAAACAAACCCGACAAAAATCATAAAGTGACATCTCCTTATGCTCATCATATAAATAAAACTCCACCGTAGGTGGTGAGCTCCAAGAATGGAAATGAAAGTTTTGCACAATGATATTTGTGAGTAAGAGATACTGATCGCGTTGGTCGTGGAGGAAAGCGGTGAGGCCTGCATTCTTAGCCAATTCATAAAAATCTTCATAAATCCCGGCTGCTCTCAATAAATCATCGAAAGGCCATTCACACGACCGAACCTCCGCGGTGCGAAGCAGATTATACTTGGGCTTCGGTGCCTTTTCCTTCGAGCTGCGGCTCGATGAGCCCCTCAAAAGTCTCTTCATCATTTTCTAAAAAATTCTGAAATTTTTAGTAACTTCAAAATAAAAGTAAACCAAACTCAATAATATTGATAGCAACTACTCCTACAAGTGCCTAGGGCCTATATCATGCATCAAAACTACTTTTGACCATATAAATTTGACATGCAAGCTCAAGAACATGGTCACCTAGACAACACAAATTTGCAATGAATAAAGCACTAGAACAAAAACTAATCGGACCAATGGAGGAGTCACATACCAAAGAACAATCTCCCCAAGTAGTTTTGTGAGAGGTGCTTTGAGCAAGGAGATTGAAAATGGCAGCAAAATGAGCTTGGACTCAGGTTTGAGCTGGATATTCGTGTTTGGGGGAGGAAGAAGGAGTGTGTGGGTGAAAGGATAAGTGGAGGAGGGCCACCGTGGGCCCACAAGGCAGGGGCGCGCCAGGGGGGTTGGGCGCGCCCTCCACCCTCGTGGGCAGGTGGGTGACCCCCCTGCTGTGTTCCCAGTGCCAAATATTCTAAAATATTCTAGAAAAATCATATTTAAATTTCAGGGCATTTGGAGAACTTTTAATTTCGGGGTATTTTTATATTGCACGGATAATTCAGATAACAGACAGAAAAATACTATTTTTATTTTATTTAATATAAATAAAATAAAGTAAAAGGAGGGTACAGAAGGTTGTGCCTTCTAGTTTCATCCATCTCATGCTCATCAAAAGGAATCCACTAACAAGGTTGATCAAGTCTTGTTAACGAACTCATTCCGAATAACATGGAACCGGAGAAATTCCGAATAGCACTATGTTACCTCAACAGGGATATGCACATCCCCAATAATAAGAATATCATATTTCTTCTTGATAGTACGAAGAGGAAATTCAAAACCTCCAAATATAATCGATGGGATTTTTCCAATAGAGTTGATACTATGAACTTGAGGTTGTTTCCTCGGAAAGTGTATCGTATGCTCATTATCATTAACATGAAAAGTGACATTGCCTTTAGTGCAATCAATAACAGCCCCTACAGTATTCAAAAAGGGTCTTCCAAGAATAATAGACATACTATCGTCCTCGGAAATATCAAGAATAACAAAGTCCGTCAAAATAGTAACGTTTGCAACTACAAGAAGCACATCCTCACAAATACCGACAGGTATGGCAGTTGATTTATCAGCCATTTGCAAAGATATTTCAGTAGGTGTCAACTTATTCAAATCAAGTCTACGATATAAAGAGAGAGGGATAACACTAACACCGGCTCCAAGATCACATAAAGCAGTTTTAACATAATTTCTTTTAATGGAGCATGGTATAGTGGGTACTCCTGGATCTCCAAGTTTCTTTGGTATTCCACCCTTAAAAGTATAATTAGCAAGCATGGTGGAAATTTCAGGTTCCGGTATCTTTCTTTTATTTGTAATAATATCTTTCATGTACTTAGCATAAGAATTGGTTTTGAGCATATCGGTTAATCGCATACGCAAAAAGATAGGTCTAATCATTTCAGCAAAGCGCTCAAAATCCTCATCATCCTTTTTCTTGGATGGTTTGGGAGGAAAAGGCATGGGTTTCTAAACCCAAGGCTCTCTTTCTTTACCATGTTTCCTAGCAACAAAATATTTCCTATCATAACATTGATTCTTTGATTGTGGGTTATCAAGATCAAAAGCAGATTCAGTTTCTATATCATTATCATTACTAGGTTGAGCATCATCATGAACATTATCATTAATATTACCACTAGTTTCAGGTTCATTACCAGATTGTGTTTCATCATCAGAAATAGAAATATCATTTGGATTCTCAGGTGTTTCAACAATAGGATCACTAGAAGCATGCAAAGTCCTATCATTTTTCTTTTTCTTCTTTTTAGAAGAACTAGGTGCATCTTGTTGGGATCTACGGTAGGGCACGTCGACTGTAAATTAAAATTTCTTACGCGCATAACAACCAAGAACGTGCTACGGGAGATGGATCACAGTTCGTTACCACTAGACGCGCAGTGCCGTGCAGCGGAAGAAGAGTTGGGGCAGCGCGTCCGCGTGGATCGTCTCCTCCTCGTCCGATCTCCCTCGCATAGCCGGTGGTCGGTTGCCACGTACAGGTTCGCCGGAGCGGCGCAAGTGCACTTCTCTAACGGTATCCGCGCGTGCAGGAGGAACGTCGTGCGGCGGACTGCTAGGTCCGATCACACAACCGGCAGCGAGTGGAGGTGTCTATTCGCAACACATGCAAACCCTAGTGACAGCGCCGAAGCGATCAACTACTGAGTGTGCCGCACCTCCACTATATATATAGGCGTTCGTCACGGGCTCAACACTTGGGCCTCGCACGGACCCTAAAGCCCATAAGTCTACTCGGCCACAATCAGAATACAGTTCGGATCACATCCGACCAGTGTCCTCTGATCCGACCTCATAGGTTCCTTCCCTTAAGCGCACGACCCCTTAGGTTCAAGTCGGCTTGGTCGCAGTTCGGATCACCTCCGAACTGCACGGTTGGTAGCGGCCTCTAGCAAGGCATGCCGAACACCAAGCAGACTATGAAGCTGGTTAGCGAACCTGTACATCACACTTCCATTCCTTTTGCCAGATGATATATGTTGTCGAGCTCAAGGCGAGTCTGTCATCCTTGTGCTAGCCCGACCTCTTTCTCGTTCCAGTGATGCCGACCACAAACCGGATTATCTCATAATCCTTGTCGCATGGCCATGCTTATCCTGGTCGGATCACACGAGGGGCCCAAAGTATATCTCTCCTAATCGGAGGGGCAAATCCCATCTTGCTCGACCACGTCTCGCAGCATGGTTCTGGACAAACCCGAAACCTACCTTTATAACTACCCAGTTACGGAGTAGCGTTTGGTCGAGCCAAAGCAAGTCTGTCACCATCCTGAGTACATGCGTCAGCTCAGGTCTTAGGACATAGAACATATGTTGTACTAGAGACTCACAGATGACATATCGCTGCGTCTCATAGTTGGGTCTGTCCGACTTGGACCTTATCTCGACTCGGATCCGACTACGTCGAATCCAACCAGATCCTTCCAAGTCCATATTATCCGGTTAGCATCCAATGCTCCATGGCTAGTGATACCAAGCCATCGACCGTGTCATATGCTAGTGTAGTTGGCTGCGCGTCCACACAGCCCTTTCGACTAGGGACCTTTTAGGACAGTCATCATACAATGCATAGTCCCACAAACAAGTCACGTACTTGCTGATACACATCATTGATAATGTCCAAGGACTATCTTTATTCATAAACACATAGGAAATATCATCATACATGATTGCCTCTAGGGCATATCTCCAACACATCTATATTATTTCTCTAAGAATCTTGCTCAATTCTCTTAGGGTGGCCTTCAGGATACAAAGGTTCCTGAGTCATTCTACCAGTTCTAGTAGCCACTCTAACAACATTATCATTATCTTTACTATTCAATTCATTAAGCAAATCATTTTGAGCTTTAAGTACTTGTTCTACTTGAGTGGTAACCATAGAAGCATGTTTACTAATAAGTTTAAGTTCACCTTTGACATTAGCCATATAATCACCCAAGTGTTCAAGCATATTTGAATTGTATTTCAATTGTCTACCAAAATAAGCATTAAAATCTTCTTGCTTAGCCATAAATTTATCAAACTCATCTAAGCATGGGCTAGCAAATTTAGTAAATGGGATTTCAACTTTATCATATCTGTAGAGAGAATTTACCTTTACTACCTGCGTCGGGTTATCAAGACCATGAGTTTCTTCAATAGGAGAAGGATTTGGATTATATGTTTCTTCAACAGGCGGTAAATTAAGACCATGTTTTTCTTCAATAGGAGGTAAATTCTTAACATCTTCAGCTTTAATACCCTTTTCTTTCATAGATTTCTTTGCCTCTTGAATATCTTCAGGACTGAGAAATAGAATACCCCTCTTCTTCGGAGTTGGTTTAGGAATAGGCTCAAGAATTGGCTCCGGAGGTGTCCAATTATTTTCATTTGTTAACATATTGTTCAATAGAATTTCAGCTTCATCCGGTGTTCTTTTCCTGAAAACAGAACCAGCATAACTATCCAGGAATCTCTGGAGGCATCGGTTAGTCCATTATAAAAGATATCAAGTATTTAATTTTTCTTAAGAGGATGATCAGGCAAAGCATTAAGTAATTGTAGAAGCCTCCCCCAAGCTTGTGGGAGACTCTCTTCTTCAATTTGCACAAAATTATATATATATATCTTAAATCAGCTTGTTTCTTATGAGCAGGGAAATATTTAGCAAAGAAGTAATAAATCATATCCTGGGGACTACGCACACAACCAGGATCAAGAGAATTAAACCATATCTTAGCATCACCCTTTAATGAGAACGGAAATATTTTAAGGATATAAAAGTAACGAGTTCTCTCATCTTTAGTACACAGGGTAGCTATATCATTCAATTTAGTAAGATGTGCCACAACTGTTTCAGATTCATAACCATGAAAATGATCAGATTCAACTAAAGTAATTATATCAGGATCAACAGAGAATTCATAATCCTTATCAGTAACACAGATAGGTGAAGTAGCAAAACCAGGGTCAGGTTTCATTCTAGCACTTAGAGATTGCTTACTCCATTTAGCTAATAACCTTTTAGTTCATTTCTATTTTCACAAGCCAAGATAGCGAAAGAAGCTTCTTGATCAAAAACATAACCCTTAGGAATAACAAGTGATTCTTCATCATCACTTTCATAAGTATCATCAGATTCAATATTTTCAATTTCTCTAGCTCTAGCAATTTGTTCATCAAGGAAATCACTAAGTGGCACAGTAGTATCAAACATAGAGGTAGTTTCATCATAAGTATCATGCATAGCAGAAGTGGCATCATCAATAACATGCGACATGTCAGAACGAATGGCAGAAGCAGGTGTAGGTGTCGCAAACTTACTCATAACAAAAGGTGAATCAAGTGCAGAGCTAGATGGCAGTTCCTTACCTCCCCTCGTAGTTGAGGGATAGATCTTGGTTTTTGGATCTCTCAAGTTCTTCATAATGATAAGCAGATATATATCCCAAGTGACTCAAAGAATAGAGCTATGCTCCCCGGCAACGGCGCCAGAAAATAGTCTTGATAACCCACAAGTATAGGGGATCGCAACAGTTTTCGAGGGTAGAGTATTCAACCCAAATTTTTTGATTCGACACATGGGGAGCCAAAGAATATTCTCAAGCATTAGCAGCTGAGTTGTCAATTCAACCACACCTGGAAACTTAATATCTGCAGCAAAGTGTTTAGTAGCAAAGTAATATGATAGTAGTGGTAACGGTAGCAAAAGGTAACAGTAGTAAAAGTAATGTTTTTGGTATTTTGTAGTGATGATAGCAATAGCAACGGGAAAGTAAATAAGCGAAGAACAATATATGGAAAGCTCGTAGGCAATGGATCAGTGATGGAGAATTATGCCGGATGCGGTTCATCATGTAACAGTCATAACCTAGGGTGACACAAAACTAGCTCTGGTTCATTGATATAATGTAGGCATGTATTCCGAATATAGTCATACGTGCTTATGGAAAAGAACTTGCATGACATCTTTTATCCTACCCTCCCGTGGCAGCAGGGTCCTTACGGAAACTAAGGGATATTAAGGCCTCCTTTTAATAGAGTACCGGAACAAAGCATTAACACATAGTGAATACATGAACTCCTCAAACTACGGTCATCACCGGTAAGTATCCCGATTATTGTCACTTCGGGGTTAACGGATCATAACACATAATAGGTGACTATAGACTTGCAAGATAGGATCAAGAACACTCATATATTGATGAAAACATAATAGGTTCAGATCTGAAATCATGGCACTCGGGCCCTACTGACAAGCATTAAGCATAGCAAAGTCATAGCAACATCAATCTCAGAACATAATGGATACTAGGGATCAAATCCTAACAAAACTAACTCGATTACATGATAGATCCCATCCAACCCATCACCGTCCAGCAAGCCTACGATGGAATTACTCACGCACGGCGGTGAGCATCATGAAATTGGTGATGGAGGATGGTTGATGATGACGATGGCGACGGATTCCCCTCTTCGGAGCCCCGAACGGACTCCAGATCAGCCCTCCCGAGAGGTTTTAGGGCTTGGCGACGGCTCCGTATCGTAAAATGCGATGATTTCTTCTCTCTGATTTTTTTCTCCTCGAAACTCAATATATGGAGTTGGAGTTGGAGTCGGAGACGCAACAGGGGGCCCACGAGGTAGGGGGCGCGCCCTAGGGGGCAGGCGCGCCCCTCCACCCTCGTGGCAAGGTGGTGGGCCCCTGGCTTCATCTTTTGCAGGTATTTTTCTTATTTTCTGAAAAGTGGCTCCGTGAAGTTTCAGGTCATTCCGAGAACGTTTGCTCCTGCACATAAATAACACCATGGTAATTCTGCTAAAAACAGCGTCAGTCCGGGTTATTTCCATTCAAATCATGCAAGTTAGAGTCCAAAACAAGGGCAACAGTGTTTGGAAAAGTAGATACGTTGGAGACGTATCATTTAGCGATTGCTAAGGCGCGACGTCTTGCACGTTTGTAGTCGGATCGTCAAAGTCGTCTCCACCAAATCGATAGTTATCATCTCATCGAAATATCGGGACACCCTCGCCTCTATCAACCTCTGGAAGACATCAAGAGGCTCTTAGCAATCTGAGAAGCAGGAGGGTGGCCAGGTTTGCTTGTATCTCTTGACTGCATGCATTGAAAATGGAAGAACTATCTGAAGGCTTTACAAGGGAAATATCAGGGTCGTGTTAAGAAGCCCACCATAATTCTTGAAGCAGTTCCATCACAAAATCTTTGGATTTGGCACGCTTTCTTTGGCATTCCAGGTCGAACAATGACATCAATGTGCTGCAGTGATCATCGTTGTTCGCGAGGCTGATTGAAGGAAAAGCTCTTCCTTGCTACTATATTTTCAATGAGCATGAGTACAATATGGGATACTATCTGGTTGATTGTATCTACCCACCGTGGGCTACTTTTGTCAGTACCATCTCTAACCTAGTTGGCCAGAAAAAGGTTCATTTTTCCCAAACACAAGAAGCAGCTAGAAAGGATGCCGAGAGAGCATTTGGAGTTCTGCAGGTCCATTTTGCGATTGTTCGTGGACCTGCTAAACAATGGGACCCGGAGGCCTTGTGGGAGGTCATGACATGTTCTGTGATCATGCACAACATGTTCGTTGAGGATGAGGGTGGCGATGATGCCGCGGCACTAGAATTTGAGAACATGGATGATCCTATCCAACTTCCAGACCAGAATCCGGCCATATCTAAAGAGTTTATTTAAATGCATCAACAAATTCGGCATTGACGAACTCGCGAGCAGCTGAACGAAAATCTGATTGAGTATCAATGGGCGGTTAAAGGGGAAAACAATGTTGGGATGTAATATTTGAACTTTTTAAATTTTGAAGTACTACTGCATGCGGCTACTTGAACGTATGTACCCTATGTATGCGGCTATTTGATCGTGTGCATTTAAAAAGATAAGGAAAACCGGGTGTATGCGGCTACGGTTGGACGGCGGCCTCTCGCATCCATGTCCGCGGACGGATGAGGGGAGGAAATTTACGGATTGCTATTGGATATGCCCTTAGGTGGCAGTGGTATTCCCAACCCATCAAAGTTCATGGCCTGGTGCTCATATTTATTCTTGAATTTATTTCAGTACTTTCAGCTATGCACATTTAGTGTGAGGAAAAATTCCCATTGACTACAAGGCGCCTTTAGTGACTTCCTCAATCTCAAGATAATATGCCGACTCAGTTTTTTGAAGGTGCTCATAGGAGTAAAATGTGTGTTATAATAAAAATAAGTGTATGCGTGCATATATAAGCGTCTATGTCGATACTGTGTTAAAGAAATTATATTTGCGAGTTTTATTTTTGCAAGGAATCTTCTAAAACGTTAGCCAAATGCTCTTAGATTTTTTTTGGCACTGTCATTATTGTTCCTGCATAATAATAAAATAAAAAGATCACTTTCTGCAACAAACAATATTTCTTCCACTTTCCATCGAAAGGCGTGACCCTCGTAGCGAATCTGTTCAGGCTGTGCAGTGGATTCAAGCGAAACATGTCCTTATCCACGCAAACCACGAGCTAATTAACTAAACCAAACTCCTTGATTTTTTATTATTTATATGGTAACTATGCACTACGTAGCTCACTGCTCAGAGCATATACAGCTAGACGCCTCAAACCCGCCTCATACGTCCAAACAGACAATCCAGTTAGTGATCGATCACAAAAAGCCAACTCAGATGGAAGCTTCAAACGGGGCTCAAATGTCCAGGCTAACCCTCATATCCAGCCCAAATCTGAGATGGATATGTGGGCGTTCGTCACATTGGACCCGGTCCACGCTGACCCACCCAGCCCCATGTATATTCCTCTTCACCCACTTCCAGAACCAAACACTAGCCACTTTATTCCACTCCCATCCGCCATCGAAGCTCCTATCCGGCGCCCTTCGGACTGCTTCGGCATGGCAGCCAGCGGATCCGAGCCCAACACCTCCAGATCCGTCGAGTCTAAGCTCATCCCACGTGGCCCCGAGGAGGAGATGACCGTCCGCCTTGCGCTCCGCCGCCGCTCCCGTGAGGAGGCCGCCCGACAGCAGATCTCGGACTCCTTCTGTCGGGAATCCATTGCGTCCGCCCAAATGACGCATGGATCCGCCGTGGCATGTGGCATCGCTGCCTCATCGGAGGCGGTGCGGTCCGTCTGGTGTCCGAAAGCAGTGGCGGACGTGCCCCTCCGTTGGAGGGCTGAGCAGCATGACGCACCATGGGCGTCGTCTGACGCAAACATGGCCCGACGTGCCCGCCGTGCGAGGCAGCAGTGGACGTTGGCGTGGCGAAGTCGCATTCTTCGGTGTCCCATGCTGTGCACCAGTCCGGGTGCTGCAACTGCATCATGGGGGATGTCGTCGGCTCATCCTAGGACGGGTCCATCATCGATCTGTTGTCCACTGACAGCGTCAGGGTTCCGGGCTCCGACGAGAAAGTGTAGAGCATGGGAGACGGTGACACATTGAGTTTCGTGAGTCGGCTTCTGCCCCACGTCCTACTCTACTCGCCGACGAACGGACAAACACTCTGGGGAGCGCAGCCAGCCGCCGGACATGGGAGCGGCGGAGTTGGACGGGCTTCGCTTAAGATTAGGTTTGTGTTGCATGTAATAGTATGGATTTGAGGTTCCTAATTTAAGGTATCCGGTTGTGTAATGGGTTATTTGAGGCGTGATCGGTCACTGTCTGCGGACGCGCCTGGGTGCATCCGTAGGTGTTTGAGGGGTCAGATTTGCCAAGTCTGGCTGTAGATGCTCTTAGTATGTGTATGATTGATAAATGTGATAAGAGCAAGTACAATAAGATGATGTAGGCGGGCTGTAAGATTTTAAATATATTTTTTATGAGATAAAGGCGAGAGAAGAAGAGAGAGAAGAGAAGCGAACTACTTATTAATAACCGGTTGTAGCATGTGCTCCTAGATTCTTTATGAGAGTGAGAGGTAGACCATGTATCAATAAAGTAGTACATATTTACACTTAATTATTGTACTTGCCGGCTATAAGCTCGACTATAGATGATGTGACAAGATCATATAGCCAGCAGTTTGATTATACTATTAACCATGCTCTAAAAGCAAGTCTAATAAAGCCTAATCAGTAGGCTACAAGACTTTTCATTCCATAAAATCTTATTTGGAAGAGTGAGAAGAAATGATAGAGTCTGGAGTGGCCTCTTATTCTCTGCTATGGCACATGGATCGGGAAAAAGTAGTATGCATGTAGTTCACTTCCAATCTTATGCATTGTTCATGAAAATACTAAATACTCCCTCCAGTCCTTTTTACTCTGCATATTAGAATTCTTTGAAGTCGAAATTCACAAAATTTGACCGTACTTATATGAAAAAATATCAACATCTGACATGCTAAAATTATACAATATGAAACTTTAAATCATGACACATCTATTAATATTGATTTCAGATTATGAATGTTAGTACTTTTTTCTATAAAGTTGGTCAAACTTTATGAGGCTTGACTTCAGTCAAATTTTATATGCGAACTAAAAAGGACCGGAGGAAGTACTTGGAGCCTATCTAAGAGTGAACCTATTCTATGAATATTTTTTCATAAAAACTTTACATGGCTTGGCATCTAATTGTAGCTTCTCTAACTTTCCTTCTTAATGTTAGAGGATCCAGTTCCCTCTCTATAGCCACCAACCGGCTACATTATTGACCATGCTCTAATCTATCATCTAACATGAGTTAAGCAATGATTATTGTAGAAACAAGGCAAGTAATAAGCGATGATAGGTTCGGAAACAGGAAAGTAGGCTTATTCCCCTTCCCTTTATCTCTCCTCCTTGGGAGTCGTTGAGGGTGCTCCGGCACCCCTCCCTTCCTCCTCCGATGGCCTCACTATTTGTGGCGCTATGTTGTTGTGGGGTTTCACTCCGGCGCTCTCTAGCGGTGTTTCAGGTTCATTACCAGATTGTGTTTCAGCATCAGAAATAGAAATACCATTTGGATTCTCAGGTGTTTCAATAATAGGTTCACTAGAAGCATGCAAAGTCCTATCATTTTTCTTTTTCTTCCTTTTAGAAGGACTAGCTGCATCTATATTATTTCTCTGAGAATCTTGCTCAATTCTCTTAGGGTGGCCTTTAGGATACAAAGGTTCCTGAGTCATTTTTCCAGTTCTAGTAGCCACTCTAACAGCATTATCATCATTCTTACTATTCAATTCATTGAGCAAATCATTTTGATCCTTAAGTACTTGTTCTACTTGAGTGGTAACCATAGAAGCATGTTTACTAATAAGTTTAAGTCCATCCTTAACATCAGCCATATAATCACCCAAGTGTTCAAGCATATTTGAATTGTATTTTAATTGTCTGCCAAAATAAGCATTAAAGTTTTCTTGCTTAGCCATAAATTTATCAAACTCATCTAAGCATGGGCTAGCAAATTTAGTAAATGGTATTTCATCTTTATCATATCTATAGAGAGAATTTACCTTTACTACCTGTGTCGGGTTATCAAGACCATGAGTTTCTTCAATAGGTGAAGGATTAGGATCATATGTTTCTTCAACATGCGGTAAATTAAGACCGTGTATTTCTTCAATAGGAGGTAAATTCTTAACATCTTCAGCTTTAATACCTTTTTCTTTCATAGATTTCTTTGCCTCTTGCATATCTTCAGGACTGAGAAATAGAATACCCCTCTTCTTCGGAGTTGGTTTAGGAATAGGCTCAGGAATTGGCTCCGGAGGTGTCCAATTACTTTCATTTGTCAACATATTATTCAATAGAATTTCAGCTTCATCCGGTGTTCTTTCCCTGAAAACAGAACCAGCACAACTATCCAGGTAATCTCTGGAAGCATCGGTTAGTCCATCATAAAAGATATCAAGTATTTCATTTTTCTTAAGAGGATGATCAGGCAAAGCATTAAGTAACTTGATAAGCGTCATCCAAGCTTGTGGGAGACTCTCTTCTTCAATTTGCACAAAATTATATATATCCCTTAAAGCAGCTTGTATCTTAAGAGTAGAGAAATATTTAGCAGGGAAGTAATAAATCATATCCCGGGGACTACGCACACAACCAGGATCAAGAGAATTAAACCATATCTTAGCATCACCCTTTAATGAGAACGGAAATATTTTAAGGATATAAAAGTAGTGAGTTCTCTCATCTTTAGTGAACAGGGTGGCAATATCATTTAATTTAGTAAGTTGTGCCACAGCAGTTTCAGATTCATAGCCATGAAGAGGATCAGATTCAACCAAAGTAATTATATCAGGATCAACAGAGAATTCATAATCCTTATCAGTAACACAAATAGGTGAAGTAGCAAAAGCAGGGTCAGGTTTCATCCTAGCATTTAGAGATTGCTTATTCCATTTAGCTAATAACCTCTTGAGTTCGTATCTATCTTTGCAAGCTAAAATAGCTAAAGAAGCTTCTTTATCAAAAACATAACCCTCAAGAATAACAGGCGAGTCTTCATCATCACTTTCATCAGTATTATCAGATTCAATAATTTCATTCTCTCTAGCCCTAGCAAGTTGTTCGTCAAGAAATTCACCAAGTGGCAAAGTAGTATCAAGCATAGAAGTAGTTTCATCATAAGTATCATGCATAGCAAAAGTGGCATCATCAATAACATGCGCCATATCAGAACGAATAGCAGAATTAGGTTTAGGTGTCGCAAGCTTACTCAAAACAGAAGGTGAATCAAGTGCAGAGCTAGATGGCAGTTCCTTACCTCCCCTCGTAGTTGAGGGATAAATCTTGGTTTTTGGATCTCTCAAGTTCTTCATAATGATACACAGATATAAATCCCAAGTGACTCAAAGAATAGAGCTATGCTCCCCGGAAACGGCTCCAGAAAATAGTCTTGATAACCCACAAGTATAGGGGATCGCAATAGTTCTCGGGGGTAGAGTATTCAACCCAAATTTATTGATTCGACACAAGGGGAGCCAAAGAATATTCTCAAGTATTAGCAGCAAAGTAATATGATAGTAGTGGTTACGGTGGAAAAAGGTAACAGTAGTAAAGTAATCTTTTTGGTATTTTGTAGTGATGATAGCAATAGCAACGGAAAAGTAAATAAGCGAAGAACAATATATGGAAAACTCGTAGGCAATGGATCAGTGATGGAGAATTATGCCGGATGCAGTTCATCATGTAACAGTCATAACCTAGGGTGACACAGAACTAGCTCCAGTTCATTGATATAATGTAGGCATGTATTCTGAATATAGTCATACGTGCTTATGGAAAAGAACTTGCATGACATCTTTTGTCCTACCCTCCCGTGGCAGCGGGGTCCTTACGGAAACAAAGGGATATTAAGGCCTCCTTTTAATAGAGTACCGGAACAAAGCATTAACACATAGTGAATACATGAACTCCTCAAACTACGGTCATCACCGGTAAGTATCGCGATTATTGTCACTTCGCGGTTAATGGATCATAACACATAATAGGTGACTATAGACTTGCAAGATAGGATCAAGAACTGTCATATATTGATGAAAACATAATAGGTTCAGATCTGAAATCATGGCACTCAGGCCCTAGTGACAAGCATTAAGCATAGCAAAGTCATAGCAACATCAATCTCAGAACATAGTGGATACTAGGGATCAAACCCTAACAAAACTAACTCGATTACATGATAGATCTCATCCAACCCATCACCGTCTAGCAAGCCTACGATGGAATTACTCACGCACGGCGGTGAGCATCATGAAATTGGTGATGGAGGATGGTTGATGATGACGATGGCGACGGATTCCCCTCTCCGGAGCCCCGAACGGACTCCAAATCAGCCCTCCCGAGAGGTTTTAGGGCTTAGCGGCGGGTCTGTATCATCAAACGCGATGAATTCTTCTCTCTGATTTTTTCTCCCCGAAACCAAATATATAGAGTTGGAGTTGGAGTCGGAGGAGATCCAAGGGGCCCACGAGGTAGGGGGCGCGCCCTAGGGGGCAGGCGCACCCCCACCCTCGTGGACAGGTGGTGGGCCCCCTGGCCTTCATCTTTTGCAGGTATTTTTTATATTTTCCAAAAAGTTGCTCTGTGAAGTTTCAGGTCATTCCGAAAACTTTTGTTTCTGCACATAAATAACACCATGGTAATTCTGCTGAAAACAGCGTCAGTCCGGGTTAGTTCCATTCAAATCATGCAAGTTAGAGTCCAAAACAAGGGCAAAAGTGTTTGGAAAAGTAGATACGATGGAGACGTATCACAGAGCTACTTAGTATCATTCATTGATGCTAGTTGTGCTACGTCGTGACCTCATTAGTGTTCTAGGCTCGCGTCTCTAGTCCGGTCTAGCCTAGGACCAGCACAGTGCCGTCGTTGAGCGTTTATTCAACATTGCATCTCTGGATTGATTATTGCTAATCTTTTGCTACCATATATAGCCAACCCAGCTCCACATATTTCTACACCATGTATATGTGCGTTCCCCTGGCAATTGTTTTACACAATCTTCGGAGTTATTTGACACCGCTGGTTGCCTGTCACCACCTGCCGCATGGAAAGAACTTGTAAGATATTGATATTTGCTTTACTGTGAGCACTTTACAACCACATCCTAGCAGTTCATAGGAACATTATTCTCAAATTTTGCTTCTTGTTTCTACTAATCATGACAGGTTCCGGAGATAGAAGTTCTTGGACGACGGACACATCTTCACCATCACGAGAGTTGGGACAACACACACAAGCACATGGTCAGGTTAACTTTTTACCGTCATTTGAGGGTAGATTCAATCCTGCTATTTATCTAACTTGGGAGCTTGAAGTAGAACAAGTTTTTAATCACCATGACTTTTCTAAACTTGAGCGAGTATGATCTGCCACTAGAGCATTTACTGGTTTTGCTTAAAACATTGATAACCAACCCACAACATGGAAAGATTTGAAATATGTAATGAGACAACAATTTTTCCCTCCTTCCTATCGTCGTGAATTGCTTTGCAAATTTGAACAGTTTAAACAAGGCAACAACATTGTTCATGCTTACTACCAAGAGTTCAAATCTTATATGCATCATTGTGACATAGAAGAATCTAAGGATGATACAATGAATAGATTTTTTTGATGGTTTGAACCATGATATTCAGGAAAGATTTCAGTATATTCCTCGTTGCATTACTGGTATGTATGTTCATGCTTGTACCTTTGAGAGACAGATACGGGAGGATGCATTGGGAGACTACAACAACTACTATTCCAGTTCATGATCACCACCGCCGGTTGGTTCCTCCACCGTTGCACCTACTAGAGCAGCCCCACCTCGGATTATGAGTGCGACATCATCTCAAGAGTATGGTACATTGTCAACGTCCGTACCTACATCAGCTACGTCTTTGCGAAAAGGTAACGGTAAAGGTATTGATGATATAACTTCACATGAGAATGATGAATGCCTAGTTAACTTGAATGCATCATGTGTTGAGATACCTCTTGATTTGAGCACACCACCTATTTTAGAGAATCTTGTTACTGTCATGAATGCATCATGTGATCAAACAACTGAAATACCAACAATTTTGAGTGCACCCATTGAATTAACTGTTGATGCAAAAGAACCAATGTTTAATCATTTTGATATGACCTCTAATCTTGGTGATGATTCTGTGTCAAATGACTTATTGCATGTTTGCTTATTTAAGCATGTTGTAGAATGTAAATTTGATGCAAATAAGGTTTATTCACCAATGTTGGGATGGTTTAATGATGAACATTGTCAATCCTTTGATATGAATAAGAGCTTCACTTATATGTGCAAACTGAGTTGCAATATTTTCATGCCTTCTACTTCTTGTGATAATATTTTGGCTCCAGATTTTATGAACTATGAAAATTACTCATGTATACATGTGTCATTTGTGCAAAAACCAAGGGAAGTAAAAATGGATGACATATACATATACAACATGTACACCTTGTCTCTTTTGTTAGCCACATTTCAGATTAAGCAACACCGAGGACGGATTTGTTTTCAAGAAGGGGAGGATGATGAGGACATGAATACCTTGGATACGACCAAAAATATTACATACATGTATATTTGTGAGCTGATTTCTAATGCAAACTATGCAATAATTTATTTATGTCATCCAGGACAAAAATACTTCACAAACTTTTGTGCCATGTCTAATTGCAGGTGTATGGGACATTTGTACAATCCACATATGAAGATAAGGGAAAAAGCTAAGTTTATGTGCTATTAAAAAAGTTCTCTCATGTCACTTTTGGGCTAAGAGAAGATAGAGTCCAAGTCTCTCACGTTCTGGATTCAGATTCGGACTTCACAGACATACCTGACTCAAAACGCCAACAACTTTTTCATACGGACTCCGAATTGGGTGATTCTTTTTTTGTTTGAAAGTAGATTTCGTGCTCTTTCCAACACAATTGGATTCACCTTCAAATTCGTCTGGAGCGTTGAGTTATGGACGAAACTATCTCACGTTGCAACAAAATCCGAGTCAAACTACAAGCTCAAAGGTGTTGCATCACCTCCACTTGGGCCCATGAGCCTTGTACGACCTAGGGTTAGTTTTAGGCTGCCTTGGGACGTCCTCCCACCTCCTCTGCCGCCACCCCTTGCTCCTATATAAGTAGATCCATCTAGTAGCTTTTTCCTTGGGATTTGTTTAGTTAAAAGTTAGCCATTGCATCTTCGTGCACTTAGTTTGTGTCCAACGACCAGACCAAGACCGCTTACGGATCCCCACCATTATCAATACTTCATATATATTCGCAATATTCAGATTGCTTTATCATATTCTTGCTCGTTCTTCGATTGCTTTGCAGGAATAGACCTTCGTGGTCAGGCTGACTGTGCTTCCAGCATCGTTAGTAACCTCAGGAGATTGGTTTAGTGATAACCCACAAGTATAGGGGATCGCAACAGTTTTCAAGGGTAGAGTATTCAACCCAAATTTGTTGATTCGACACAAGGGGAGCCAAAGAATATTCTCAAGCATTAGCAGCTGAGTTGTCAATTCAACCACACCTGGAAACTTAATATCTGCAGCAAAGTGTTTAGTAGCAAAGTAATATGATAGTAGTGGTAACGGTAGCAAAAGGTAACAGTAGTAAAAGTAATGTTTTTGGTATTTTGTAGTGATGATAGCAATAGCAACGGGAAAGTAAATAAGCGAAGAACAATATATGGAAAGCTCGTAGGCAATGGATCAGTGATGGAGAATTATGCCGGATGCGGTTCATCATGTAACAGTCATAACCTAGGGTGACACAAAACTAGCTCTGGTTCATTGATATAATGTAGGCATGTATTCCGAATATAGTCATACGTGCTTATGGAAAAGAACTTGCATGACATCTTTTATCCTACCCTCCCGTGGCAGCAGGGTCCTTACGGAAACTAAGGGATATTAAGGCCTCCTTTTAATAGAGTACCGGAACAAAGCATTAACACATAGTGAATACATGAACTCCTCAAACTACGGTCATCACCGGTAAGTATCCCGATTATTGTCACTTCGGGGTTAACGGATCATAACACATAATAGGTGACTATAGACTTGCAAGATAGGATCAAGAACACTCATATATTGATGAAAACATAATAGGTTCAGATCTGAAATCATGGCACTCGGGCCCTACTGACAAGCATTAAGCATAGCAAAGTCATAGCAACATCAATCTCAGAACATAGTGGATACTAGGAATCAAACCCTAACAAAACTAACTCGATTACATGATAGATCCCATCCAACCCATCACCGTCCAGCAAGTCTACGATGGAATTACTCACGCACGGCGGTGAGCATCATGAAATTGGTGATGGAGGATGATTGATGATGACGATGGCGACGGATTCCCCTCTCCAGAGCCCCGGACGGACTCCAGATCAGCCCTCCCGGGAGGTTTTAGGGCTTGGCGGTGGCTCCGTATCGTAAAACGCGATGATTTCTTCTCTCTGATTTTTTTCTCCCCGAAACTCAATATATGGAGTTGGAGTCGGAGACGCAGCAGGGGGCCCACGAGGTAGGGGGCGCGCCCTAGGAGGGCAGGTGCCCCCCACCCTCGTGGCAAGGTGGTGGGCCCCTGGCCTTCATCTTTTGCTGGTATTTTTCTTATTTTCTGAAAAGTGGCTCCGTGAAGTTTCAAGTCATTCCGAGAACGTTTGCTCCTGCACATAAATAACACCATGGTAATTCTGCTGAAAACAGCGTCAGTCCGGGTTAGTTCCATTCAAATCATGCAAGTTACAGTCCAAAACAAGGGTAGAAGTGTTTGGAAAAGTAGATACGTTGGAGACGTATCAACTCCCCCAAGCTTAAACCTTTGCTTGTCCTCAAGCAATTCAGTTGACAAACTGAAAGTGATAAAGAAAAACTTTTACAAACTCTATTTGCTCTTGTTGTTGTAAATATGTAAAGTCAGCATTCAAGTTTTCAGCAAAGATTATAACTAACCACATTCGCAATAACGCATAGGTCTCAAGTTTACTCATATCAATAGCATAATCAACTAGCGAGCCATAATAATAAATCTCGGATGACAACACTTTCTCAAAACAATCATAATATGATATAACAAGATGGTATCTCGCTAGCCCTTTCTGAGACCGCGAACATAAATGCAGAGCACCTTTAAAGACCAAGGACTGACTAGACATTGTAATTCATTGTAAAAGAGATCCAGTCAAGTCATACTCAATGTAAACTAACAGTAATGAATGCAAATGACAGCGGTGTTCTCTAACTCATGCTTTTTAATAAGAGGATGATGACTCAACATAAAAGTAAATAGATAGGCCCTTCGCAGAGGGATGCAGGGATTTGTAGAGGTGCCAGAGCTCAGTTTTGAAATAGAGGTGAACAATATTTTGAGCGGTATACTTTCATTGTCAACATAACAACCAAGAGATGGCGATATCTTCCATGCTACACACATTATAGGCGGTTCCCAAACAGAATGGTAAAGTTTATACTCCCCCTTCCACCAACAAGCATCAATCCATGGCTTGCTTGAAACAACGAGTGCCTCCAACTAACAAGAGTCCCAGGGGGAGTTTTGTTTGCAATTATTTTGATTTAGTTTGCATAAAGCATGGGACTGGGCATCCCGGTGACCAGCCATTTATCTCGTGAGTGAGGAGCGGAGTCCACTCCTATTGAGAATAACCCGCCTAACATGGAAGATACAGACAACCCTAGTTGATACATGAGCTATTCGAGTATACAAAACAGGATATTTATTTGAAGGTTTAGAGTTTGGCACATACAAATTTACTTGGAACGGCAGGTAGATACCGTATATAGATAGGTATATGTCACTCCCTCGATGCGGCTATATCTCCCACATGTCGAAGCACGACTTAGAGGCATAACCGCATTGAAAGCAATGTCGCAAGTGAGGTAATCTTCACACAACCCATGTAATACATAAGGGAAAAGATACATAGTTGGCTTACAATCGCCACTTCACACAAATACAAGAATGAAGCATTACATCATCCAGATACACACAAGGTCCGACTACGGAACCAAAATAAAAAGAAGACTACCCCAAATGCTACACAGATCCCCGATCGACCCCAACTGGGCTCCACTACTGATGAACTAGAACGAAACAACACAAAAGGACAAGATCTTAATCGAGCTCCTCCTTGAGCTTGGTTGCGTCATCTGCACAGTTCAACGGCACCTGCAAGCTGGTTTTGGAAGTATCTGTGAGTCACAGGGACTCAGCAATCTCACACCCTCGCGATCAAGACTATTTAAGCTTATAGGAAGGGTAAAAGGTACGAGGTGGAGCTACAGCAAGCGACTAGCATATATAGTGGCTAACATACGCAAAAGAGAGCGAGAAGAGAAGGCAAAAGCACGGTCGAACAACTATGATCAAGAAGTGATCCTAAAAGAGTAAAATGCATCACAAGTCCTTAAACTAGCATAGGTGTGTCAGTTTAGTCCTATAACTTTCAAACTGCACTTTTGGGTCCTAAAACTATCAGAAGTATGTCAGTTTAGTCCTATAACTTTGAAACTGCACTTTTGGGTCCTAAAACTATTGGAGGTGTGTCATTTTTAGTCTCATAACCTCAAAATTGCAGTTTTAGGTCTTAAAACTATGTATGTTTGTTCATCTGAGGTCCTAATCTTGCATGGCCACCATCCATGGTGCATTTTTTCAAATGAGCCCTTTGTATGTGTTTATATCCCCCAAAGTGGTACATACGCTTCCACGTTGCAGTGTGTCCTGCAACCTGCATGCCCACCACCTGCATGGCCATGAGCTGCACGGTAGCCTCCCTGAGAGGTTTGGCGTGACCATCGGGGAGACCCCGAGCTAGTCGGCATGAAGGACAACATCCCTCTCCCTCGGCGAGGCCGCCGGGGAGATCCCAATCCAATTGGGATGGAGTACGCCATCCCACCTCTCTCTCTCTCTGTTTGATGATATCGTCATTGCCCCGACACCCTTGCCGTAGAGTTGGCCGTGCAGGCTGTTGTTTGGGCACGAGCATGGTCATAGGTGGTGAGCTGTCGGCCGACACAGAGGAGTGCGCAGAAACTGCAAAGCAGGCGCAGAGGTCGTCGAGAGTGACACAACCCTAGCAGTAGCCATAGGTGGGTAGCAATTGGACGTTGTGCGGCATGTCGTTCTGCTGCTGTTGGGGGAGGCTGAGATGACCGGTCTACTCTCCTCGCTGGAGCTCAAACCATCATTCCACTGATGGCCTCTGTACCATCGCCTCTGAGCATTCTGTGCGTGGGAGAAGACGAGCGCGTGAGAATGAGGCGAGACAACGCTCTAGTTTTTTTTGCATATTTACCTGGTGGGCCCATTGGGTCAGGTCAACGTGGCTACAATCCAAGCATTTCCAAGTGACTCGTTGGTGGGTCAATGCTAACCATGCAAGCTTAGCACCTAAGAGGAAGAAACTTACATAGTTTTGGGACCCACAACTACTGTTTCAAAGTTATAGGACTAAACTGACACACCTTTGATAGTTTTAGGACCCAAAAGTGCAGTTTCGAAGTTATAGGACTAAACTGACACACCTCTGATAGTTTTAGGACCCAAAAGTGCAGTTTCAAAGTTATAGGACTAAACTGACACACCTCCGATAGTTTTAGGACTTATGATGCATTTTACTCATCCTAAAACAACCTACGTCAAACATAACTCCAACACCGTGTTCACTTCCCGGACTCCGCCGGAAAGAGACCATCACGGTTACACACGCAGTTGATGTATTTTAATTAAGGTCAACTTCAGGTTTTCTACAACCGGACATTAACAAATTCCCATCTGCCCATAACCGCGGGCACGGCTTTCGAAAGTTCAAATCCCTGCAGGGGAGTCCCAACTTAGCCCATCACAAGCTCTCACGGTCAATGAAGGATATTCCTTCTAGCGGGAAGACCCGATCAGGCTCGGAATCCTAGTTATAAGACATCCTCGACAATGGTAAAACAAGTCCAGCAACACCGCCCGAATGTGCCGACAAATCCTGATAGGAGCTGCACATATCTCGTTCTCAGGGCACACTCAGATAGGTCAAGCTACGAGTAAAACCAACCCTCGAGTTGCCCCGAGGTGGCCCCGCAGGCTGCCCATTTCGGACCAACACTCAGAGGATCACTGGCCCGGGGGGGTTAAAATAAAGATGACCCTTGAGTCTGCAGAACCCAAGGGAAAGAAAAGGCTAGGTGGCAAATGGTAAAACCAAGGTTGGGCATTGCTGGAGGAGTTTTATTCAAGGCGAACTGTCAAGGGGTTCCCATTATAACCCAACCGCATAAGGAACGCAAAATCCGGGAACATAACACCGATATGACGGAAACTAGGGCGGCAAGAGTGGAACAAAACACCAGGCATAAGGCCGAGCCTTCCACCCTTTACCAAGTATATAGATGCATTAATTAGTTAAGAGATATTGTGATATCCCAACAAGTAAACATGTTCCAACAAGGAACAACATCTCTATGTTCCAACAAGGAACAAACTTCAATCTTCACCTGCAACTAACAACGCTATAAGAGGGGTTGAGCAAAGCGGTAACATAGCCAAACAACGGTTTGCTAGGACAAGGTGGGTTAGAGGCTTGGTTCAACAATATGGGAGGCATGATAAGCAAGTGGTAGGTATCGCAGCATAGGCATAGCAAAAAGAGCGAGCAACTAGCAAGCAAAGATAGAAGTGATTTCGAGGGTATGGTCATCTTGCCTGAAATCCCGCAACGAAGAAGAACGAGTCCATGAGGAAGACAAACGGACATAGCCGAACGAATCCTCACAACACGACGTTATCGGAACCAACCCGACGAAGCAACACCGGAAAGAAGCAAACAAACATAGTAAACAACCACCACATAACATGGCATGATGCACAACCAAGTATGATGCATGTCCGGTTTAAAGAGGGCATGGCATGGCAAAGTGCACAAGCAATCCTACAAATTAAGTGGAGCTCAATATGCAACTCCGTTGCATATTGACGAAACACCACGTTCAAGTTATTTAGCTCGATCTCGTTTATGTACCCAACAATATTAAATGTTGTTAAACATGGCAAGAGGGTGAAGCAAATGAAAACTACCTATCTAGGCAAGTTTAAATGAGGCCGGAACGACAAACAACAAGTCCGGAAACTCCTCATGTGCATATTTTGGTTATGGTACTGTTCTGCCCTAAACCATATTTTATAGTTGTTAAACATGCAAAGTGAGGCCACCGTATTAAACTAGGCATTTTTCTACCCCATTTACATATAAAGTTTGTTACAAACCGAGTTACGGTTATTTAGTTATGAAATAAAGCATTTTAGCATGGCATAGGAGTAAATTTAATCAAACAGCATTTTAAACATTTCGAACATGGGTGAAAGGGGCATATTATGAAACTAGACAAGATTCTAAGCAACTTTCATATATAAAGTTTTTACATGTGATGCATGGTTATAAAGTTATTAAATGCATGGACTTGAAGGGCTTTTTTGTAAAACCGGTAAATCTCTAGATAAAAGACAAAATCACAGCAGGGAAAAAAACACACTGGGCCGAAACACAACAGGATGGCTGACCCAACAGGAGGGAAAGAGAAAAAAGAGGGGTGCGGGGTGCCCTCACCACGCTGGGCCGGATCTGGCGGTTGGGCCTTGCTGGACTGGAAGCGCGCTGGGACGGGGTCAACACGGGCGAGCGAGGCAGCGGTTCCTCTGTTCGACAGGAAGAAGACAGAGGGGAACGCGGGCGGCTTCAGACGATGCAGGTGGCTACTCTCGCTCCAGGAAGAAGAACGAGGCAGTGCTGGGACTTGAACGGCGACGCAGATGGGTCTTGGGCACGTCTCTGTAGGGCCATGACGGCGCGGGGACGGCCGGATCCAAGCATAGGGAGGCGAGGCAGGGGACCTGTTGGCGTGCGGGCGATGAGGAGGTTGGGGGCGCCGGTGTCCCGTGGCAGCGTTGAGCGGTGGAGGAAGTCCATGGCATCCGGAGACTCGGGAACGGCGGCGGACTTGGCATGGCGGAGCTTGCTGCCGGCGAGGCAAAGCAGGGGCGCGGCACTGGGGTCGTCCCACGCGGGAAGCAGAGGGAGGTTCGAGCATCCATGGCGGCACTTCTGCGGCAGCACGACCACGGCTTGAAGAAGAACGGGGCAATGGCCGCGGACTCGATGCGAGGCGTTCGTCCCTGGTTCGAAGAGTCGAGGCGCTGGCCTCGAACAACGATGGCGGCAGCAGGAACTCCGGACGGCGAGGGCGCACGGTCTTGGCTACAGAGCTGCAAAGGGCGGTATCCATGGCTCCATGGCCGGGTCTGCGGCGGCGTCATGGGGTCCCTGAAGACGAGAGAGAGTTGAGGGAAAGAGAGAGAGAGCCTCAGTGTAGAAGAAAAATAGAGGCAGGGGCGCGGCACTGGTAACCTGCTGGTTGCCGGCGGTTGTTTGGGCAGCAGCGACGAGGTGCTCGGGGCGCGAGGTGCACGGCGGCGCAAGGGGGAGCTCGGCGCCAACGGCTTCGGGAACGAGGCAGAGGAGGCGGCTCGAGGATCGGGCGCGCGAGGCGGTGGTCGAGGAGCTCGGGGCCCTCCTAGTCCAGATCGAGCGAGGGTGTTGGAGAGAGACACGAGATCGAGGGAATCAGGAGCAGCGCTCGTTGCCTCAGGCTCGATCCCGAGGAATGAGGAGGCTGGTCGGGGAGGATTTGGACCATGGGTGCGGGCTCTAGTTTGTGTGGAGCGATGGATTTGGCAGTTTGGTGGTGGCTGGTTGGTGCGAAGGGGATCCCGAGGTGGGAGAATGACAGTGGCGGCGGCGGGGGAGGATTTGATGGATGGGACAGCTAGGCCTAGGGTTTCATCTGAATATATAGCAGTGGGCTAGGCATATGGTCATTTGGTCCCTCCGATCGAAATCGGACGGTCGAGAGAATAAAGAATAGGTAGGGAGTCCAAATAATAAAACGGTGACGTTTTGTAGATGTTTGGGGATGATCCGGACACAACGATGGCGACAGTCCGGGTCGGGTCCGGGACAGATTTCGGACGCGCGCGGGAGGAGGTCCGCGGCTGACGAGAGAGGTTAGATAGGGCCTGGTGGTGAGAGGTAGTGCAGAAGGCAAAGTTCTGAGAAGAGAGAAGAGGAGAGGTCCGGCGACTGTTTCCGGAGACCGAAAACGCCCGACGATAGACCGGCTATACTGCCGCTATAGTGTAACGGTTGGGCTATCAAATGAACTCTGAATGCAATGAAACTTGGCAGGCGACCTACTAACACTATAACAACACCGCATGCCAACTCTCATCCCATTCTGAGAACATTTTCCGGCCACCTATAAAATAATATTTCGGACGTGCCGCGGGCGCGTGCAAGTGTGGTTGGGCTCAGAACGGACAACGGACGGAACTGGGGGAACCCGGACGGATGCAGGTATCAAAAACAGATGATGCAATGCACATGATGACATGATGAAATGCAACATGCAAGCAAATGACATGGCAATGACAGCGAATAACTGGAAGACACCTGGCGCAACGGTCTCGGGGCGTCACAGTATAGTGGATTTATGTGGAATAACTTTGGGGTTTAAGGAGTTTGGATGCACAAACATTATTCCCGCTTAGTACAGGTGAAGGCTAGCAAAAGACTGGGAAGCGACCAGCTAGAGAGCGACAACAGTCATGAACATGCATTAAAATTAATCAACACCGGATGCAAGCATGAGTAAGATATAATCCACCATGAACATAAATATCGTGAAGGCTATGTTGATTTTGTTTCAACTACATGCGTGAACATGCGCCAAGTCAAGTCACTTAAATCATTCGGAGGAGGATACCACCCTATCATACAACATCATAACCATTTTAATAGCATGTTGGCACGCAAGGTAAACCATTATGACTCATAGCTAATCAAGCATGGCATAAGAAACTATGATCTCTAGTTGTCATTGCAAACATGTTTATTTATAATAGGCTGAATCAGGAACGATGAACTAATCATATTTACAAAAACAAAAGAGGTCGAGTTCATACTAGCTTTTCTTATCTCAGCCAGTCCATCATATAACATCATAATTGCCTTTCACTTGTACGACCGAATAGTGTGAATAATAATAATAGTGCACGTGCATTGGACTAAGATGGAATCTGCAAGCATTCAATAAACAAGAGAAGACAAGGCAATATGGGCTCTTTTGTCAAATCAACAAGTATGCATATAAGAGCCACTTCAACAATTTAATTATGGTCTTCTCCTATCGACCCCCAAAGAAAAGGAAAGAAATAAAACTATTTACACGGGAAAGCTCCCAACAAGCAAAAGAAGAACAGGAAATTTTTTTGGGTTTTCCTTTTAATTACTACTACAAGCATGGAAATTAAACTAACTAAAATCTACAACTAATTTTTTGGGTTTTTCTTAAGGTTTATTAAACACACAAGAAGAAAGCATAAAAAGGAAAGTAAACTAGCATGGATGATACAATGAAAAAGTATGAGCACCGACATATAGAAATGAGTGTGTGAACATAAATGTAATGTTGGTGAGAAATACGTACTCCCCCAAGCTTAGGTTTTGGCCTAAGTTGGTCTATGGCCACGGCTGGCCTGGCGGATATCCATAATAGTAGTTCGGGTCGTAGCGAGATGAAGAAGACGAAGACTCCAATTGCCACTGGCTGACAATCATCTCCGGATCCCACTGGTAATTAGACTGTCGTGGAGGATCAACTTGTGGTTCCGGCTCTGACTCCTTGGCTGGTGCAGGGTTCCGGTAGGCGTGAATAGCCTTCAACGGTACAAGGTACGTGCCTACAAATAAATCAAACAAAGAAGGAGCAGGCAGGGCAATAGTCTCATGATGGTGTTTATTAAAGAACAATTGATATTTAAGCTCTCCTTCCCTATTCTTAACAATAAAATCATGTGCCACCATACTTTTATAATCTAGATAAACACGAGGCAGCACCTTTTCTTCCTTCTCAAAATGCCTAATAGGTATGTTAAAATGTGCAGCTAGGCGTGAAGCATAGATGCCTCCAAAGATGGGGCCTTTGGTACGATTCAGACTTAACCGTTTAGCAATAATGCCGCCCATACTAAAAGTGTTATCACTATATAAACCGTGGAGCAGAATAATGATATCAGGGATACTAAGGTTTCCACAGTTTCCGCGTCTAATTAAGCAACGACTAGCAAATAATGCAAACTAACGTAAAATAGGAAAATGTATGCTAGTGATTCGTGCATCGGAAACCTTCCTAGTTTCCCCTACAGTGATAGTATCAATAAACCCCTCCACATCATCATGATGTGGTTCTTATGTCTTGCCCTCAAAAGGGACCAAACAAATCCGACAAAAATCATAGAGTGACATCTCCTTATGCTCATCATATAAATGAAACTCCACTGTAGGTGGCGAATTCCTAGAATGGAAATGAAAGTTTTGCACAAAGGTATTTGTGAGTAAGAGATACTGATCGCATTGGTCATGGAGGAAAGCGGTGAGGCCTGCATTCTTAGCCAACTCATGAAAATCTTCATAAATACCGGCTGCTCTCAAGAAATCCTCGGAAGGCCATTCACACGCCCGAACCTCCGCGGTGCACGGCAAATTATACTTAGACTTCAGTGCCTTTTCCTTCGAGCTTTGACTCGATGAGCCCCTCAATAGTCTCCTCGTGATTTTCTGAAAAATTCTGAAATTTTTAGTAACTTCAAAATAAAAGTAAACCAAACTCAATAATATTGATAGCAACTACTCCTACAAGTGCCTAGGGCCTATATCATGCATCAAAACTACTTTTGACCATATAAATTTGACATGCAAGCTCAAGAATAGGGTCACCTAAGCAGCAAAAATTTGCAATGAATAAAGCACTAGAACAAAAACTAAGAGTTAATACCACTTCTAGTACATAAACTTGTCCTGGTGGGAAAAAGTTCATACAAGAACTAAAAAAACCCACAAAAGTAGTACAACAACTTTGCTAACAGAACATTTTAGTCCATTTCCGTCTATTCTGCCGGTGCGTCATCTCCTGTCGTTATAATGTGCTTCTACAGTTGATGACGTGAAACCGGGCCCGTATGTCAGTGTCACAAAGAAAGAATAAACCAAAACAACAAAATAGCGAGCTGAGGGGTTTCGAACTGCAAACCTCGCGCACAAGTTAGCTTGCAACTAGCAGCGTGCTAACCACCCCAGCATAAGGCGCGAGTCAATCCAAATAGAGCTGCACATCTTATAGTCTTTGGTCGCGCACGGCACGAGAACACTTCAACCGATCACTAATCGGTATACCTAAAAGAAATACGTACTCCTATTTAATAAAAATACTTTTTGTGGGCCTAAGAGCAACTCCAACGAGGCAACCCATGTCCGTTTGGGTCGTCGCAGACAAAAAAACCGGCCCAACGCACCGACCCATTTCGAAAAACTGTTCGCTTCGCGTCCGCACAAACCCATTTCCGGCCCAAAATTGTGCCTGAAATGCATCGGCACGGACGCGAAGCGGACGCGCCGCATGTCCCCTCGGTGTCCGCCGCGGTCCCACTTGGCGGCCACGCAACTATCGCCCATCATCTAATTTATGACGACCACAGACACCGGGTCCACTAGTCAGCTAGTGAAAACGTTGTTTCTTAACCCACGTGTGCAGGGAAGGGGGCGGCCTCATCCACTTCCGTCCACATCTAGCCCCCACCACCCCCTTCATGCTTCCTCGCCGGCGACAACCTAAACCCTAGCAATGGGCCTCTTCGGCAACAGCTCCGGCAGCGACAAGGGCAAGGGCACCCCCGACGCCTCATCCTCCCGTACTCCTCCTCCCCCTCCTCCTCCACCACCGGCGCGTTCCCACTCAGGTCGGCAGCGTCTGCACATCCCGGTGCACCAAACGTGGTGGCGCTAGGAGTACAGGCAGTCGTTGCCTTACCCTGACGTGACACTGTCACGCCACTGACACCTCGATCTGTAACAGATCCCGGTGCCGGTGATTCCGCGGTCACAGCGGGCGCACAACGAGGAGGTGCGCAGGCGCTAGGCGCAGCTCACGCCAGCGCAGCGGCGAATGCCCGAGTATGCCACCGACTCTCCCAACTGGGAGGCCTGATTTGCCCTCGAACACGAGGAGCAACAACGGCGAAGCGTCCACATCAACCCCCTGTTTCCACCGCCGCCCCTTAGGGTAGAGCCGGAGGAAGAGGAGGCGGAGGCGGAGTACCAAGCCGCCCTCGAGGAGGCCCTGCAGCACGCGCTGGAGACGAGCCGACTCAAGGAGGACGACCATTGGGATGGGATGGAGCAAGCCCTTTTGTCCGCGGTGGGGGACTCTGTCTAGGCACCCTTGTTAGTGCCGCCACCGCTGTCGGCGCCGCCCGTCATCGAGCTCAAGGCCGAGCCGGAACCGGAGCACGATCCAACTCTCACGTGCAAGCGGTCACCCCCTCCCCCCCCCCTCTTGGCCGGAGGAGACCTAATCGTGGACCGACGAGATCCGTGAGTGGGTGAGCGCGCCTCCCTGCTACTTCGATGCCACGCCGGAAGAAGAGGCGGCCCAATTGTGCCTCTACATCGAATGATACACACAACCAATGATTTATGGTTACTGATGGTGAATTATGATAAAATGATTCCCTACAGTGGCCGCCACCCCAAAACCAGGGTTTCTCTGCCTCCCACTGACATCATCCCCGGTCTGCCTCGCCTCCTGTGAAGGGGACAGTGTTGTGTTGTGGGATAGTGACTGTATCGGCGGGATGACGGATCTGCTCAATGTTGCCAGCACAGAAATATAGCTATGTTAGCTGGCCCGGTTATTTGGTCTCGATCGTTGAATATATGCCAGTGGTTCATATATTGAAGCTAGTGAACAGCGGCATCGTGGTTCGGCTCGTGTACAAGAAACCCTGGCTCAAATGTGAAGCATACATACTCAAATGGAGCACTGAACGTATCTTTAGTGGAGAATACAGCTCTTCGTATTTAAGAAAAAATTATGAGTGTAAACTGTACGTGAATAAAAGATTATAAAGGTTGCAGCTCCAATTTGTACAACAAGTGTTTTTTGTCAGAGTGTTTAGCGCGTTGCAGTTTTGGCAAGCAGACTGAGTGCGCGAGGTCTTCGTTTCGAATCCGGCTGCGTACTATTTTATTCTTTTGTGTGCGACACTGACAAATGGAGCCGGTTCCATATCAGCGAAGTTATAACAGCAGAGAGCGTGCACCGGCAGAATAGACGGAAATGGACTAAAATGTTCCGCTAGCAAAAGTTTGTGTACTACTTTTATGGGGTTTTTTAATTCTTGTATGAACTTGTTCCCACCAGGACAAGTTTATGTACTAGAAGTGGTATTAACTCAAAAACTAGTTGGACCAATGGAGGAATCACATACCAAGGAACAATCTCCCCAAGCAGTTTTGTGAGAGGTGCTTTGAGCAAGGAGATCGAAAATGGCAGCAAAGTGAGCTAGAACTCGTGCTTGAGCTGGATATTCGTGTTTGTGGGATGAAGATGAAGTGTGTGGATGAAAGGATAAGTTGAGGAGGGCCACTGTGGGCCCACGAGGCAGGGGCACGCCCAGGGGAGTAGGGCGCGCCCTCCACCCTCATGGGCACGTGGTTGGCCCCCCTGCTGTGTTCTCAGTGCCAAATATTCTCAAATATTCTAGAAAAAATCATATTTAAATTTCAGGGCATTTGGAGAACTTTTATTTTTAAGGTATTTTTATATTGCATGGATAATCAGATAACAGACAGAAAAATATTTATTTTCATTTTATTTAATATAAATAACAGAAAGTAAAAGGAGGGTACAGAAGGTTGTGCCTTCTAGTTTCATCCATCTCATGATCATCAAAAGGAATCCTCTAACAAGGTTGATCAAGTCTTGTTAACGAACTCATTCCGAATAACATGTAACCGGAGAAATTTCGAATAACACTATGTTACCTCAACGGGGATATGCACATCCCCAATAATAAGAATATCATATTTCTTCTTGACAGTAGGAAGAGGAAATTCAAAACCTCCAAATATAATCGATGGAATTTTTCTAATGGAGTTGATACTATGAACTTGAGATTGTTACCTCGGAAAGTGTACCATATGCTCATTACCATTAACATGAAAAGTGACATTGCCATTAGTGCAATCAATAACAGCCCCTACAGTATTCAAAAAGGGTCTTCCAAGAATAATAGACATACTATCGTCCTCGGGAATATCAAGAATAACAAAGTCCGTTAAAATAGTAATGTTTGCAACTACAAGAGGCACATCCTCACAAATACCGACAGGTATAGCAGTTGATTTATCAGCCATTTGCAAAGATATTTCAGTAGGTGTCAACTTATTCAAGTCAAGTCTACGATATAAAGAGAGAGGCATAACACTAACACCGGCTCCAAGATCACATAAAGCAGTTTTAACATAATTTCTTTTAATGGAGCATGGTATAGTGGGTACTCCTGGATCTCCAAGTTTCTTTGGTATTCCACCCTTAAAAGTATAATTAGCAAGCATGGTGGAAATTTCAGGTTCCGGTATCTTTCTTTTATTTGTAATAATATCTTTCATGTACTTAGCATAAGAATTGGTATTGAGCATATCGGTTAATCGCATACGCAAAAAGATAGGTCTAATCATTTCAGCAAAGCGCTCAAAATCCTCATCATCCTTTTTCTTGGATGGTTTGGGAGGAAAAGGCATGGGTTTCTAAACCCAAGGCTCTCTTTCTTTACCATGTTTCCTAGCAACAAAATATTTCCTATCATAACATTGATTCTTTGATTGTGGGTTATCAAGATCAACAGCAGATTCAGTTTCTATATCATTATCATTACTAGGTTGAGCATCATCATGAACATTATCATTAATATTACCACTAGTTTCAGGTTCATTACCAGATTGTGTTTCATCATCAGAAATAGAAATATCATTTGGATTCTCAGGTGTTTCAACAATAGGATCACTAGAAGCATGCAAAGTCCTATCATTTTTCTTTTTCTTCTTTTTAGAAGAACTAGGTGCATCTTGTTGGGATCTACGGTAGGGCGCCTCGACTGTAAATTAAAATTTCTTACGCGCATAACAACCAAGAATGTGCTACGGGAGATGGATCACAGTTCGTTACCACTAGACGCGCAGTGCCGTGCAGCGGAAGAAGAGTTGGGGCAGCGCGTCCGCGTGGATCGTCTCCTCCTCGTCCGATCTCCCTCGCATAGCCGGTGGTCGGTTGCCACGTACAGGTTCGCCGGAGCGGCGCAAGTGCACTTCTCTAACGGTATCCGCGCGTGCAGGAGGAACGTCGTGCGGCGGACTGCTAGGTCCGATCACACAACCGGCAGCGAGTGGAGGTGTCTATTCGCAACACATGCAAACCCTAGTGACAGCGCCGAAGCGATCAACTACTGAGTGTGCCGCACCTCCACTATATATATAGGCGTTCGTCACGGGCTCAACACTTGGGCCTCGCACGGACCCTAAAGCCCATAAGTCTACTCGGCCACAATCGGAATACAGTTCGGATCACATCCGACCAGTGTCCTCTGATCCGACCTCATAGGTTCCTTCCCTTAAGCGCGCGACCCCTTAGGTTCAAGTCGGCTTGGTCGCAGTTCGGATCACCTCCGAACTGCACGGTTGGTAGCGGCCTCTAGCAAGGCATGCCGAACACCAAGCAGACTATGAAGCTGGTTAGCGAACCTGTACATCACACTTCCATTCCTTTTGCCAAACGATATATGTTGTCGAGCTCAAGGAGAGTCTGTCATCCTTGTGCTAGCCCGACCTCTTTCTCGTTCCAGTGATGCCGACCACAAACCGGATTATCTCATAATCCTTGTCGCATGGCCATGCTTATCCTGGTCGGATCACACGAGGGGCCCAGAGTATATCTCTCCTAATCGGAGGGGCAAATCCCATCTTGCTCGACCATGTCTCGCAGCATGGTTCTGGACAAACCCGAAACCTACCTTTATAACTACCCAGTTACGGAGTAGCGTTTGGTCGAACCAAAGCAAGTCTGTCACCATCCTGAGTACATGCGTCAGCTCAGGTCTTAGGACATAGAACATATGTTGTACTAGAGACTCACAGATGACATATCGCTGCGTCTCATAGTTGGGTCTGTCCGACTTGGACCTTATCTCGACTCGGATCCGACTACGTCGAATCCAACCAGATCCTTCCAAGTCCATATTATCCGGTTAGCATCCAATGCTCCATGGCTAGTGATACCAAGCCATCGACCGTGTCATATGCTAGTCTAGTTGGCTGCGCGTCCACACAGCCCTTTCGACTAGGGACCTTTTAGGACAGTCATCATACAATGCATAGTCCCACAAACAAGTCACGTACTTGCTGATACACATCATTGATAATGTCCAAGGACTATCTTTATTCATAAACACATAGGAAATATCATCATACATGATTGCCTCTAGGGCATATCTCCAACACATCTATATTATTTCTCTAAGAATCTTGCTCAATTCTCTTAGGGTGGCCTTCAGGATACAAAGGTTCCTGAGTCATTCTACCAGTTCTAGTAGCCACTCTAACAACATTATCATTATCTTTACTATTCAATTCATTGAGCAAATCATTTTGAGCTTTAAGTACTTGTTCTACTTGAGTGGTAACCATAGAAGCATGTTTACTAATAAGTTTAAGTTCACCTTTGACATTAGCCATATAATCACCCAAGTGTTCAAGCATATTTGAATTGTATTTCAATTGTCTACCAAAATAAGCATTAAAATCTTCTTGCTTAGCCATAAATTTATCAAACTCATCTAAGCATGGGCTAGCAAATTTAGTAAATGGGATTTCAACTTTATCATATCTGTAGAGAGAATTTACCTTTACTACCTGTGTCGGGTTATCAAGACCATGAGTTTCTTCAATAGGAGAAGGATTTGGATTATATGTTTCTTCAACAGGCGGTAAATTAAGACCATGTTTTTCTTCAATAGGAGGTAAATTCTTAACATCTTCAGCTTTAATACCCTTTTCTTTCATAGATTTCTTTGCCTCTTGCATATCTTCAGGACTGAGAAATAGAATACCCCTCTTCTTCGGAGTTGGTTTAGGAATAGGCTCAAGAATTGGCTCCGGAGGTGTCCAATTATTTTCATTTGTTAACATATTGTTCAATAGAATTTCAGCTTCATCCGGTGTTCTTTCCCTGAAAACAGAACCAGCACAACTATCCAGGTAATCTCTGGAGGCATCGGTTAGTCCATTATAAAAGATATCAAGTATTTAATTTTTCTTAAGAGGATGATCAGGCAAAGCATTAAGTAATTGTAGAAGCCTCCCCCAAGCTTGTGGGAGACTCTCTTCTTCAATTTGCACAAAATTATATATATATATATATCTTAAATCAGCTTGTTTCTTATGAGCAGGGAAATATTTAGCAAAGAAGTAATAAATCATATCCTGGGGACTACGCACACAACCAGGATCAAGAGAATTAAACCATATCTTAGCATCACCCTTTAATGAGAACGGAAATATTTTAAGGATATAAAAGTAACGAGTTCTCTCATCTTTAGTACACAGGGTAGCTATATCATTCAATTTAGTAAGATGTGCCACAACTGTTTCAGATTCATAACCATGAAAATGATCAGATTCAACTAAAGTAATTATATCAGGATCAACAGAGAATTCATAATCCTTATCAGTAACACAGATAGGTGAAGTAGCAAAACCAGGGTCAGGTTTCATTCTAGCACTTAGAGATTGCTTACTCCATTTAGCTAATAACCTTTTAGTTCATTTCTATTTTCACAAGCCAAGATAGCGAAAGAAGCTTCTTGATCAAAAACATAACCCTTAGGAATAACAAGTGATTCTTCATCATCACTTTCATCAGTATCATCAGATTCAATATTTTCAATTTCTCTAGCTCTAGCAATTTGTTCATCAAGGAAATCACTAAGTGGCACAGTAGTATCAGACATAGAGGTAGTTTCATCATAAGTATCATGCATAGCAGAAGTGGCATCATCAATAACATGCGACATGTCAGAACGAATGGCAGAAGCAGGTGTAGGTGTCGCAAACTTACTCATAACAAAAGGTGAATCAAGTGCAGAGCTAGATGGCAGTTCCTTACCTCCCCTCGTAGTTGAGGGATAGATCTTGGTTTTTGGATCTCTCAAGTTCTTCATAATGATAAGCAGATATATATCCCAAGTGACTCAAAGAATAGAGCTATGCTCCCCGGCAACGGCGCCAGAAAATAGTCTTGATAACCCACAAGTATAGGGGATCGCAACAGTTTTCGAGGGTAGAGTATTCAACCCAAATTTGTTGATTCGACACAAGGGGAGCCAAAGAATATTCTCAAGCATTAGCAGCTGAGTTGTCAATTCAACCACACCTGGAAACTTAATATCTGCAGCAAAGTGTTTAGTAGCAAAGTAATATGATAGTAGTGGTAACGGTAGCAAAAGGTAACAGTAGTAAAAGTAATGTTTTTGGTATTTTGTAGTGATGATAGCAATAGCAACGGGAAAGTAAATAAGCGAAGAACAATATATGGAAAGCTCGTAGGCAATGGATCAGTGATGGAGAATTATGCCGGATGCGGTTCATCATGTAACAGTCATAACCTAGGGTGACACAAAACTAGCTCTGGTTCATTGATATAATGTAGGCATGTATTCCGAATATAGTCATACGTGCTTATGGAAAAGAACTTGCATGACATCTTTTATCCTACCCTCCCGTGGCAGCAGGGTCCTTACGGAAACTAAGGGATATTAAGGCCTCCTTTTAATAGAGTACCGGAACAAAGCATTAACACATAGTGAATACATGAACTCCTCAAACTACGGTCATCACCGGTAAGTATCCCGATTATTGTCACTTCGGGGTTAACGGATCATAACACATAATAGGTGACTATAGACTTGCAAGATAGGATCAAGAACACTCATATATTGATGAAAACATAATAGGTTCAGATCTGAAATCATGGCACTCGGGCCCTACTGACAAGCATTAAGCATAGCAAAGTCATAGCAACATCAATCTCAGAACATAATGGATACTAGGGATCAAATCCTAACAAAACTAACTCGATTACATGATAGATCCCATCCAACCCATCACCGTCCAGCAAGCCTACGATGGAATTACTCACGCACGGCGGTGAGCATCATGAAATTGGTGATGGAGGATGGTTGATGATGACGATGGCGACGGATTCCCCTCTTCGGAGCCCCGAACGGACTCCAGATCAGCCCTCCCGAGAGGTTTTAGGGCTTGGCGACGGCTCCGTATCGTAAAATGCGATGATTTCTTCTCTCTGATTTTTTTCTCCTCGAAACTCAATATATGGAGTTGGAGTTGGAGTCGGAGACGCAACAGGGGGCCCACGAGGTAGGGGGCGCGCCCTAGGGGGCAGGCGCGCCCCTCCACCCTCGTGGCAAGGTGGTGGGCCCCTGGCTTCATCTTTTGCAGGTATTTTTCTTATTTTCTGAAAAGTGGCTCCGTGAAGTTTCAGGTCATTCCGAGAACGTTTGCTCCTGCACATAAATAACACCATGGTGATTCTGCTAAAAACAGCGTCAGTCCGGGTTAGTTCCATTCAAATCATGCAAGTTAGAGTCCAAAACAAGGGCAACAGTGTTTGGAAAAGTAGATACGTTGGAGACGTATCATTTAGCGATTGCTAAGGCGCGACGTCTTGCACGTTTGTAGTCGGATCATCAAAGTCGTCTCCACCAAATCGATAGTTATCATCTCATCGAAAGATCGGGACACCCTCGCCTCTATCAACCTCTGGAAGACATCGAGAGGCTCTTAGCAATCTGAGAAGCAGGAGGGTGGCCAGGTTTGCTTGTATCTCTTGACTGCATGCATTGAAAATGGAAGAACTATCTGAAGGCTTTACAAGGGAAATATCAGGGTCGTGTTAAGAAGCCCACCATAATTCTTGAAGCAGTTCCATCACAAAATCTTTGGATTTGGCACGCTTTCTTTGGCATTCCAGGTCGAACAATGACATCAATGTGCTGCAGTGATCATCGTTGTTCGCGAGGCTGATTGAAGGAAAAGCTCTTCCTTGCTACTATATTTTCAATGAGCATGAGTACAATATGGGATACTATCTGGTTGATTGTATCTACCCACCGTGGGCTACTTTTGTCAGTACCATCTCTAACCTAGTTGGCCAGAAAAAGGTTCATTTTTCCCAAACACAAGAAGCAGCTAGAAAGGATGCCGAGAGAGCATTTGGAGTTCTGCAGGTCCATTTTGCGATTGTTCGTGGACCTGCTAAACAATGGGACCCGGAGGCCTTGTGGGAGGTCATGACATGTTCTGTGATCATGCACAACATGTTCGTTGAGGATGAGGGTGGCGATGATGCCGCGGCACTAGAATTTGAGAACATGGATGATCCTATCCAACTTCCAGACCAGAATCCGGCCATATCTAAAGAGTTTATTTAAATGCATCAACAAATTCGGCATTGACGAACTCGCGAGCAGCTGAACGAAAATCTGATTGAGTATCAATGGGCGGTTAAAGGGGAAAACAATGTTGGGATGTAATATTTGAACTTTTTAAATTTTGAAGTACTACTGCATGCGGCTACTTGAACGTATGTACCCTATGTATGCGGCTATTTGATCGTGTGCATTTAAAAAGATAAGGAAAACCGGATGTATGCGGCTACGGTTGGACGGCGGCCTCTCGCATCCATGTCCGCGGACGGATGAGGGGAGGAAATTTACGGATTGCTATTGGATATGCCCTTAGGTGGCAGTGGTATTCCCAACCCATCAAAGTTCATGGCCTGGTGCTCATATTTATTCTTGAATTTATTTCAGTACTTTCAGCTATGCACATTTAGTGTGAGGAAAAATTCCCATTGACTACAAGGCGCCTTTAGTGACTTCCTCAATCTCAAGATAATATGCCGACTCAGTTTTTTGAAGGTGCTCATAGGAGTAAAATGTGTGTTATAATAAAAATAAGTGTATGCGTGCATATATAAGCGTCTATGTCGATACTGTGTTAAAGAAATTATATTTGCGAGTTTTATTTTTGCAAGGAATCTTCTAAAACGTTAGCCAAATGCTCTTAGATTTTTTTTGGCACTGTCATTATTGTTCCTGCATAATAACAAAATAAAAGATCACTTTCTGCAACAAACAATATTTCTTCCACTTTCCATCGAAAGGCGTGACCCTCGTAGCGAATCTGTTCAGGCTGTGCAGTGGATTCAAGCGAAACATGTCCTTATCCACGCAAACCACGAGCTAATTAACTAAACCAAACTCCTTGATTTTTTATTATTTATATGGTAACTATGCACTACGTAGCTCACTGCTCAGAGCATATACAGCTAGACGCCTCAAACCCGCCTCATACGTCCAAACAGACAATCCAGTTAGTGATCGATCACAAAAAGCCAACTCAGACGGAAACTTCAAACGGGGCTCAAATGTCCAGGCTAACCCTCATATCCAGCCCAAATCTGAGATGGATATGTGGGCGTTCGTCACATTGGACCCGGTCCACGCTGACCCACCCAGCCCCATGTATATTCCTCTTCACCCACTTCCAGAACCAAACACTAGCCACTTTATTCCACTCCCATCCGCCATCGAAGCTCCTATCCGGCGCCCTTCGGACTGCTTCGGCATGGCAGCCAGCGGATCCGAGCCCAACACCTCCAGATCCGTCGAGTCTAAGCTCATCCCACGTGGCCCCGAGGAGGAGATGACCGTCCGCCTTGCGCTCCGCCGCCGCTCCCGTGAGGAGGCCGCCCGACAGCAGATCTCGGACTCCTTCTGTCGGGAATCCATTGCGTCCGCCCAAATGACGCATGGATCCGCCGTGGCATGTGGCATCGCTGCCTCATCGGAGGCGGTGCGGTCCGTCTGGTGTCCGAAAGCAGTGGCGGACGCGCCCCTCCGTTGGAGGGCTGAGCAGCATGACGCACCATGGGCGTCGTCTGACGCAAACATGGCACGACGTGCCCGCCGTGCGAGGCAGCAGTGGACGTTGGCGTGGCGAAGTCGCATTCTTCGGTGTCCCATGCTGTGCACCAGTCCGGGTGCTGCAACTGCATCATGGGGGATGTCGTCGGCTCATCCTAGGACGGGTCCATCATCGATCTGTCGTCCACTGACAGCGTCAGGGTTCCGGGCTCCGACGAGAAAGTGTAGAGCATGGGAGACGGTGACACATTGAGTTTCGTGAGTCGGCTTCTGCCCCACGTCCTATTCTACTCGCCGACGAACGGACAAACACTCTGGGGAGCGCAGCCAGCCGCCGGACATGGGAGCGGCGGAGTTGGACGGGCTTCGCTTAAGATTAGGTTTGTGTTGCATGTAATAGTATGGATTTGAGGTTCCTAATTTAAGGTATCCGGTTGTGTAATGGGTTATTTGAGGCGTGATCGGTCACTGTCTGCGGACGCGCCTGGGTGCATCCGTAGGTGTTTGAGGGGTCAGATTTGCCAAGTCTGGCTGTAGATGCTCTTAGTATGTGTATGATTGATAAATGTGATAAGAGCAAGTACAATAAGATGATGTAGGCGGGCTGTAAGATTTTAAATATATTTTTTATGAGATAAAGGCGAGAGAAGAAGAGAGAGAAGAGAAGCGAACTACTTATTAATAACCGGTTGTAGCATGTGCTCCTAGATTCTTTATGAGAGTGAGAGGTAGACCATGTATCAATAAAGTAGTACATATTTACACGTAATTATTGTACTTGCCGGCTATAAGCTCGACTATAGATGATGTGACAAGATCATATAGCCAGCAGTTTGATTATACTATTAACCATGCTCTAAAAGCAAGTCTAATAAAGCCTAATCAGTAGGCTACAAGACTTTTCATTCCACAAAATCTTATTTGGAAGAGTGAGAAGAAATGATAGAGTCTGGAGTGGCCTCTTATTCTCTGCTATGGCACATGGATCGGGAAAAAGTAGTATGCATGTAGTTCACTTCCAATCTTATGCATTGTTCATGAAAATACTAAATACTCCCTCCAGTCCTTTTTACTCTGCATATTAGAATTCTTTGAAGTCGAAATTCACAAAATTTGACCGTACTTATATGAAAAAATATCAACATCTGACATGCTAAAATTATACAATATGAAACTTTAAATCATGACACATCTATTAATATTGATTTCAGATTATGAATGTTAGTACTTTTTTCTATAAAGTTGGTCAAACTTTATGAGGCTTGACTTCAGTCAAATTTTATATGCGAACTAAAAAGGACCGGAGGGAGTACTTGGAGCCTATCTAAGAGCGAACCTATTCTATGAATATTTTTTCATAAAAACTTTACATGGCTTGGCATCTAATTGTAGCTTCTCTAACTTTCCTTCTTAATGTTAGAGGATCCAGTTCCCTCTCTATAGCCACCAACCGGCTACATTATTGACCATGCTCTAATCTATCATCTAACATGAGTTAAGCAATGATTATTGTAGAAACAAGGCAAGTAATAAGCGATGATAGGTTCGGAAACAGGAAAGTAGGCTTATTCCCCTTCCCTTTATCTCTCCTCCTTGGGAGTCGTTGAGGGTGCTCCGGCACCCCTCCCTTCCTCCTCCGATGGCCTCACTATTTGTGGCGCTATGTTGTTGTGGGGTTTCACTCCGGCGCTCTCTAGCGGTGTTTCAAGACGCACGCCCTTTAGCTCAGTTATTTTCTATGGAGAAATATGTGATTGCAAGTGGTGGACCCGATGGGACCCCTAGTAAACTTGGCGTACGGCTGGATCGGGCTTATGATGGCCTTGTTCCTCACCTCTTTTAGGGTCATGGAGATGAAAGGGAAAACAATTGTGGATCTATGTTTGGCCAAATCAGATATGACGTTTTGTGGTGAACGCAAACTTGCTTTGAGGTTCTTCGTTAATCCTATATTGTTGCATCGGCATTCACCTTTGAATTTGAAGAACGGCTCAATATTATTCTCGGGGTGCTCTTTCCAAATCGAAAGGGAGGCCCTTTTTGCCCTCTGTTGGTAAGGTCGATGTCGAAGGCGATTATGTTTTCTAATTATTATTTTTAGGACGGTGCACAGTTAAGTCAACCAAGGTTGTCATAATTGTAATTCTGAATCGGATCAAAGCTCTGATGGTAGAATCACAAATTATACAATCTTAACTATTAGAATCATAAAAACGTAGATTCTACTAACCAAAATCGTAGAATCAAAAAAGTTAGTATGGATTGTAAAGTCGTAAAATCATATAATAGAATAGCAATTCTGATAACCTGCCCAATTGCCCATGACAAAGAATCGCATGAGACCGGATGACAGAAACCTTTTTCGACCGTTGTCAACCACAAAGGATGGCTTGCACCATGGGATAGACCAAATAAAGAAAAAGAAGAATACATACATGGCCGCTAATGCGCAATGGCCTCGCTGTTGGGGGTGAGCTTCGTCGTCGACAGATCAAGGCGGGTGTGTATTGCGCCACATGTGGTAGGGAGAGACATTATATCACACGTTTTGGGCAATGTCCTCACTCGATACCTTTTTGGAGATATTTGTGCTCGGAATTGGGAGCTCCGGGGATGGTGCCACCTGTTTCAGCAGGCTCTCAGAGTGAGATGGATGATGCCATGATCCGCAGAAGCCACGGAGGAAGAGGTCGATGATAATCCAGGGTTTATACGCTCTTTGGCTAGCAAGGAATGACACGAGGTAAGCTAGAATCGGCAATCAGCTAACGGGGCTGCTGAGGTAAGAATCACTAAGGTTGTATCCCAAATATCCAAAGAATGTATCATAGGAATGTTTCGGCTGATATCCGAAGAAGGTGATGTTTCTCGATAAAATTACGGCATTTCTACAAATTTCTTATTCCCATTCCGATTAGTTACTAATACTACAATTGTAATTATAGACAGGGAAAGAGTACCATTCGGTCGACACACTCGAAATTGTCACCAGCCTAACCGATCAGACAAAAGAGAAAAATAGTAAGGACAACAGTAACACTTCATGCAGAGTAAAATAACTCAGAACCAGGCTTGTCAAATCGATAAACAAGATACGTTTGGTTCACAAAAAACGAAGCAGCCTCAAGAGTTCACTTCTGCTCGGTGGTCACTAACCAAGCAAAACCGACACACATAAGTTTAATTTTAGAACCGACAGCCAAAAGATTCTGAAGCAACGAAAGCTCTACACCACTAAGTTCCTAAGAAGGAAAGTTTGAATCATTTCCGAGTTCCACAAGGCAATCTCAACATTTCTGCAACAAAAGTTATGCGGGTGAGGCTGAGCGCTTAGTCTTCCTCCTCCTCGCCGTCATCACCACCACCACCTGAGGCCTTCTTCTGGTTCTTCCGCTTCACTCTTCCAGGTTGGCCACCACCCAGGGGGCTGGTGAGAGAGAAGTCAACGTGCTTCTCAGTGTCCACCCTCACCATGAAAGAAGGAATGTTGACAAGCTGCTTTCCAACCCTGTGAAGGAACATATACAACAGTAAGATCATCAAAGGATAAAAACAGCACTAAAGAAACAACAAGTGCTGATCATTATATATGATGTCTCACATCTACAGTAAAGACAACACTAGAGTGATGAAAATGTTCCAAAGTACAACAAGGAAATTATGTTGTTCAAACCTTGAAGACAAGTGAGCTAGAAGTTTAACAACAAATGGAAATTCAGAAAACCAATAAACAAAATTTAGGCCAAGGTTACCCAGACATGTTCATTCACAAAAGCCAACTGTTCAGCGAAGAAAATGAAAAGGCTGGTAGACAAAGACCAAGAAGAAAACAGCATATATCAATCAAAATAAAGAGGTTTGCAGCAAAATAGGGCACTCAGAATGAAAAGGACATAAAGAGTCATTGGTCTTCCAACCTCGGTAGAGATATATTAACTCCTCATTGTGCCATAAAAAACATGCACTGTTAGATATTTTTACATAACTACAAAAGAGTTAATATGAAAAATTAACTCCCTAAGCATTTATCAATCAACTCAAAATAAGATTGCCCAAAAAAGGATCTATTAGCATATAAACCATGGAAGACTTGACCTACAACCTTCATAAATTTGAATAGAGATTCTGAAACTAAGAATTTCAGATTGAAATAATTTTCCAGAATAAGATTGCAAAGCTGAAAAAGCAAGGACATCAGAGAATATTTGATTGCAACATTACACACAAAGTGTCTCAGACGACCGTCGTGAGTGACATAAGTTTCTCATCATATGTCCTGTATCCTTCAATCAGTACAGATTGACCAGCCAAAAATGTACAAATATTGGCAAAATAACTGGAAACAAACTGCCTAACATAAACCAACAGAAATAGGCAACCTCACAACTAACCAAGCATGATCTAAATCACCATCTTGAGGTCTGACACTACTACAGTTTACAAGGATCGGTTCTAGACTGATGAATATCATTAAACAAAAACAAGGAAAATCATGTTGTTCAAACCTTTAAGAGCAACATGGGATTTACAAGTTCAGATAAACAAATGGTAATTCAGAAAACTAAAAAAACATATCTTAAGCCAAGGTTACCCAGGCATGTAATTCACTTAATAGATTTGAATAGGCATTATGAAACTCAGAAACTTTTAGATTGCATTATTTTTCCAGATTAAGATTGCAAAACTCAATTAAACAAGGACATGATTACAGCAAGACAAGCAACTATACAACAAAAAACAGGGTCACACAAAATGATCCATCACAGATAGCATACCCCAGACTTCAAGAACAAGGGACATCAGAGAAAATATGATTGCAACATTATACACAAAGTATCTTAGACGACCGTCATGAGTTTGGATACAGTTTCTCATCATATGCCCCATCCAAAATGAAAAGGCACAAGTCATGTGTAATACAATCAGTATAGATCCACAAGCCAAAAAAATGCATAACAATATCAGCCACAAATATAGAAAACTATCATCTAAATTACCAAACTGCATCCAAACAAACTTATGCATATGATCTATGATGATATTATAGTGAAACACAAAACTGTTGGCTACAACAACATAGGTACATATCTCATTGTGGATAAATGATTCCCAGGTGAGTGCTGAATGATATTGCATGACAGGATAAACTAGTAGCCCTGTAAATTTCAACATGCATGAAGAGATGGGTGAGTGTGGATGGCTAACCTGATGTGGCGCTGTCTGATAAGGACACGAGCATGATGGATTGACTTGGCCATGCCATTCTTGAAGACGATGGTCTGGAGACGGCGCTGGAGGAAGTTGTCAACAGTGAGGGCAAGCACATAATCAAGCTTGTTCTGTTCCTCAGTGAGAAGACCGTAGCGGTTCATGCGGCGGAGGAGCGCTGCACCCTCAAAGATACGGCGGGGGTTCTTCTCATCCAGGGTGAGCAGCTCCCTGGCAGCATTTCGGATGCGGCTGAGGGCGTACTGCACACGGTAGAGCTCACGCTTGGCCCGCAGACCGTACTCCCCAACCAGCTTCAGCTCAGCGTCAAGACGCTCCTTCTCATACGGACGCCTTGGCTTCTTGAAGGTCTTCCCATCTGCACCACAACAAAATAGTAAGATACATGTAGAACCCAACAAGAACAATCAGATACAACACAAGCACGTAAAATATCGTGCGGAAATGACATGGCTTAAACACGTAAACGTTAAGCAGGAGACGAACACTATGTATTAAAAGCACAAGTCGTGCATCTCACATCAGATTCTAAACTTCACGTCCTGGAAGCCGCATTAGACTAAACCGAGTGAAGTGTCACAAGATAACAGAAATCTCAAGTTTGAGAAAATATATTTCAATTAGTTATCAGATCATAACCAAAATCTCTCGTTTTACAACCAAATCTGCTACGTACCAGGCTAGCCTACAAATCTGCTTCGCCACAGGGCACAGAGCGTCTACTTCATCCGATCAAAACCAGAAACGGGGACGAAACTAAGCATTTGCGATCCTATAACAGACACTGCCTCATGAAACTAGCGAATCAAGTTTGGATCGGCCCAGAGAGAGTGACGCCGTTCAGCATATGCAGCCCACATTACGACGACACGGGGGGGTGCGTGGAGGGGGGCTTACAGTTGCGGTAGAAGTTGACGTGCACCATGGCTGCCGCCTCCGCAGGATCGCTCGGGTCGTCGAGCTGTGCGCCGCCGGTGCTGGGGTGAGGGGATCGGTGGAGAGTGGCGGCCGAGAGGACGAGGCGATATTATATAGGGGAGGGCTAAACCTAGTTCTGTCTGATGGGCCGGGCTTTGGAACATTGGTATTTGGTCCTCTTTGCTTATGAAAGCCCTAGTGGGCCTTTAACGGCGAGGCAGACCCATGCGGCCCACCCCGCGTAATAAGGCCGTGAACTCGAAGCAGCGAACGGGGCGCACTCAGAAAAAAAAAAAAACACGCCCGGCCGAGCCATGCCGCGGCCGTCGCCGGGGAAGCCGCTGGTCACCACGATCACGGCGCTGCTCAGGTCGGCGACGCGGCCGGCGCACCTGCTCCAGCTCCACGCAGCCATGCTCAAGGTCTCGCTCTTCCCGCACCACGCGCTCCCGACCGCCAGGCTGCTCGCCTCCCCGCTCGCGCCGCTGCCCTACGCGCTCTCCCTCTTCGCCGCCATTCCGTGCCCCACCCTCTTCCACCACACGGCCCTCCTCCGCGCGCTCTCCGCCTCGCCCTCCTTCTCCCCGGCCGCCTCCGCGTCCCTCGCCGTCCTCGCCTCCGCCCGCGCGCGCCTCCCCGCGCTGGACGAGTTCGCCTTCCAGCCGCTCGTCGCGCTCTGCGCCAAGAACTCCGGCGACGACGCGGCGGCCTCGCTCGGGCGGCAGGTCCATGCGCTCCTGCTGCGGTTCGGGTTCTCCGGCGTCGTGGGCCTGGGGAACGTGCTGTGCCACTTCTACTGCTGCATAGGGAGCATGGGGGACGCGCGGAGGATGTTCGATGAAATGCCTGAGAGGGACACCGTGTCGTGGAACACGATGATCGGGAGCTATGCCAGAGCCGGAGAGATCAGTGCGGCGGTGGAGGTGTTCAGGGCTATGATGTGCTGTGGTGTGGATGTCAGTCCGACGGCGGTGGTCGCCTTGGTTGCGTGCAGGTGGCGAGGGGAGTCAGTGCATGGGTTCAGCGTCAAGACAGGGTTCTGCAAGGATGTCAAGGTGGCGGCAGCAATGGAGGGGATGTATTCTAGGAAAGGGGATATTGGATGCGCAAAGAAGGTCTTCGAAGAGGCGACGAGGAGGGACTTGGTGCTGTATAATTGCATGGTGGATAGTTGCGCAAAGGCGGGGCAAATTGAGGAGGCAATGGGCTTGGTGGATAGGATGAGACAGGAGGGACTGAAACCAAACACAGGGACTCTTGTGGGTGTGCTCTCTGCGTGTGGAGCATCGGGGGCAATCGTACCCGGTCGTCACATCCATGAGCTTGCGCTGGAGCTTGGCCTTGAGCTTGACACTGCACTAGGAACATCGCTCGTGGATATGTACTTCAAGTGTGGGTACCCCAAGGAGGCGATTGCAGTCTTTTATGCAATGCGCGACAGGGATGTGATGGCATGGACTGCGATGATCATGGGGTTGGGGGTTAATGGGCAGTCAGATGCCGCGATATCCCTGTTTCACTCGATGCAGCAAGTCGGTGTCACTCCTAACGAGGTTACCTTTCTTGCGGTGCTCAATGCTTGTAGCCATGGCGGGTTAGTGTTTGAAGGGAAGAAGCACCTCGAGAGCATGGTCCGGAAATATGGTATGTCTCCTCACACCGAACACTATGGCTGCATCATCGATCTCCTCGGAAAGGCGGGGCGATTGGATGAAGCGTATGAGCTTATAAGAAGTTTGTCGTCCCATGGCGACGCTATGGGATGGAGAACTTTACTTGCAGCCTGCAGAGTTCATGGCAATGTCGAGCTGGGGAGGATGGTGCAGGCACGGTTGGACGCCATGGGCAATTACCATCCGTCTGATACCATTCTGCTGTCGAACGCATACGCAATGGAAGGCCGTTGGGATGAAATAGCACAGATCAGGGATTCACAAGGGCAGAAAATGGTCACGGACAGGAAAGAAGCGGGCTGCAGCTCCATTGATGTGTCTTCCTAAGATATCTAACCTTGCTGAACTGAAGCAGCGACCACCAATTGATCACAAGGTCGGACTGTCGATTCGAAAATATACTTATGCACAGGTGACTAACAACGGTATCATCATCTCGACTGATTTTTGCTGAAGAGCAATCCATACATGTGCAGTTATCAGATACAAGATTCAGGGGTAAAGCAGTTTTTATTATCACCTATTTAACCCGTTAAGATAAAGATTCGGAGACAGATTGGAGTTTACATGCACATCTGCGTATGTATCTGTTGCACAGAAACACACTCCACTCACACTACGGAAACTTCACAAACGGTGAAGCAAATTGTGTTATGTACTTAAACCTCCTCACTAGTGCCACTACTATATTGTTGCTCTTCTCCCATCCTTGGAAGGATTGGGAATTCGTTTACTGGTGACATCACCGCTGGTGTTGGGTACCGTGCCTGGGGCCGCGTCACACTATTGGAAATCCCCTGGTCTTGTGACAGTTCGCTGTCTTCAGTGGATGCAGATGAAGCTTCCGGGAAGAGCTGCAGCTCTCGTGGTGGGGCAGCATAGCATTGCTCAGTGATTACGGGATGCAGAGAAAGTGCTGTCGAGGTGATGACTGGTGAATGTGGCGAATGCTGTACTGGGAACACTCCGCTTGTGGGATAAGGTACTGCAACGGCTGATCTTGTAGTAGTATCCTGGCTCCAAATAGGGTTGCTCTGCAGACGCATTCTAAGCTTGTTCTGAAGCTCCAGGATTTCATTGCGAAGCATGCTGTTGTCATCACGCAGTTCATTTCTCTCCAACACAACCTGTTTCATATCATGAGGAAAGTAGGAAATGCATCAGTGATGAAGTGCTGAGGAAGTGTATTATCTGAGCAGTGATAATAGTGTAAATTACTCCCTCCATTTCTAAATATAAGCCTTTTTAGAATTTCAATACAGACTATGTACGTATATATATAGACGTATTTTAGAGTGTAGATTCACTCATTTTGCTCCGTATACATAGTCCGTGTTGGAATCTCTAAAAAGGCTTATATTTAGGAACAGAGGGAGTAGTTCTTATTTGTTCATAAATAATGTTACTGGGCATGAAGCCATAAATGTTAAAGGATGGGATTGGTTTCCTATTCTAAAGGAATCTCAGCACAAGAATATGTACTAACATTTTCATATCCATGATATAATAGACACAAATCATCAAATTGCTGAATAGAGTTGCTCTATTCAAAAGGTCTTACATAGTGAGATTCATTCTTCAGTGTGCTATTCTCCTTCCGAAGAGATTCCACTTGTGAAACTAAATCCTTCAGTATCCGTGTAGTGTCACCCAATACACATGCCTTCCCGTTGTTCTGCCTGTCTGGTTCTGAAAAGGAGATGTTTGCATTGTTTTAGAAAGTATTAATGCATATCCAAAAGGATGGGGCTGTAGATTTGATACAAACTAATCAGACACATGGGGAGAAAGTCGTGACATATATGCACTCAGATGTAAATTTGCCTTGCATAGTGAAAGGTCAAAACTCAGGCTATTGTGTGAATACAAGCTATTTGCTAGATGTTGAATCTGTGATCTTGCTTTATTATCCTAATAAAATCAGCCTAGCATTTGGATGACCCAAGAGCTCTACCAGCATGCTAAGTTTTACATAGAGATAACCACCCCACAAGCTCATATAAAGAAACTTCCAAACGCGGTAGTGGCACCAGAAATCATGTTGTTGCAGCTTGCTGCTTTGTACTAGTAAGATATATATACACATACCTAGCATGGCTCCCAGCTCATTAAAGAGGTCATTCTGCGTGCCTCGCTTCCGTTTCTCCCTCTCCGACTTATGGATTTTCTTTGGCACCTTCTCACACTTCCTGTTCACGACAGACCTGCACAATATTCAAACATCAGTGGAAGAACACAGTCAGGTGGTATCAGAATTGTACGGGGCAGTTTTATCTTTGCGGTGGTTCACCATGAAGTGGTAGGAGTTTTCAGGATCATAAGGCACCAACCACGGTGAGCGCTATTGCACACATCAAATTTGTAGCTCACGAAATCAGAAACACAAGAAGCCACACCGAATTACTTCTTCCGCGGCCACGTGATTACCAATGGAATGGATGCTACAACTTGCAAGCAGTTTATAATCTCAGAAACAATGATTGTTCAGGGCAAAAATCCAGTGCTTGGTTCCTCTACTTCAAGGTTGAATATGAAGTCATGTGGGTTTCAGTATTTCCATATCACTCGCCAAGACTTTATTGAAAAAGATGGTGCTCGAACCAATTCTACAGGGTAAAAATCGCTCTAGAATTCCTTTTGCTCTGGAATTCCATCTGCGGGCCAGTTCATTTTCTTGTTCCTCTCCCCGAGACTGAAAAAAAAATTACAGGCCCCAGAACTCACCCTTGGTCGTGCAGCCTCTCGGCGGGGGCATTCACCATGTCCCTGGGCACCATGCCGACCGGGAAGCTCGATCCGGTACCTCCCCTGCGACTGTAAAACCAAGCACGAGTTCCGTCAGTTCCTCCACACGGCCCGACCCAGCGCCAAAACGATCAATCACGACGATTACCTCCAATTGAAGCGGGGAAGGGCCGAGGATTTGGGGGCGCGAGGGGCTCGTCTACCTGTGGTTCTCCTCTCCGTGATCGCTCGAGGTGAAGGGGGGGAGGAAGAGGGGGAGAGACGGGGAGGGGAAGCTAAGTAGGGGGAGGACGACGGGCGGATCGTCCAACGGGGGGGAGAAGCCGGGGGCGGAGGGAGAAAGCGACCCGCCGTGTGATTGGGGACGTCGTGTAGCGTAGCCGAACCGTGGGGCGGGGAAAGGAGGATGGCGATGGGGCGGGGCGCGTGGACGGCACCGTTCGGCCGCGCGTGCTGCTGCGTGGACTTCGCACCTTGGCGCCGTGGCGGGCGAGGGCGAGGGCGCGGTGCCGTGGTGGGCACGAGCCTCCGGACCCAGCGGCGGGTGGGCGGCGTGGCGCCGCTGGCCCCGCGCCTAGTTTATCCGGTCCGACCTGGATCCCGCCACGGGCTCGCGCGTGCCCGGTGGCATCCGGCCTCGTGATCCCGTGCGAATTTTATATACCGAAGGTTAAAGAAAGAAAACAGAAAGGAATTACTACGAAAGTCCTAATCTACGCTCAAATGCTCTTGGCATGAACAGTAAAATCAAAAAAAATACAATTCTGATTTTTTTTGTGGGCAAACATCAATAAATGTTTCGAGTGCCTGCAAATTTTCATCGGCATATCACATTTGTGGAAGTCCCGACAAAAAAGATAAAATCAGTGCTTCAAAATGCTTTTGAAAATAGCATCTTCGGAGCATCAATTATTTTATTTTTTGCCATGACTTCCGCGGATGTAATTCCATGATAAAGCTTTGCAAGCACTTGAAATATTTTTTAATGTTTTTTTTTACTGAACCCGAGCTAAGAAACTCCATGTTCTCCCTTGCCAACCATCCCAACCATTTCTCGATCTTTCAAATTTTGCATGACTCATCCGCATGTGCAATGCGATCGATTTTTGATGATATCATGCATCGGTGTGATCATGGCACGCGTGCGACCGCTTGTTGAATCAAGGGGTGCACACGGAATCACTGGAGCACGTTCGCTCGGTAGAATTACCATAAGAAATTTAGTATGACTTTCTTTCTGCAAGGGTAAAAGAATTTTATCCCAAAGCACTGAGATTACAGTCCGCTGAGACAAGATCTAGAATAAAAGGCGGTCCTCACTATAACCAACAAGCGGTACTGAGAGCCATGCGAGCCTAATTATCAAGACAGAGAGAAACTCTATTTTGTAGCGGGCTATCTTAACTGAAACAAACTCATGCTTCAACATGAGCAACTTAATTTCCTCTAACAAGTGACCACAAGACGATTTGACAAGGGATATTTTGACAATAAAGAGAGAGACAGAGCCCACCAAGTCGGACTGCACCAAAATAGGGAGATTAGAGCATTGAATGGCCAAGGCCATTCCATCTTGCATTGCTAGCATTTCTGCCTCCAGTGCATTGTTCCTGAAGAAGAGCGCGTGATGAGCTGCAGGGATAACACCACCATTGTTTTCACGAAGGATCTTACCCGCTCGAGCGGACCCATCCTCCAAGGAGAAGGAGCCATCCACTGAGAGGGCGAGCCAGCTGGGCGAAGGCAAAGACCAAAATGGCTCAGTCGGCTTCGGTATCTCTACCCGCACCGGAACGGGAGCATCCATAAGGGTCTTGCCCTTTAACATCTCCTCGACACTCGGGACCTTCACATCTCGTATGGAGTTCAAATAATTGTTCAAAGAGTCACCTGAAACTTCGGTCGGCGGAATAGATTTTCCATGTGTAAGGTCATTCGGAGGATTCCACACTCTCCATAGCAACATCAGAATCATATCTCTAGCAGTGCTATCTTGCATGGCTAACAGATGCAGCAGACATTCCGGACTTGTATTCGCCACATGTTCCTTCGGTGGTATTGGCAAAATCTCGCCCGTGGAATCTCAAAGTGCAGCCGCCATGTCACATGTAAGCAATGCATGAGATGTGTCATCAATAGCAGCGCCACACAACAAGCAGGAGGCCTGCCAGGGTATATGTCACGCCCATGTACATTGCATGGTCGATAGTGCACCTGCCCCAACCTTTTTCATGCATGTGATCACATGCGATGTGGAACTGTGGCACGCCAGATTAAGTTTCAAAAACTTCTATCACCATTGGGATTAGAACTAGAAAAAACCCCACCGAGAAGGTCTCTTCATGTTGTTCCATTGCGAGCTTATAGGCACTGCGGACGCTGAAGCAACCTCTGGAATCTGGCTGCCAAGCAATAAAATCTCTTGCTAATAAGTGGACGTGCGAATTTTACGGATAGCCAACACACCCACGGCAATAAAGTGTTGGTTCAATAATTCCACTCTTCAAGTTCCATTAATGTCCAGAAAATCGGAGACTCTATTAAGTTTGCATCGTCATTTTTAGCATGATAGAACCAAACAAAGGTCCCCTAGGAATCCACGGGTCCCTCTAAACTCTGATACACGTACCATTGCCAACACGTCAAATGATACCTTTTTTAGAAGTTCCAAGCCATGTTCATTTCCTCGCCGCACCGCCAAAGTATGACTTCACTTATTCAATCTTGAAAATGGAAAAAAACCTGGAGAGAGCGAGAGATAGAACGAAATATACAATGCAAGAAAATGCGCCTTTTGGTACTACATAATTTGTTCTCAGTTTTTTACAAGGGGCTATGGTGGGCTTAGAGCAACTCTAGTAGAGCCTCCATATCGGTCAATCACCATTATAACCACCACTATGATGATTTTGATCGAAAAGGACACTAGCAGAGTCGCCATTCCACCCTTGATCATCATAATGTTTGAATCACGCTCCAAGATGAGCCTGCGAGCCTCCATATTTGGCATTGAGGGGGGAGGGTTGGAGCGCGCTCCATCCAGAATACGGCTTGACGCAAATCACATCTTCCCCTCCCGCTACTCTTCCCGCTTGTGCCGCCTCCACTCCCACGTCATAGCACCGCTTTCGACCTTCCCTAGTCATGGTCGGTGACGGCTTGGATGGCACCTCGACCCTCGCGTATGATTCCATTGTTTTGGAGCACGATTCCATTCCTCCGGAAGCTCATGTGCCTTTGACGGCCGGCCGCCTCCGCCTAGGCCAACACCTCGTCCACATTACCGCTGAAGAGTTTGGCAAAGTGGTGACAATGCATATGATGTTGCATGAAGGCGGCGGCATCCCCCCACATGTGCCAAAGGGGTAGAGGAAGAAGACGGGGAAAGTAGGTGCCCGCGACCCTCCCCCACCTCGCTTCGCTCCAGAGGCAAAAGTGGGTCACCTTTCCAGTCATACGCCGCACAAGATACAGTGATGAGGTATAAAGATCAATCATTTTCCTTGTATTCGGTTTTTGTTTGATTAAATGTGAGGTGAACATGGAAAATAGTTGGAAAATGCGCAATGTGTGTGATATAGCGAAGATTTTATGAATTTGGAGGGTTGGCCTTCAATGAAGAATCATTTCTTAATGCGATTATGTATTAGTCTGGGACACGTGATGTCGATTTAGCTGGCACATTGTTTTTGCTTTTTAATCATCAGTCCGGCCAAGATACTGATTTCGATCAATTGGAGGTCGTTGGCTGCTCGAAGAAGAAGACAATTCACGCAAGCAACTTTAAGCACGATGAGGATGTTTCGCTTGTCCTAACATGACAAGATATCTCTCTTGATGCGATCACCGGGAAAGACTAATTGGCAACAAAATATTGGAAGCACGCCAAGGTGCGTTCCAAATATCACCTTGGGCGGATGATAACCCACAAGTATAGGGGATTGCAATAGTTTTCGAGGGTAGAGTATTCAACCCAAATTTATTGATTCGACACAAGGGGAGCCAAAGAATATTCTCAAGTATTAGTAGCTGAGTTATCAATTCAACCACACCTGGAAACTCAATATCTGCAACAAAGTGTTTAGTAGCAAAGTAATATGATAGTAGTGGTAACGGTGGTAAAAGGTAACGGTAGCAGAAGTAATATTTTTGGTGTTTTATAGTGATGATAACAATAGCAACTAAAAAGTAAATAAGCGAAGAACGATATATGAAAAGCTCGTAGGCAATGGATCGGTGATAGAGAATTATGCCGGATGCGATCGATCATGTAACAGTCATAACCTAGGGTGACATAGAACTGGCTCCAATTCATCAATGTAATGTAGGCATGTATTCTGAATATAGTCACACGTGCTTATGGAAAGAACTTGCATGACATCTTTTGTCCCACCCTCCCGTGGCAGCGGGGTCCTATTGGAAACTAAGGGATATTAAGGCCTCCTTTTAATAGAGTACCGGGCCAAATCATTAACACATAGTGAATACATGAACTCCTCAAACTACGGTCATCACCGGGAGTGGTCCCGATTATTGTCACTTCGGGGTTGCCGGATCATAACACATAGTAGGTGACTATAGACTTGCGAGATAGGATCAAGAACTCTCATATATTGATGAAAACATAATAGGTTCAGATCTGAAATCATGGCACTCGGGCCCTAGTGACAAGCATTAAGCATAACAAAGTCATAGCAACATCAATCTCAGAACATAGTGGATACTAGGGATCAAACCCTAACAAAACTAACTCGATTAAATGATAAATCTCATCCAACCCATCACCGTCCAGCAAGCCTACGATGGAATTACTCACGCACGGCAGTGAGCATCATGAAATTGGTGATGGAGGATGGTTGATGATGACGATGGCGACGGATTCCCCTCCCCGGAGCCCCGAACGGACTCCAGATCAGCCCTTCCGAGAGGTTTTAGGGCTTGGTGGCGGCTCCGTATCGTAAAACGCGATGAATCCTTCTCTCTGATTTTTTTTCTCCCCGAAAGCAAATATATAGAGTTGGAGTTGAGGTCGGAGGAGCTCCGGGGGGCCCATGAGGTAGGGGCGCGCCCCCCACCCTCGTGGCTAGGGTGTGGGCCCCCTGGTCTTGATCTTTTGCCAGTATTTTTTATTATTTCCAAAAAGACGCTCCGTGGAGTTTTAGGTCATTCCGAGAACTTTTGTTTCTGCACATAAATAACACCATGGCAATTCTGCTAAAAACAGCGTTAGCCCGGGTTAGTTCCATTCAAATCATGCAAGTTAGAGTCCAAAAATGAAGTTCTTCGACTGAAGACTTTGGATCTCTGAAGACTTTGAAAGTGAAGAAATTGGTGTGACCTTGAAGACTTGGTATTCATTCGAGGAACATGAAGCGTGAAGACTTTTGTTTTCGTAGTTTAATTTTCTCTTTCTTGAGCCATAGGAAACACCGTACTGTTAAAGGGGGTCGAGGAAATACTAAGGAAAAATTTCCATGTGATGCTCAACTCAAAATCCTACACCTACCAATCCCTTCGAGTGAAGCCATTGGAAATCTCATACAGTCCAGTCATATTCTTCAGTGACAGAGATGAAGTTCTTCTGGTCTCTGAGGAATTTGTTCTGACTGAGGAGTTAGGAATTCGCCAGTGCGGATTGCCTACACAGTGAGGAACATGATAGCCCTGAGGATTTTGCTACTCAAAATTCCGACCGTTGTTGTGCTATGCGCCAGCTGTCCCAAAATATCTATCCACCTAACGGTCATATCATTGAAGGGCATTTATGTCTTATCATGTCGGGCTGCTTCCTAGGCTATAAATAGCCGCCCCCTACAACCACTAGCTGGTTGGCTGCTCCGAGAGAAATGGACACTTGTCATTTGAGAGCAGCCCATCCTCCGAGGACTTTGAGCGAAAATCATCAAGTAAGGAAAGACCCAAACCCAAACACCTACAAACCCCAAGTGATTGAGCATCACTGAAGAGATTGATCATGCGTGGATCTGATGCTTGTTACCTTTGAAGACTGTGCTTCTTTTAGACGGTTAGGCGTCATGGTCAAGAGCATCCAAGAGGAATTGTGGATCGCCGAGTGACCAAGTTTGTGAAGGTTCGGAAGTCACCTGAAGACTTAGCACGAGTGATCGGACGAGGTCTGTGTGACCTTAGTTCAAGGAGAATACGGTGAGGACTTGGTGTCCTGAGCTGCGTGTTCAGGACTGGGTTGTCTGGGACTGTGTGTCCTCGAGTTTAAATACTCAGCCGCTCCAACCAGACGTACAACTGAGACAGCAGTTGGAATTGGTCTACCAAATCATTGTCTTCACCAAGCTTACTGGTTCTATTCCCTCAACTCTTTCATTTCCTCATAACTGTGTTGTGTGTTTGTTCATATCTGTGTTTGAAGACTTTGACTGAAGACTTTCTCAATTTCCTCAGTTCAATTTCTTCAGTTTGTTTGTCTTCATCATGTGTTATCCTGTGCTTACGCTTCCTGTACTCTGTGCTTGTCTTCATTTCATCATGATGACTATGCTTGTATTCTCTTATGTTTACTTTTGAGTACGTATTCCACTGCTAGTAGTTCTTCACTAAGGAATTTCCTCACCGGCAAATTCCTCAGTGAAGAATTTCATAAAAATCACCTATTCACCCCCTCTAGTCGATATAACGCACTTTCAATTGGTATCAGAGCGAGGTACTCCCTTGTTCTGTGTGATTTTGGTTTAACCACCTGGAGTTTTAGTTATGTTGACCGCGGGTATGAAGAAAGTTACATGCCCCATCTTTGACGGTCATGAGTATCCCAAGTGGAAGGCCATGATGAAGAAGCGCCTCATGGCGATGAACAGCGAGCTGCGGACCGTCACTGAGATTGGTCTGACCGATCTGTGCAAGATGGCGGAAGCAGATGACATTCGCAAGTACACTCTTCTCAACCTCACGACGAAGGACGTCATCTGCTCCTGTTTGTCTCAAAATCAGTGCAGGAATATCACGCATCTCGATCATGCGAAGCTTATCTGGGACCGTCTCTCTGAGATCTATGAAGGTCATTGAATCTGTCATGATCCTTGGTTTGAGGACTTCAAGGAATATCTCAAAGCGATGACATTCGAACCAGAATCATCATCTTCTGCATCATGCCTTATGGCAAAAGATGCTAAGGTAACTGAATGCTACCTATCCGAGTCTAGTGATGATGAATCTGGTGATGAATTTGGACCCAGCTATGTCAAACTTGCTTCCCTTGCCACTAAACAACAAAGAGCTTTGGAAAAAGTTCACTACATGCTAAATAAGAGCGATGATATGTTGGGTGAAGAAATGGATCAGTCAAAAGCTTTGGCTGAAAGTCTTCAGAGACTTCATACTAAGTATGACACTCTTCAAGGTCATCATAACACTCTCTTATCTGATCATGAGAAGCTTTCTTATGAATTTTTTCAAATAAAGCAAGACCTTGAGAAGCTAAGGGTGAGTTATGAAGATCTTCAGAAGGAGCGTGATTCATTACTTGCTCAACAAATCAACGCTTCTCAGGAAGAATTTGTTCCTCCTTGTTTGAAATGCATTGAACGTGAATCTGCTAATTCTTCACCTGAATGTTCAAATGCTGCTAATGTTTCAAATTCTTCACATGCCTCTGCTATCACTAATTCCTCATCCGAGGACACTGCTAGTATCACTGATGATGCAGGGCTGAAGGAATTGTACATGACAGGCATGTACAAAAGCCTCAAAGGGCATCAGACTCTTTGTGATGTGCTTAAAAAGCAGATCCTCAACAGGAACCCTAGGAAAGAGGGTATTGCCTTTGAGAGGAAACTTAATGCTAATGGTACATATTGGAAGCCTGAGCAGTACCCCAAAACTACATGGGTTGCTGCAAAGGGACCTCCAGTTGATCCATCTAACTTATCTGGATTTGCGTGTGAATCTCCTCGTTCTGATGATGAGTCATTTGACTCCAACTATAAACTGTTCAAAAATCAGAATGGTGAAGTATTTGCTAGATATGTTGGCACTAACTGCAGGAACGGTCCTCCTATGAAGAAAAAAAAATCTGGGTTCCCAAAAGATGCCTTGAAAATCTTCAGGTGAATGTCATCATGACGCCACCTGTGAAGAATAGGAATCCCAGATCAAATTCTTCATATGGACCAAATTCTTCATATGGATCCAAGTCTTCATACGGACCAAACTCCTCACATGAATCATATTCCTCAAAAGGATCAAAGTCCTCATATGAACATCATCGTGCTAACCCTTCTGTTTCGCAGGGAAGATCTAAGGATTATGGATATGTGCATTATTCTTCAAATCATTATGTCCATAAGTCCTCGAAGAATTTCTCTGCTTACTCTTATGCTTACTCTAACCCCTCTTATGTGAAACGAAATGGACTGGCATCTATGCCACCTTTCTCTTATGGAGCTCGCAGAATGATGAACTCTTTGCCACCCCTTCAGATGTGGGTGGTGAAAAAAAAGAACTAATCTCTTCTGCAGGGTCAGGTCTCCAGACGTACGTAATCGTCTGAAGAATTTGCTGGAGACCTGAGCATGCCTGAAAGGACGCAGGCTAATCATGAAGAAATGAACTTTCATTTCTCACGTCCTCATACTGCTTTATCTGTTCTTTTGGTTGATGAAATTGATCTGATGAATTGATGTCATATTCTTCACTAATGAAGTATATGAGTTTGTAAGCTGCACTAATTCATCTGTAGGATGATCAACCCAAAGCCACTGAGTGGGTCATCGATAGTGGATGTACAAATCACATGACTGGTGACAAGAATCTATTGATGGATGCTCCATTATCTCCGTCGCATCTGAAGCATATCATCTTTGCCGACAAAGGCAAAAGTCAAGTATTGGGTCTAGGTAAGGTTGCGATCACAAAGGATCGACACATGGACAAAGTCATGCTTGTTGAGTCCTTAGGATACAACCTTATGTCTGTCTCAATGCTTTGTGATCTTGATATGGTTGTTGTCTTTGGCAAGTACCGTTGTGTTGTGGTTATGGAAGCTGACAATTCCAAAGTCTTCGAAGGATTTAGGAGAGGAGACTTGTATATTGTTGATTTCTCTACAGGACCACAACCAGCCGTGTGCCTACTTGCAAAAGCTTCAGAAGGCTAGCTCTGGCATCGACGACTTGGTCATGCAGGCGTGAGGAATTTGCACATGCTTGCGAAGAATAAGCATGTCATCGACATCGAGAATGTCAAAATCCTCAAGGATCACCTATGCGGAGCCTGTGAAGCTAGGAAGATGACAAAGGCCAAGCATCCAGCGAAGACTATCATGACCACTACTCGTCCATTTGAATTGCTTCACATGGATCTCTTTGGTCCTAACCATTATTCTGTTGTTTCAAATGATGCATCTCAATATGGCTTTGTTATTGTTGATGATTACTCTCGATACACATGGGTACACATTGTTACTTACAAACATGAAGTGCAGGAAGTCTTCAAACGATTTTCCTCGAGGGCTTCAACCAACTTTGGTGTGAAGATCAAGCACATCAGAAGTGACAATGGAACTGAGTTCAAGAATTCTGATCTAGATGACTATCTTGATGAACTTGGTATTACTCATGAGTTGTCTTCTCCTTACACTCCTCAGCAGAATGGCGTCGTGGAGCGCAAGAACAGGACTCTTGCTGAGATGGCTCACACTATGCTTGATGAATACAAAACGCCTCGTCGGTTCTGGATTGAGGCAATTGATACTGCATGCAACATCATCAACAGAGTATATCTTCACAAATTCTTCAAGAAGACTTCCTATGAACTCCTCACTGATAAGAAACCCAATGTAAGTTATTTCAAAGTCTTCGGTGCTAAATGTTGGATTAGAGATCATCATCACAATCAAAATTTGCACCGAAAGCACATGAAGGTTTTACGCTTGGTTACGGAAAGGACTCGCACACCTAAAGAGTCTTCAACAACGTTCTTCACAAGGTTGTTGAAACTGTAGATGTGCGGTTCGATGAAACTAATGGCTCACAAAGAGAGCACCTACCTACTGTGATAGATGAACCAGCACCTGAGGAAACTATCAAGTTCAAGGCTACTGAGGATGTCATTCCTACTGAAGAATTCATTCTAGAACATGAAGAACGTCGAGCTAATGCACCTGAAGAAAATACTGAAGAAAATGGTGCTGAAGAGAATTCTGGTCAAATTCCTCAACGACAACCAGCTCATCCTCACATTGCAAAAGAAGTGCAAGTTGAAAAGATCATCAATGTCATCAAAGCGCCAGGTCCTCTCACACGCTCAAAAGCTTCACATTTATCTAACTTTTGTGGGCACTATGCTTTTGTCTTATCACAGAGCCCACTAAGATAGATGAAGCATTTCTGGAGCCTGAGTGGATTCAGGCCATGCAAGAAGAACTACATCAGTTCGAGCTCAACAATGTCTGGGAACTGGTCAAACGTCCAGATCCTCGCAAGCACAATATCATTGGCACAAAGTGGATCTACCGCAACAAGCAAGATGAAAATGGCCTTGTGGTAAGGAATAAGGCACGGCTCATAGCTCAAGGCTACACACAGGTTGAAGGAATTGACTTCGATGAAACTTTTGCACCTGTTGCTAGACTTGAGGCTATTCGCATATTACTTGCTTATGCTAACCATCATGATATCATTTTATATCAAATGGATGTGAAAAGTGCATTCCTCAATGGTAAGCTTGAGGAAGAAGTATATGTTGCTCAACCCCCAGGTTTTGAAGATCCGAAGAATCCTGACAAAGTCTTCAGACTCAACAAGGCCCTCTATGGCCTCAAGCAGGCCCCATGGGCGTGGTATGATACCTTGAAGGAATTCTGCATGAAGAAAGGCTTCAAACTCGGTTCACTCGACCCTACTCTTTTCACTAAATCTTATGATGGTGAATTGTTTATGTGCCAAATATATGTTGATGATATTATCTTTGGCTGTACTGACCAACGTTATAGTGATGAATTTGCCTATATGATGAGTGAAGAATATCAAATGTCTATGATGGGAGATTTGAAATTCTTCTTAGGTCTTCAAATTCGTCAACAACGCAATGGCATATTCATATCTCAGGAGAAATACCTCAAGGATGTACTGTGGAAATTCGGCATGCAAGATTGCAAAGGCGTCAAAATTCCTATGCCCACAAATGGCCATCTGTGCACTGATGAAAATGGTATTGACTTCGATCATAAGGTATACCGCTCCATGATTGGTTCTTTATTGTACTTATGTGCATCTAGGCCAGACATAATGCTTAGTGTTTGCATGTGTGCCCGATTTCAAGCTACACCGAAGGAATCACACCATAAGGCTGTGAAGCATATTCTTCGATATCTAGCTCACACACCAACACTTGGATTATGGTACCCCAAGGGCTCGGCTTTTGATCTCATTGGATATTCTGACTCTGACTATGCTGATGATCGTGTGGACCGCAAGTCAACATCTGGTACATGTCATTTCCTCGGACGATCTTTGGTTTGTTGGTCCTCGAAAAAACAGAACTGCGTATCACTATCTACTGCTGAAGCTGAGTACATTGCCGTTGGTTGTTGCTGTGCTCAATTTCTATGGATGAAGCAAACTCTCAAGGACTATGGCGTCAACATTAAGAATGTGCCTCTCTTCTGTGACAATGAGAGTTCCATCAAGATTGCTCACAACCCAGTTCAGCACTCGAAGACTAAGCACATTCAGATTCGTCATCATTTTCTTCGTGATCATGTGTTGAAGGGCGACATTTCTATTGAGCATGCGAAGACTGAATAACAGCTAGCCAATATCTTCACAAAGCCCTTGGATGAGAAGAGATTTAGCAAGTTGCGGTGTGAGCTAAATATCCTAGAATCTTCGAATGTTGTTTGAAAAGGACACTCATCCTAACACTTATGCAAAACTGATGACTTAGATGTGCAACACATGAAGAAACGTTTTTCTTCAATCAATGAAGAATAACACTCTAAGTGTGAAGAAATTAACGAAGAATTGATTCTCAGAACCCTACGATAATTGTATGCGGTGTCTGAAATCATCATTCTTATACAGTGGGTCACGCCACCACCAAAAGTTGAAATTCCTCAGTTGTTCATATTCTTCAACTTTGCATTGTCTTCACTGTTTCCATCGTTTTTCTTCATTGGCTATATATATAAATGAGTTTATGTCCTCTACAGCATTCACTTATTGCTAATTCTTCAAGTTGGTCTTTTTTCTGCTAAGTGAATGTGATCAGACCCTTCCCCCCTCTATGCTATACTCAACCCAATCTGTTCACAAATTCTTCATGTGCGTTCTATTTGAAACTCGTTCAATATCTTCACTGTGTCCTTGTCAGCTGAAGAAATTGCAAACGGAACTTTAAAACCTATCTTATCTAAATTTTCGGCTTTGCCGCTCAAACCGTTCCGCATCCCACGATACACTTATCCTTTCACCCACGATCGCGCACGATCTCCACCTCCTAGTATGTGGGTGACACATGTCAAGCGAATGAGAAGGGTCAGGGGCACGTTCGTCCAATTTCTTCGGGCGAACAGTTTTTCACCGTGGCTATAAAAACCCCTCTTCCCCTTCCTCACTTCTTTTACTCCGCTCGACCTCTCTCCAGCTCGAGCTTCTCAAACCCTAGCGCCGCCGCTACTTCATCGTCGCCGGTGAGGAAGAGCTTCACTGCCTCGACCTCGTCGTCGCCGTACTCGCGCCGGCCGCGGAAATCTTCACTCCGCCGCCGCCGTAGCCGTCTTCCTCCGCCAAGTTAGGGCGTGGAAGATCTACATAGACGAACTTCACCTCTCCACCTCACTGTTCATTGTGTTCTTCATCCAGGTTAATTAAAAGTTATTTTTACCGCCCTCATTGATTCGAATGAATATATACAAAATCTTCAAAGGTGTTTTTCTTCATATCTTCACACACTAAAACACCTCTCATATCATCTGTTCTTGATTCGTTTCTCTAAGCTATGTTTTTCTTCAAGATTCCTCAAATGTGTGGATTTTTTATCTACACATCTCTGGAACCTAAGACAAAGAACGCTTACTGAAATTCTTCAAGACTCATCTGGTCAAATTCCTCAAACTTGTTCTTTTTACAAAACCTTCTGAGAACGCATATGACCTCTCCAAATTCCTCGCAACTATACTCTGTTCACAGGTACTCATGTCAGCTGCTGAATCTCTAGGTTCTCATCAAATTAACTCATTTGCAGCGTTCCTCGAAGAAAAGTTGCATACTTCTTCAGAAAATTCAATTGTTCAAATTCCTCAACTGAAGAAAATGGCCGACGGTAAGAAGCCATAGAAAGGAGGAAAGATGGCTGAGGTCAACACGGCGTTTGAAATCCCTGATGACATATACAAGGATTACTGCACTCCTGATGAGGCCAAGTTTGGAAAAGAGGACAAAAATCAGCGCAAGGTGTGCATATAGAGGATAGAAAGGAGATGGGCAAGGGAGTGGAGGGAGTACAGGTATGTTACTCCCAAGTACATGAAGAAATTTGCACTCAATCCTCCATGCCCAAGACCTCCATTGGCACATGGCCAAATAGCTGATCCCATCAGCCTCAAAGCGGTGAGGACTATCCTGATGAATGGGCCAAGCGCCAAGCCAAGTTGGCTAAGCAAGCCAGAGAAGCAGTGAGGAAATTCAATGAAGACTCTGCTGCTGCTGCCTCTGCTGAGGCCTCTGCTGTCAAGCCGAAGAAGGCTATGTCCAAGAAGCCTGCGCGCAAGCCAGGTGCTTCATGAACAGTGCCCTCAAGGCCAAGTTCCTCAGCAATGCCCTCATGGCCAGAATCCTCAAAGCCCTCACGGCCAATTCCTCATGCTGCTCCTGCTCCACAAAAGTCCTCAGCTCCTCCGCCAAAGTCTTCGGCCGCTCCGACAAAGTCCTCTGCACCTGTGCATCTCGCCACGTGTCAAAGGACCACAGGCGTCTCAATTGCCTCAGGAGCTTCAGCTAGTTCCTCAGCTGCACCAAATTCCTCAACGGGACCCTCTCTACTGAAGACAAAGGCTACTGCTGGACGAGGTCCTCGCCCTAGTCCTCAGAAGAAGCAGGTCGCCTTCCAAGTGCCGTCTGAAGAAGACGAAGCTGATGATGATGAACTTGCCGAAATCATCAGAGATAGGCAAGTCAAGGCCGCTAGAGCCAAGGGAACAGATGTGCCACTGCTTTTGGATCCCAAGTTGATCCTCGAATACATTGATGTTTGGCACAAGAACCCCAACACTCCCATGCCTGATTTCAAGCTGACTCCTGGCCAAAGTCACATGCTGACCCACTTCATTCAAGAAGAAAAATGGAAATTTGAGAAGGCCAGGCAGATCAAGAAAGCGCAGTACAAGAAGGAGCGCTATCTGAAGAAAAACGTTGTCTCTATGACAACTGAAGAACTTGTCGCTATTCAAACTGAGATCAAGAAACTCAGTGATGACTTTGACGCATATCGCGCTGATTGGCTTGGAGCCAAGGTTCGTTTTGTGAGACTTGCTGATAACTTCACTTCCAATATTGCTGCCCCAACGCAACAGGAAATTCCTCAGGCTGAAGCATCTGCTCAGCCTACTGAAGAACATGCCAGCACCGCTGATGAAAATCAGGTTGCTAAAGAAAATGTGAGTTTCAGGGCTGATGACTGCATTCCAGCCGCTGAAGCAATTGCCAGGGCATCCACTAGTGGTGCGCCTGAAGAAACTGAAGAAATCAGGGCAACTGCATCAGTTGTGCCTGAAGAAAATCAACCAGATTCTTCTGCACCTCCTGCGCCAACACCAACTCCGATCTTTCCATCTGCATCAGATGTAAAGAAGACCAAGACTGCAGAGCGTGCATCAGTGAAGAAAAGGAAAGCATCAGCTACTTCAGATTCTTCAGCTCCGAAGAAGATGAAGCCTTTGACCAGTTCATTTGCTAATCACATTGATGTTGTTCCAATCTCAACCATGCCATCAAAGGACCTTGTTCCTTTTGGTGAAGAATATGAGATCCCTAGCGGATCTGATGAAGAAAATCATTCTGCTGCTTCGTCAGAGCAGATTGATGAAGAAATTGAAGTGGATACGATCCCTTCAACACCTGTTATCTCCTCGCCTATGCCTCAGTTCACAGCCGAAGAGGGTAGCGTTGAAGAAATAGAAGATGAAGACGTGGATGTTGGCTGCTCCACATTAGTGATGAGTGATGAATTCTGGGAAAGTCAGCATCCAAACTCTCCAATGTTCACACTGTTGCAGCAAATACCTCAGTCCCCTGCACAAACTGTTCAAATGGGCTCTGAAGAAACTCACCCCACTTCATCTGTACGTGAGGAAATTCCAGCCACTAGTGCTAAAGAAACTGCTGCTGCTGAACATCTGAAGACACAGACTGCCACTGAAGAGGAACCAGAAATTCCTCAGCCTGAAGAACCTGAGATTGCGATTCCTGAGGTCATGATGCAACTTACTGACACTCCTCTGCCCAAGCCAAAGGATCCATTCTCACGCAAGCAAAAGTTCAAGGATGATGATTTCTTCGGTGAGCACATATTCTTCGAAGACTACAACCCATATGATTCTGCTCGTATAAGGAAGAGGCGTTTCTGGACTGCTAGTCAAGCAAATTTCTATTCCTTGGTGTTGTTCAACAAAGAGAAAATCTTCTACCATGAGCACATTCCTCACGTGGATATGGAATCTCTGCCGTGTTTTGTGCCAGTCCTCAGTGTTCTTCACGACGCTGGACTATTAAACTTTTGCTCTGACATCTGTGATTGGAATGAAGAACTGATTCTTCAATTTTATGCGACGCTGCACATCACAGGAGATTATGAAGATGTCAATTCATGGGTGCTGGACTGGATGTCTGAGAACACTCACTACACAACACCATCTACTGAATTGCTTCGTGCCTTACCACTCAGTCCTCCCCTTAAAGAAGCTCGTTGCATCTACAGTGAACCTGAGCTTACAAATCACTACATGCAAGTTCTGATGAAACCTTTGAAGCCAAGTCAGGCCCCATGAACCAAATTCCTCGTGAAGGAATTACTTTATGTGCCCAGAACTGTCTACCGTATTCTTACGAGGACAATGAGTCCTATCAAAGGCCACGACTCATCTGATGAGGAAATTGTTGGCATCATGAAGAATCTGGTATTCGATATCGTTCATGGCATTCCTGTCAATTATCACGATTTCTTCATGAGGACTCTGGCAAATGTTGCACTGTCTCTGTTTGAGCTGAAGCCTTATGCACCTTGGATTATGAGATTCCTTAGGACAAGGTCTTCACTCAACTACAAAGCTAATTTTTAGAATCACCTCAGCTACTTGCCCCCAATTGAAGTCCTCAAGCGGACCTATTCCTCAGTTAATGAAAAGGGCAAGGCACCAGCTGTTATAGATGAAGGCATTCGTCCATTGGATGGACAGTTTCACAAAGCTGCCTCTTATTCCACCAATGATGGCTCTGCCACACATGACTCCGCCAATGCACCCAAGTCTACTCCTCAAGCCACTGCTCCTCGTGTGATGACTGATCATGAGCTTCTGCTTAGTCTTCACCAGAAGGTGGATCGAAATCATAAATGGGTTAAGCATTAGTTTGGTTCATTTCTTCACAACATGACTGCTACACACAATGCAGCGAAGAAAAACCATTACTACCTCCATGAAGTCTTCAGTCGCACCTGGGCAATACTGTCACATCTGTATGGTGAAGAAGATCTAAAGAAAATGGGTCTCAAGGAAGACTTTGACTGGTCTGCACCTCCACCGAAGAAATTCAAGAAGGTCAAGGTTCCTTCCTTGGTGGCCAGCTCATATTCTTCATCGCGCGACACTGATGAAAATGAAGACTTGGACGACACTGCGGCATGCCCTACTACAACAAACGACCCCAACAACGCTGGCGCTCCTTCATCAACTTGATATTCTTCAGGGGCGTTAGTCCTCATATTCGATCATTTTGGTCATTTGATGACAAAGGGGGAGAATTTTGAGTTAGTCTTCAAGCGGGTCTTTCTATATGGGTGTTTCTTTTTAAGTTACAACTCTCATTCTTCTGAGACTTTATTGGATCGAGTTGTGAACTTAAACCCGATGGTGCTCTGATACTTTTGATATGTTTTTCTGCATGCTTATTCCTCATATATGCTAATGCACGCATGTTGAATTACATCAGTCACCATATTTCATCATGCATTTCAAATTCTTCACTGTTATATGTCAAATGCGTGTATGAATTACAAGATATAGGGGGAGATCTCCATGATTCAACTCTTCAAGTGTGCATTGCTTCAAAAGCAAATTCCTCACTATGCACATCTTTAGGGGGAGTTCTTCTATATCTTGCAATCAAATTCCGCAATATCAGTACTTACACTTCATATGTTTATCCCCGTTGAAAACTTAACCTATATTGTCATCAATCACCAAAAAGGGGGAGATTGTAAGTGCCTCCAGTGCCCCTTAGTGATTTTGGTGTATTGAAGACTTATAGGTTAAGGGACTAATGCGTTTGTGAGTGTACACAGGTCTATAAGTCTATGAGGAGCTTGATATTTACAGAGAAAGTCGACCCCTAAAATGAAGTTCTTCGACTGAAGACTTTGGATCTCTGAAGACTTTCTGAAGACTTTGAAAGTGAAGAAATTGGTGTGACCTTGAAGACTTGGTATTCATTCGAGGAACATGAAGGGTGAAGACTTTTGTTTTCGTAGTTTAATTTTCTCTTTCTTGAGCCATAGGAAACACCGTACTGTTAAAGGGGGTCGAGGAAATACTAAGGAAAAATTTCCATGTGATGCTCAACTCAAAATCCTACACCTACCAATCCCTTCGAGTGAAGCCATTGGAAATCTCATACAGTCCAGTCATATTCTTCAGTGACAGATGAAGTTCTTCTGGTCTCTGAGGAATTTGTTCTGACTGAGGAGTTAGGAATTCGCCAGTGCGGATTGCGTACACAGTGAGGAACATGATAGCCCTAGGATTTTGCTACTCAAAATTCCGACCGTTGCTATGCTATGCGCCAGCTGTCCCAAAATATCTATCCACCTAACGGTCATATCATTGAAGGACATTTATGTCTTATCATGTCAGGCTGCTCCCTAGGCTATAAATAGCCGCCCCCTACAACCACTAGCTGGTTGGCTGCTCCGAGAGAAACTGACACTTGTTATTTGAGAGCAACCCATCCTCCGAGGACTTTGAGTGAAAATCATCAAGTGAGGAAAAACCCAAACCCAAACACCTACAAACCCCAAGTGATTGAGCATCACTGAAGAGATTGATCCTGCGTGGATTCGACGCTTGTTACCTTTGAAGACTGTGCTTCTTTCAGACGGTTAGGCGTCATGGTCTAGAGCATCCAAGAGGAATTGTGGATCGTCGAGTGGCCAAGTTTGTGAAGGTTCGGAAGTCACCTGAAGACTTACCACGAGTGATCGGATGAGGTCTGTGTGACCTTAGTTCAAGGAGAATACGGTGAGGACTTGGTGTCCTGAGCTGCGTGTTCAGGACTGGGTTGTCCGGGACTGTGTGTCCTCGAGTTTAAATACTCAGCCGCTCCAACCAGACGTACAACTGAGACAGCAGTTGGAACTGGTCTACCAAATCATTGTCTTCGCCAAGCTTACTAGTTCTATTCCCTCAACTCTTTCATTTCCTCATAACTGTGTTGTGTGTTTGTTCATATCTGTGTTTGAAGACTTTGACTGAAGACTTTCTCAATTTCCTCAGTTCAATTTCTTCAGTCTGTTTGTCTTCATCCTGTGTTATCTTGTGCTTACGCTTCTTGTACTCTGTGCCTGTCTTCATTTCATCATGATGACTATGCTTGTATTCTGTTATGTTTACTTTTGAGTACTTATTCCGCTGCTAGTAGTTCTTCGCTAAGGATTTTCCTCACCGGCAAATTCCTTAGTGAAGAATTTCATAAAAATCGCCTATTCACCCCCCGTCTAGTCGATATAACGCACTTTCAGCAGAGCACCTTTAAAGATCAAGGACTGACTAGACATTGTAATTCATGGTAAAAGAGATCCAGTCAAGTCATACTCAATGTAAACTAACAGTAATGAATGCAAATGACAGCGGTGCTATCCAACTGGTGCTTTTTAAGAAGAGGATGATGACTCAACATAAAAGTAAATCTATAGGCCCTTCACAGAGGGAAGCAGGGATTTGTAGAGGTGCCAGAGCTCGATTTTGAAATAGACATGAATAATATTTTGAGCGGTATACTTTCATTGTCAACATAACAACTAAGAGATGCCGATATCTTCCATGCTACACACATTATAGGCGGTTCCCAAACAGAATGGTAAAGTTTATACTCCCCCTCCACCAACAAGCATCAATCCATGGCTTGCTCGAAACAACGAGTGCCTCCAACCAACAACAGTCCTGGGGGAGTTTTTTTTGCAATTATTTTGATTTGATTTGCATAAAGCATGAGACTGGGCATCCCGGTGACCAGCCATTTTCTCCTGAGTGAGGAGCGGAGTCCACTCCTCTTGAGAATAACCCGCCTAACATGGAAGATACGGGCAACCTTAGTTGATACATGAGCTATTCGAGCATATAAAACAGAATGTTTATTTAAAGGTTTAGAGTTTGGCACATACAAATTTACTTGGAACGGCAGGTAGATACCGTATATAGGTAGGTATGGTGGACTCATATGGAACAACTTTGGGGTTTATGGAATTGGATGCACAAGCAGTATTCCCGCTTAGTGATAACCCACAAGTATAGGGGATCGCAACAGTTTTCGATAAGAGTGTCGAACCCAACGAGGAGCTAAAGGCAGAACAAATATTCCCTCAAGTTCTATCGACCACCGATACAACTCTACGCACGCTTGATGTTCGCTTTACCTATAACACGTATGAAACTAGAAGTACTCTATAGGAGTTGTTGGATAGGTTTGCAAGATAATAAAGAGCAAGTAAATTAAAAGTAGGGGCTATTTAGATAAAGACACAACTAAGTTAGTTTTAATAAAGAGCTTATTGTTACGAGAAAGTTATTTTCCCCTAGGCAATCGATAACTAGACCGGTAATCATTATTGCAATTTTATTTGAGGAAGAGACATAAGCTAACATACTTTCTCTACTTGGATCATATGCACTTATGATTGGAACTCTAGCAGGCATCCGCAACTACTAAAGATCATTAAGGTAAAACCCAACCATAGCATTAAAGTATCAAGTCCTCTTTATCCCATACGCAAACAACCTACTTACTCGGGTATATGCTTCTGTCACTCACGCCACCCACCATAAGCAAATCATGAACATATTGCAAACCCTACAGCGGGAGTCCCTCATGCTTGCACGACACATAGAGCACCATAGGACATCACCAATAATAAAACATGCAACTCAAACCAATCACGGTCATCAAATAACCCATAGGACAAAACGGATCTACTCAAACATCATAGGATAGCCATACATCATTGGGAAATAATATATAGCGTTGAGCACCATGTTTAAGTATAGATTACAGCGGGTAAGAGATAGGTTACACCGCTGCATAGAGGGGGAAAGAGTTGGTGATGATGGCGGTGAAGTTGTTGGTGAAGATTGCGGTGATGATGATGGCCCCCGGTGGCACTCTAGTGCCACCGGAAGCGAGGGGAAGAGAGCCCCCCTTCTTATTCTTCTTCCTTGACCTCCTCCCTTGATGGGATAAGGGTTTCCCCTCTGGTCCTTGGTCTCCATGGCATGGGAGGGGCGAGAGCCCCTCCGAGATTGGATCTGTCTCTCTGTTTCTGCGTTCTCCCTGGCTGCCCTTTCACCGTTTCGCATATATATGGAGATCCGTAACCGCGATTGGACTGAAATATTCCCCGTGATTTTATCCTAAAAATTAGCTTTCTTGCGGCCGGAGAAGGGCATTAACCGCCTTACAGGGGCCCCACGAGGGTCAGGGGCGCGCCCCCTGCCGCGTGCCTCCCTCGGGCACTGTCTCGCGTGGATTTTTCTTCCCATATTCTCCGAATATTCCAAAAATAATCTCCATCCGTTTTTATCCCGTTTGGAATTCGTTTGATATGGATATTCTGCGAAACAAAAACATGCAACAAACAGGAACTGGCACTGGGCACTGGATCAATATGTTAGTCCCCAAAAATAGTATAAAAAGTTGCCGAAAGTTTATGAAAGTTTTAGAATATTGGCATGGAACAATAAAAAATTATAGATACGACGGAGACGTATCAACATCCCCAAGCTTAATTCTTGCTCATCATCGAGTAGGTAAATGATAAAAATATAATTTTGGATGTGGAATGCTACCTAGCATAATCTTGATCACATATCTAATCATGGCATGAATATTAAGATACAAGTGATTCAAAGCAATAGTCTATCATTTGACATAAAAACAATAATACTTCAAGCCTACTAATAAAGCAATCATGTATTTTCGAAATAACATGGCCAAAGAAAGTTATCCCTACAAAACCATATGGTCTGGCTATGCTCCATCTTCACCACTCAAAATATTCAAATCATGCACAACCCCGATGACAAGCCAAGCAATTGTTTCATACTTTTGATGTTCTCAAACCTTTTCAACTTTCACGCAATACATGAGCGTGAGCCATGTATATAGCACTATAGGTGGAATAGAATGGTGGTTGTGGAGATGACAAAAAGGAGAAGATAGTCTCACATCAACTAGGCGTATCAACGGGCTATGGAGATGCCCATCAATAGATATCAATGTGAGTGGGTAGGGATTGCCATGCAACGGATGCACTAAGAGCTATAAGTGTATGAAAGCTCAAACTGGAAACTAAGTGGGTGTGCATCCAACTTGCTTGCTCATGAAGACCTCGGGCATTTGAAGAATCCCATCATCGGAATATACAAGCCAAGTTCCATAATGAAAAATTTCCACTAGTATATGAAAGTGATATCATAAGAGACTCTCTATATGGAGAACATGGTGCTACTTTGAAGCACAAGTGTGGAAAAGGATAGTAGCATTGTCCCTTCTCTCTTTTTCTCTCATTATTTTTTGGGCCTTCTTTTTTTATGGCCTTTCTCTCTTTTTTCCTTTTTCCCCTTTTTTATTTTTCTATTTTTCGTCCGGAGTCTCATCCCGACTTGTGGGGGAATCATAGTCTCCATCATCCTTTCCTCACTGGGACAATGCTTTAATAATGATGATCATCACACTTTTATTTACTCACAACTCAATATTACAACTCGATATCTAGAACAAAGATATGACTCTATATGAATGCCTCCGGCAGTGTACCGGGATGTGCAATGATCTAGCATAGCAATGACATCAAAAAACGAACAAGCCATGAAAACATCATGCTAGCTATCTTACGATCACGCAAAGCAATATGACAATGATGCTCAAGTCATGTATATGAAGATGATGGAAGTTGCATAGCAATATATCTCGGATGGCTATGGAAATGCCATGATAGGTAGGTATGGTGGCTGTTTTGAGGAAGGTATATGGTGGGTTTATGGTACCGGCGAAAGTTGCGCGGTACTAGAGAGGCTAGCAATGGTGGAAGGGTAAGAGTGCGTATAATCCATGGACTCAACATTAGTCATAAAGAACTCACATACTTATTGCAAAAGTCTATTAGCTATAGAAACAAAGTACTACGTGCATGCTCCTAGGGGGATAGATTGGTAGGAAAAGACCATCGCTCGTCCCCGACCGCCACTCATAAGGAAGACAATCAATAAATAAATCATGCTCCGACTTCATTACATAACGGTTCACCATACGTGTATGCTACGGGAATCACAAACCTCAACACAAGTATTTCTACTAATCCACAACTACCCACTAGCATGAATCTAATATCACCATCTTTATATCGCAAAACTATTGCAAGGAATCAAACATATCATATTCAGTGATCTACAAGTTTTATGTAGGATTTTATGACTAACCATGTGAATGACCAATTCCTGTCATCTCTCTAAATAGATATAAGTGAAGCAAGAGAGTTTAATTCTTTCTACAAAAGATATGCCCACGCTCAAACAAATATAAGTGAAGCAAAAGAGCATTCTACAAATGGCGATTTTTTATGTGACGAGAAACAGGCAATCCAAACTTCAAATGATATAAGTGAAGCACATGAAGCATTCTATAAAGCCATACTCAAAAGATATAAGTGAAGTGCAATGAGCATTCTATAAATCAACCAAGGACTATCTCATACCATCATGGTGCATAAAAGAAAAATGAAAACTAAATGCAAAATACGCTCCAAGATTGCACATATCGCATGAACGAAACGAATCTGAAAACATACTGATACTTGTTGAAGAAAAGATGGGATGCCTTCCAGGGCATCCCCAAGCTTAGACGCTTGAGTCTCCTTGAATATTTACTTGTGGTGCCTCGGGCATCCCCAAGCTTTAGCTCTTGTCTCTCTTCCTTCTTCTCACATCGAGACCTTCTCGGTCATCAAACACTTCATCCACACAAAACTTCAACAGAAAACTCGGTAAGATCCGTTAGTATAGTAAAGCAAATCACTACTCTAAGTACTGTTGCAAACCGATTTATATTTTGTTTTTGCATTATAGCTACTGTAATATAACTTTTCCATGGCCTAATCCACTGATATAAATCGATAGTTTCATCAAAACAAGCAAACTATGCATCAAAAACAGAATCTGTCTAAAACAGAACAGTCTGTAATAATCTGAACATTCACCATACCTATGTTACTCCAAAAATTCTAAAAAAAATAGTAAAAATAAAAAATTTGTACAGAAAGACAGTTCAAAAAGAATCAGAACCGTTTGACGTTCCAGTAAAAAGTGTAAAATCGTGCACTACAGCCAAAGTTTCTGTCCTGCACCGTACAAACCAACAGGCAAAGTAAACATCCTAAAGGCAAATCTTGGCACATTATTTTTATTTTTAAACCTTATAAAAGCACACAATAGAAACAAATGACTCTCTAAAACTTCCGGATTGTCTCCCTGGCAGCGCTTTCTTTAAAGCCATTAAGCTAGGCATATAGTGCTCAAGTAATGGATCCACCCGGATCCCAAGGTATATCAAAGCCAATTTGAATTAGCAATGATTGTAATTTAGTAGTGAGCACAAGGTAACATATATCATGTAATGACGAAGTCTAACTCTCTTCCTATGCATCGGCATGTCATAAAAGAACAATTCATGCACACAAAGTAAAGGCCAATGCATAGTATAAATAGTTTCTTGCAATTTGTTCGTGTTGGAAACATAGAGAGGTGGAGATATAGTTCCTCTCTCATCATAATTGCAAGTAGGAGCAGCAAGCACATGCATATTATATTCATCAAATTCATCATGTGTAATAGTAAAACACAACCCATCAATATAATCCTTAATAAGGGTAAACTTCTCCGATATAGTGTAGTTGGGAGAATTCAAAAAGATAATAGGACTATCATGCGTGGGTACAATAGCAACAATTTCATGTTTAACATAAGGAACTATAGCAAGTTCATCTCTATAAGCATAATTCATATTGGCATCTTGGCCACAAGCATAGCAAGCACCATCAAAAAGGGATATTTCAAGAGAATCAACGGGATCATAACAATCATCATAGCAATCATCCTTCGGTAAGCACGAAGGGAAATTAAACAATGTATGAGTTGAAGAGTTACTCTCATTAGAAGGTGGGCACGGGTACCTAATCCGCTCTTCCTCCTTTTGTTCTTCGCTCTCCTCATCATCTTTTTCATCCAATGAACTCACAGTTTCATCAATTTCTTCTTCCATAGACTCCTGCAAAATATTAGTCTCTTCTTGGACAGAGGAGGAGTCCTCAATATATGGTTTAACATAGGCATTAGAAGCATAATTATCATAACAATACTCAAGTATGGCAATATTTTCAGACTTGTAAAGAGTAGCATCATACTTTTCAATCAAAGAAGCAATTTCATAAGCACCCTTAAAAGCAACAAATTCTTCAATTTGTTGAACATAATAGTAATTATAAGCACCCTTAGCATAAGAAGATACGATTCCATTATCACTAAACAAACATTGGTAGGGAAGGTGTTTCTTAGGGTCTTTAGAACAACAAGTATAATCATATATTTCGCATAAATTCCAAGCATAGCATTGCAAATGATGAATTTGATCCAGTAAACGTTTCCCTTCTTCAGATATACGGTGTCGCACATAACAAGCATGCTCATCTAAAGATTTGCCCTCAACTAAGCTAGTTGGGGTTACAGCATGAGCACAAAGGGATCGAAGATGATCCAAGTAATAAGCTCCAGGAGTGTGATAGATTTTGAGTGGTTCTTTGATACGTCTCCGTCGTATCTACTTTCCAAACACTTTTGCCCTTGTTTTGGACTCTAACTTGCATGATTTGAATGGAACTAACCCGGACTAACGTTGTTTTCAGCAGAATTGCCATGGTGTTATTTATGTGCAGAAACAAAAGTTCTCAGAATGACCTGAAACTCCACGAAGCATCTTTTTGGAAATAATAAAAAATACTGGCAAAAGATCAAGACCAGGGGACCCACACCCTAGCCACGAGGGTGGGGGGTGAGCCCCCTACCTCGTGGGCCCCCTGGAGCTCCTCCGACCTCAACTCCAACTCTATATATTTGCTTTCAGGGAGAAAAAAATCAGAGAGAAGGATTCATCACGTTTTACGATACGGAGCCGCCGCCAAGCCCTAAAACCTCTTTGGAGGGCTGATCTGGAGTCTGTTCGGGGCTCCGGAGAGGGGAATCCGTCGCCATCGTCATCATCAACCATCCTCCATCACCAATTTCATGATGCTCACCGCCGTGCGTGAGTAATTCCATCGTAGGCTTGCTGGACGATGATGGGTTGGATGAGATTTATCATGTAATCAAGTTAGTTTTGTTAGAGTTGGATCCCTAGTATCCACTATGTTCTGAGATTGATGTTGCTATGACTTTGTTATGCTTAATGCTTCTCACTAGGGCCCGAGTGCCATGATTTCAGATATGAACCTATTATGTTTTCATCAATATATGAGAGTTCTTGATCCTATCTTGCAAGTCTATAGTCACCTACTATGTGTTATGATCCGGCAACCCCGAAGTGACAATAATTGGGACCACTCCCGGTGATGACTGTAGTTTGAGGAGTTCATGTATTCACTATGTGTTAATGCTTTGGTCCGGTACTCTATTAAAAGGAGGACTTAATATCCCTTTGTTTCCGCTAGGACCCCGTTGCCACGGGAGGGTAGGACAAAAGATGTCATACAAGTTCTTTTCCATAAGCACGTATGACTATATTCGGAATACATGCCTACATTACATTGATGAATTGGAGCTAGTTCTGTGTCACCCTAGGTTATGACTGTTACATGATGAACTGCATCCGGCATAATTCTCTATCACCGATCCATTACCTACGAGCTTTCCATATATTGTTCTTCGCTTATTTACTTTTCTGTTGCTATGTTATCATCACTACAAAACACCAAAAATATTACTTTTTCTACCGTTACCTTTTGCTACCATTTCCACTACTATCATATTACTTTGCTACTAAACACTTTGCTGCAGATATTAAGTTTCCAGGTGTGGTTGAATTGACAACTCAGCTGCTAATACTTGAGAATATTCTTTGGCTCCCGTTGTGTCGAATCAATAAATTTGGGTTGAATACTCTACCCTCGAAAATAGTTGCGGTCCCCTATACTTGAGGGTTATCATTCTTCAACCATTGGTTCAGTAGGTACAACTAATTTTTTTTGGTATTTTGCGTTTCCTACCCATAACTAAAGATACAAAACAACTAAGAACAGCAGATAAAAATTACTTACTGATAAAGCAAACAAGCACACACGAGAATATTCACCCCACGCTATGACTCCCCGACAATGGTGCCAGAAAAAGGTCTTGATAACCCACAAGTATAGGGGATCGCAACAGTTTTCGATAAGTAAGAGTGTCGAACCCAATGAGGAGCTAAAGGCAGAACAAATATTCCCTCAAGTTCTATCGACCACCGATACAACTCTACGCACGCTTGATGTTCGCTTTACCTATAACAAGTATGAAACTAGAAGTACTTTGTAGGTTTTGTTGGATAGGTTTGCAAGATAATAAAGAGCAAGTAAATAAAAAGTATGGGCTGTTTAGATAAAGACACAACTAAGTTAGTTTTAATAAAGAGCTTATTGTTACGAGAAAGTTATTTGTCCCTAGGCAATCGATAACTAGACCGGTAATCATTATTGCAATTTTATTTGAGGGAGAGGCATAAGCTAACATACTTTCTCTACTTGGATCATATGCACTTATGATTGGAACTCTAGCAAGCATCCACAACTACTAAAGATCATTAAGGTAAAACCCAACCATAACATTAAAGTATCAAGTCCTCTTTATCCCATACGCAAACAACATACTTACTCGGGTATATGCTTCTGTCACTCACGCCACCCACCATAAGCAAATCATGAACATATTGCAAACCCTACAGCGGGAATCCCTCACGCTTCCGCGACACGGAGAGCACCATAGGACAGCACCAATAATAAAACATGCAACTCAAACCAATCACGATCATCAAATAACCCATAGGACAAAACGGATCTACTCAAACATCATAGGATAGCCATACATCATTGGGAAATAATATATAGCGTTGAGCACCATGTTTAAGTAGAGATTACAGCGGGTAAGAGAGAGGTTACACCGCTGCATAGAGGGGGGAAGAGTTGGTGATGATGGCGGTGAAGATTGCGGTGATGATGATGGCCCCCGGTGGCACTCCGGTGCCACCGGAAGCGAGGGGGAGAGAGCCCCCCTTCTTATCTTATTCCTTGACCTCCTCCCTAGATGGGAGAAGGGTTTCCCCTCTGGTCCTTGGTCTCCATGGCATGGAAGGGGCGAGAGCCCCTCCGAGATTGGATCTGTCTCTCTCTGTTTCTGCGTTCTCTCTGGCTGCCCTTTCACCGTTTCATATATATCTGGAGATCCGTAACTCCGATTGGACTGAAATCTTCGCCGTGACTTTTTCCTAAAAATTAGCTTTCTTGCGGCCGAAGAAGGGCATTAACCGCCTTACGGGGGACCACGAGGGTCAGGGGCGCGCCCCCTGCCTCGTGCCTCCCTCGGGCGCCGTCTCGCGTGGATTTTTCTTCCCATATTCTCTGAATATTCCAAAAATAATCTCCATCTGTTTTTATCCCGTTTGGACTTCGTTTGATATGGATATTCTGCGAAACAAAAACATGCAACAAATAGGAACTGGCACTGGCACTGGCACTAGATCAATATGTTAGTCCCCAAAAATAGTATAAAAAGTTGCCAAAAGTTTATGAAAGTTGTAGAATATTGGCATGGAACAATAAAAAATTATAGATACGACAGAGATGTATCACTTAGTACAAGCGAAGGCTAGCAAAAGACTGGGAAGCGACCAGCTAGAGAGCGACAACAGTCATGAACATGCATTAAAATTAATCAACATCGAATGCAAGCAAGAGTAGGATATAATGCACCATGAACATAAATATTGTAAAGGCTATGTCGATTTTGTTTCAACTACATGCATGAACATGTGCCAAGTCAAGCCACTCAAATCGTTCAAAAGAGGACACCACCCTATCATACCACATCACAACCATTTTCATATCATGTTGGCATGCAAGGTAAACCATTATAAGCTCCTAGCTGATTAAGCATGGCATAAGCAACTATAATCTCTAATTGTCATTGCAAACATGTTTATTCATAATAGGCTGAATCAGGAACGATGGACTAATCATATTTACAAAAATAAGAGAGGTCGAGTTCATACCAGCTTTTCTCATGTCAATAAGTTCATCATATAATCATCATTATTGCCTTTCACTTGCACGACTGAATAGTGTGGATAATAATAATAATAGTGCACGTGCATTGGACTAAGCTGGAATCTGCAAGTATTCAATTCAAGAGAGAAGATAGGGTAATATGGGCTCTTTGTTAGATCAACAATAATGCATATGAGAGCCACTCAACATTTTCATTATGGTCTTCTCCTCTCGCCCCCCAAAGAAAAGAAACAAAACTATTTACACAGGAAAGCTCCCAACAAGCAAAAGAAGAATGAGAAATCTTTTTGGGTTTTCTTTTTAATTACTACTACAAGCATGGAAAGTAAACTAATTAAAAGCGACAACTAATTTTTTTCTTAAGGTTTATTAAACACACAAGAAGAAAGCATAAAAAGGAAAATAAACTAGTATGGATGATACAATGAAAAAGTATGAGCACCGACAACTAGCAATGAGTGTGTGAACATGAATGTAATGTCGGTGAGAAATACGTACTCCCCCAAGCTTAGGCTTTTGGCCTAAGTTGGTCTATGGCCACGGCTGGCTTGGCGGATATCCAAAATTTAGCTCGGTCGTACTGAGATGCATCAACTATTGCCTCATGAGCTGCTGCTTGGAGACGGGCCGTCTCCATCCTCCTCTTATACTTGTCCGCCTCCTCCCTGGTTATAATATATCTCCCTTTTGCCTGAGATTCAAAGAAAGCAGGAGCAGGGAGAGTGACGTGATAGGTGCGTCGTCTGTCAAAGATTAGTCGGTACTGGAGGAACTGATCGTTCCTCTCAACAAACTGATGACGAACTATGGCCTCATAATCTAAATAAACAGGAGGCAACTCAATATCATACCCATGTATGGGTATATCAAGACGGGTTGCATAAATTCCACCAAAGTAGTAATCTCCATGAATACGATTATTATGCAACCTACGTGCAACGATAGCCCCCAAGTTGTATTGTTTATCTCCTAAAACAGCGCTTCTGAGAAGGCTAAGATCACGCATACACATGTGACATGCTTCATCTTTACCATTAATGCATCTACCTATGAAGAGAGCAAAATAATGTATAGCAAGAAAGTGAATGCTCCCTGTGGTAGTTTGTGTTATATCTCTAGATTTCCCCATAATTATACTAGCAAGAAAATCTCTAAACTCAGATTTGCTAGGCTCACTAGTGCTGCCCCATTGTGGAAGTTTGCAAGCAGTATTAAAATCCTCTAAGTCCATAGTATAAGAATTTTCATAAAGATCAAATAGGACAGTTTGAGAATTGTGTGATGACGAAAATTCAAACCTCCTCACAAAGGAATCAGTGAGATAGTGGTATTGGCGGCACTTATCTGCCTCGAAGCTCTCAAGATCAGCATTACGCACATACGCGTTAAATTCTTCCTTGATTCCTGCTCGATCCATAAAGTCCTCTGACGTTCATTCACAAGCCCGCACCTGAGCTTCCCTTGGTGGTTCATCATCGGCATCGCGTATTGCGAGCCTGGGTCCTTGCTTCCTTGAAGGACCACCTTGGTACATTTTCCTAAACATATTTCTTCCTCTGAAAAATTTCTGAAATTTTAGTAACTTCAAAATAAAAGTGAACCAAACTCAAGAAAAATTGATAGCAACTACTCCTACAAGTGCCTAGAGGCTATATCATGCATCAAAACTACTTCTGACCATATAAATTTGACATGCAAACTAAAGAACAGGGTCACCTAAGAAGCAAAAATATGCATTGAATAAAGCACTAGAACAAAACTTAATTGGACCATTAGATGAGTCACATACCAAGGAACAATTCCCAAAGCAGTTTTGTGAATGGAGCTTTGAGCAAGGAGATCGAAAATGGCAGCAAGATGAGCTTGGACTCGGGTTTGAGCTGGCTAGTGATGTTTTTGGGAGGAAGAAGGAGTGTGTGGTAGCTGGAATAAGTGGAGGGGAGCCACCGTGGGCCCACGAGGCAGGGGGCGCGCCCAGGGAGGTAGGGCGTGCCCTGGACCCTCATGGCCAGGTGCTTGCTCCCCTGATGTGTTCTCAGTGCCAGATATTCTCAAATATTCTAGAAAAATATGTTGGGGAACGTAGTAATTTCAAAAAAAATCCTACGCACATGCAAGATCATGGGGATGCATAGCAACGATAGGGGAGAGTGTGTCCACGTACCCTCGTAGACCGAAAGCGGAAGCGTTAGCACAACACGGTTGATGTAGTCATACGTCTTCACGATCTGACCGATCAAGTACCAAACGCACAGCACCTCCGAGTTCTGCACACGTTCAACTCGATGACGTCCCTCGAACTCCGATCTAGTTGAGCTTTAAGGGAGAGTTCCGTCAGCACGACGGCGTGGTGACGATGATGATGTTCTACTGACGCAGGGCTTCGCCTAAGCACCTCTACGATATTATCGAGGTGGATTATGGTGGAGGGGGGCACCGCACACGGCTAAGAAATCCAAGAGATCAATTGTTGTGTCTAGAGGTGCCCCCCTGCCCCTGAATATAAAGGAGGGAGGGAGAGGCCGGCCCTAGAGGGGGCGCGCCAAGTGTGGGGAGTCCTACTAGGACTCCCAAGTCCTAGTAGGATTCCCCTTTCCTTTCTGGAGTAGGAGAGAAGGAAAGAGGGGGAGAGGGAGAAGGAAAAGGGGGTTGCACCCCTTGTCCAATTCGGACCTGAGGGGGGGCGCGCGCCTCCTTCCTTTTGGCCTCTCTCCTCTATTCCCGTATGGCCCAGTAAGGCCCAATATTTCTCCCGGTGAATTCCCGTAACTCCCCGGTACTTCGAAAATACCCGAATCACTCGAAACCTTTCCGATGTCCGAATATAGTCGTCCAATATATCAATCTTTACGTCTCGACCATTTCAATACTCCTCGCCATGTCCCCGATCTCATCTGGGACTCCGAACTACCTTCGGTACATCAAATCACATAAACTCATAATATAACTGTCATCAAACTTTAAGCGTGCGGACCCTATGGGTTCGAGAACTATGTAGACATGACCGAGACACGTCTCCGGTCAATAACCAATAGCGGAACCTGGATGCTCATATTGGCTCCCACATTTTCTACGAAGATCTTTATCGGTCAAACCGCATAACAACATACGTTGTTCCCTTTGTCATCAGTATGTTACTTGCCCGAGATTCGATCGTCGGTATCTCAATACCTAGTTCAATCTCGTTACTGGCAAGTCTCTTTACTCGTTCCTTAATACATCATCCTGCAACTAACTCATTAGTTACAATGCTTGCAAGGCTTATAGTGATGTGCATTACCGAGTGGGCCTAGAGATACCTCTCCGACAATCGGAGTGACAAATCCTAATCTCGAAATACGCCAACTCAACAAGTAACTTCGGAGACACATGTAGAGCACCTTTATAATCACCTAGTTATGTTGTGACGTTTGGTAGCACACAAAGTGTTCCTCCGATAAACGGGAGTTGCATAATCTCATAGTCATAGGAACATGTATAAGTCATGAAGAAAGCAATAGCAATAAACTAAACGATCATCGTGCTAAGCTAACTGATGGGGCAAGTCAATCACATCATTCTCTAATGATGTGATCCCGTTAATCAAATGACAACTCATGTCTATGGTTAGGAAACATAACCATCATTGATTCAACGAGCTAGTCAAGTAGAGGCATACTAGTGACACTATGTTTGTCTATGTATTCACACATATATTATGTTTCCGGTTAATACAATTTTAGCATGAATAATAAACATTTATCATAAAATAAGGAAATAAATAATAACTTTATTAGTGCCTCTAGGGTATATTTCCTTCAGTCTGCCACTTGCACTAGAGTCAATAATCTAGTTCACATCGCCATGTGATTTAACACCAATAGTTCACATCACCATGTGATTAACACCCATATTTCACATAACACCCATATTTCACATCGTCATGTGACCAACACCCAAAGGGTTTACTAGAGTCATAATCTAGTTCATATCGTTATGTGATTAACATCCAAAGAGTACTAAGGTGTGATCATGTTTTGCTTGTGAGAGAAGTTTAGTCTACGGGTCTGCCACATTCAGATCCGTATGTATTTTGCAAATTTCTATGTCAACAATGCTCTGCACGGAGCTACTCTAGCTAATTGCTCCCACTTTCAAAATGTATCCAGATTGAGACTTAGAGTCATCTGGATCAGTGTCAAAATTTGCAGCGACATAACCCTTTACGACGAACCTTTTGTCACCTCCATAATCGAGAAACATATCCTTATTCCACTAAGGATAATTTTGGCCGTTGTCCAGTGATCTACTCCTAGATCACTATTGTTCTCCCTTGCTAAACATTGTGTATGGTATATAATAGATCTGTTACACAACATGGCATACTTTAAATAAACTATGGCTGAGGCATAGGGAATGACTTTCATTCTCTTTCTATCTTCTGCCGTGGTCGGGCTTTGAGTCTTACTCAATTTCATACCTTGTAACACAGGTAAGAACTCTTTCTTTGATTGTTCCATTTTGAACTACTTCAAAATCTTGTCAAGGTATGTACTCATTGAAAAAATTTATCAAGTGTCTTGATCTATCTCTATAGATCTCGATGCTCAATATGTAAGTAGCTTCACTGAGGTATTTAATTGAAAAACTCCTTTCAAAAACTCCTTTATGCTTTCCAGAAAATTCTACATTATTTCTGATCAACAATATGTCATTCACATATATTTATCAGAAATGATGTAGTGCTCCCACTCACTTTCTTGTAAATACAGGCTTCATCACAAGTCTGTATAAAACTATATGCTTTGATCAACTCATCAAAGAGTATATTCTAACTCTGAGATGCTTGCACCAGTCCGTAGATGGATTGCTGGAGCTTGCACATTTTGTTAGCACCTTTAGGATCGACAAAACCTTCTGGTTGCATCATATACAACTCTTCTTTAAGAAATCCATTAAGGAATGTAGTTTTGACATCCATTTGCCAGATTTCATAAAATGTGGCAATTTGCTAACATGATTCGGACAGACTTAAGCATCGCTACGAGTGAGAAAATCTCATCGTAATCAACACCTTGAGCTTTGTCAAAACCTTTTTCGACAAGTCTAGCTTTGTAGATTGTAACACTACTATCAGCGTCCATCTTCCTCTTGAAGATCCATTTATTTTCTATGTCTTGCCGATCATCAGGCAAGTCAACCAAAGTCCACACTTTGTTCTCATACATGGATCCCATGTTAGATTTCATGGCCTCAAGCCATTTCGCGGAATCTGGGCTCATCATCGCTTCCTCATAGTTCGTAGGTTCGTCATGGTCAATTAACATGACCTCCAGAACAGGATTACCTTACCACTCTGGTGCGGATCTCACTCTGGTTGACCTACGAGGTTCGGTAGTAACTTGATATGAAGTTACATGATCATCATCATTAGCTTCCTCACTAATTGGTGTAGGAGTCACAGAAACAGATTTCTGTGATGAACTACTTTCCAATAAGGGAGTAGGTACAGTTACCTCATCAAGTTCTACTTTCCTCCCACTCACTTCTTTCGAGAGAAACTCCTTCTCTAGAAAGGATCCATTCTCAGCAACAAATATCTTGCCTTCGGGTCTGTGATAGAAGGTGTACCCAAGAGTTACTTTTGGGTATCCTATGAAGACGCACTTCTCCGACTTGGGTTTGAGCTTATCAAGATGAAACTTTTTCACATAAGCATCACAACCCCAAACTTTAAGAAACGACAGCTTAGGTTTCTTGCTAAACCACAGTTCATACGGTGTCGTCTCAACGGATTTAGATGGTGCCCTTTTTAACGTGAATGCAGTTGTCTCTAATGCATAACCCCAATACGATAGTGGTAAATCGGTAAGAGACATCATAGATCGTACCATATCTAATAAAGTACGGTTATGATGTTCGGACACACCATTACGACGTGGTGTTCCAGGTGGCGTGAGTTGCGAAACTATTTCGCATTGTTTCAAATGTACACCAAACTCGTAACTCAAATATTCTCCTCCACGATCAGATCATAGAAACTTTATTTTCTTGTTACGATGATTTTCCACTTCACTCTGAAATTATATGAACTTTTCAAATGTTTCAGACTTATGTTTCATCAAGTAGATATACACATATCTGCTCAAATCATCTGTGAAGGTCAGAAAACAATGATACCCGCCGTGAGTCTCAACACTCATTGGACCGCATACATCGGTATGTATTATTTCCAATAAGTCAGTGGCTCACTCCATTTTTCCGGAGAACGGAGTCTTAGTCATCTTGCCCATGAGCCATGGTTCGCAAGCATCAAAATGATTCATAATCAAGTGATTCCAAAAGCCCATCAGCATGGAGTTTCTTCATGTGCTTTACACCAATATGACCTAAATGGCAGTGCCACAAATAAGTTGCACTATCATTATTAACTTTGCATCTTTTGGCTTCAATATTATGAATATGTGTATCACTACGATCGAGATCCAACGAACCATTTTCATTGGGTGTATAACCATAGAAGGTTTTATTCATGTAAATAGAACAACAATTATTCTGTAACTTAAATGAATAATCGTATTGCAATAAACATGATCAAATCATATTCATGCTCAACACAAACACCAAATAACATTTATTTAGGTTTAACACTAATCCCGAAAGTATAGGGAGTGTGCGGTGATAATCATATCAATCTTGGAACCACTTCCAACACACATCGTCACTTCACCCTTAACTAGTCTCTGTTCATTCTACAACTCCCGTTTCGAGTTACTACTCTTAGCAACTGAACCAGTATCAAATACCGAGGGGTTGCTATAAACACTAGTAAAGTACACATCAATAACATGTATATCAAATATAGCATTTGTTCACTTTGCCATCCTTGTTATCTGCCAAATACTTGGGGCAGTTCCGCTTCCAGTGACCAGTCCCTTTGAAGTAGAAGCACTTAGTCTCAGGCTTAGGTCCAGACTAGGCTTCTTCACTTGAACGACAACTTGCTTGCCGTTCTTCTTGAAGTTCCCTTTCTTTCCCTTTGCCCTTTTCTTGAAACTAGTGGTCTTGTTAATCATCAACACTTGATGCTCTTTCTTGATTTCTACCTTCATCGATTTCATCATCATGAAAAACTCAGGAATCATTTTTGTCATCTCTTGCATACTATAGTTCATCACGAAGTTCTACTAACTTGGTGATGGTGACTAGAGAGTTCTGTCAATCACTATTTTATCTGGAAGATTAACTCCCACTTGATTCAAGTGATTGTAGTACCCAGACAATCTGAGCACATGCTCACTCCTTGAGCTATTCTCCTCCATATTTTAGCTATAGAACTTATTGGAGACTTCATATCTCTCAACTCGGGTATTTGCTTGAAATATTAACTTCAACTCCTGGAACATCTCATATATATGATCCATGACGTTCAAAACGTCTTTGAAGTCTCGTTTCTAAGCTGTTAAGCATGGTGCACTAAACTATCAAGTAGTCATCATATTGAGCTAGTCGAACGTTCATAACGTCTGCATCTGCTCCTACAATAGGTCTATCACCTAGCGGTGCATCAAGGACATAATTCTTCTGTGCAGCAATGAGGATAATCCTCAGATCACGAATCCAATCCGCATCATTGCTACTAACATCTTTCAAGTTAGTTTTATCTAGGAACATATCAAAAATAAAACAGCGGAGCTAAACGCGAGCAATTGATCTACAACATAGATATGCTAATACTACCAGGACTAAGTTCATGATAAATTAAAGTTCAATTAATCATATTACTTAAGAACTCCCACTTAGATAGACATCTCTCTAATCCTCTAAGTGATCACGTGATCCAAATCAACCAAACCATGTCCGATCATCACATGAGATGGAGTAGTTTCAATGGTGAACACCACTATGTTGATCATATCTACTATATGATTCACGCTCGACCTTTTGGTCTCAGTGTTCCAAGGCCATATCTGCATATGCTAGGCTCGTCAAGTTTAACCTGAGTATTCCGCGTGTGCAACTGTTTTGCACCCGTTGTATTTGAATGTAGAGCCTATCACACCCGATCATCACGTGGTGTCTCAGCACGAAGAACTTTCGCAACGGTGCATACTCAGGGAGAACACTTATACCTTGATAATTTAGTGAGAGATCATCTTATAATGCTACCGTCAATCAAAGCAAGATAAGATACATAAAAGATAAACATCACATGCAATCAATATAGGTGATATGATATGGCCATCATCATCTTGTGCTTGTGATCTTCATCTCCGAAGCACCGTCATGATCACCATTGTCACCGACGCGACACTTTGATCTCCATCGTAGCATTGTTGTTGTCTCGCCAACTTATGCTTCTACGACTATCGCTACCGCTTAGTGATAAAGTAAAGCATTGCGGGGCGATTGCATTGCATACAATAAAGCGACAACCATATGGCTCCTGCCAGTTGCCGATAACTCGGTTACAAAACATGATCATCTCATACAATAAAATATAGCATCATGCCTTGACCATATCACATCACAACATGCCCTGCAAAAACAAGTTAGACGTCCTCTACTTTGTTGTTGCAAGTTTTACGTGGCTGCTATGGGCTGAGCAGGAACCGTTCTTACCTAAGCATCAAAACCACAACGATAGTTTGTCAAGTTAGTGCTATTTTAACCTTCTCAAGGACCGGGCGTAGCCACACTTGTTTCAACTAAAGTTGGAGAAATTGACACCCGCCAGCCACCTATGTGCAAAGCACGTCGGTAGAACCAGCCTCGCGTAAGCGTACGCGTAATGTCGGTCCGGGCCGCTTCATCCAACAATACCGTTGAACCAAAGCATGACATGCTGGTAAGCAGTATGACTTATATCGCCCACAACTCACTTGTGTTCTACTCGTGCATATAACATCTACGCATAAAACCTGGCTCGGATGCCACTGTTGGGGAACGTAGTAATTTCAAAAAAATTCCTACGCACACGCAAGATCATGGTGATGCATAGCAACAAGAGGGGAGAGTGTGTCCATGTACCCTCGTAGACCGAAAGCGGAAGCGTTAGCACAACGCGGTTGATGTAGTCGTACGTCTTCACGATTTGACCGATCAAGTACCGAACGCACGGCACCTCCGAGTTCTGCACACGTTCAACTCGATGACGTCCCTCGAACTCCGATCCAGCCGAGCTTTGAGGGAGAGTTCCATCAGCACGACGGTGTGGTGACGATGATGATGTTCTACCAATGCAGGGCTTCGCCTAAGCACCGCTACGATATTATCGAGGTGGATTATGGTGGAGGGGGGCACCGCACACGGCTAAGAGATCCAAGAGATCAATTGTTGTGTCTAGAGGTGCCCCCTGCCCCCGTTTATAAAGGAGGGAGGGAGAGGCCGACCCTAGAGGGGGCTCGCCAAGTGTGGGGAGTCCTACTAGGACTCCCAAGTCCTAGTAGGATTCTCCTTTCCTTTCCGGAGTAGGAGAGAAGGAAAGAAGGGGAGATGGAGAAGGAAAGGGGGGCTGCACCCCTTGTCCAATTCAGACCAGAGGGGGGGCGCGTGCCTCCTTCCTTTTGGCCTCTCTCCTCTATTCTCGTATGGCCCAATAAGGCCCAATACTTCTCCCGGTGAATTCCCGTAACTCCCCGGTACTCCGAAAATACCCGAATCACTCGGAACCTTTCCGATGTCCGAATATAGTCGTCCAATATATCGATCTTTACGTATCGACCATTTTGAGACTCCTCATCATGTCCCCGATCTCATCCGGGACTCCGAACTACCTTCGGTACATCAAATCACATAAACTCATAATATAATCGTCATCAAACTTTAAGCGTGAGGACCCTACAGGTTCGAGAACTATGTAGACATGACCGAGACACGTCTCCGGTCAATAACCAATAGCGGAACCTGGATGCTCATATTAGCTCCCACATTTTCTACGAAGATCTTTATCGGTCAAACCGCATAACAACATACATTGTTCCCTTTGTCATCGGTATATGTTACTTGCCCGAGATTCGATCGTCGGTATCTCAATACCTAGTTCAATCTCGTTACCGGCAAGTCTCTTTACTCGTTCCGTAATACATCATCCCGCAACTAACTCATTAGTTACAATGCTTGCAAGGCTTATAGTGATGTGCCTTACCGAGTGGGCCCAGAGACACCTCTCCGACAATCGGAGTGACAAATCCTAATCTTGAAATACGCCAACTCAACAAGTACCTTCGGAGACACATGTAGAGCACCTTTATAATCACCCATTTACGTTGTGACGTTTGGTAGCACACAAAGTGTTCCTCCGGTAAACGGGAGTTGCATAATCTCATAGTCATAGGAACATGTATAAGTCATGAAGAAAGCAATAGCAATAAACTAAACGATCATCGTGCTAAGCTAACTGATGGGTCAAGTCAATCACACCATTCTCTAATGATGTGATCCCGTTAATCAAATGACAACTCATGTCTATGGTTAGGAAACATAACCATCATTGATTCAACGAGCTAGTCAAGTAGAGGCATACTAGTGACACTATGTTTGTCTATGTATTCACACATGTATTATGTTTCCGGTTAATACAATTCTAGCATTAATAATAAACATTTATCATAAAATAAGGAAATAAATAATAACTTTATTATTGCCTCTAGGGAATATTTCCTTCAAAATCATATTTAATTTTCAGGGCATTTGGAGAATTTTATTTTTGGGGTATTTTTTATTGCATTGATAATTCAGAAAACAGACAGAAAAATACTATTTTTGCTTTATTTAATATAAATAACAGAAAGTAAAAAGAGGGTACAGAGAGTTGTGTTTTCTAAATTCATCCATCTCATGCTCATCAAAAGGAATCCACTAACAAGGTTGATCAGGTCTTGTTAACAAACTCATTTCGAGTAACATGAAACCGGAGAAATTTCGAATAACACTATGTTACCTCAACGGGGATATGCATATCCTCAACAATAAGAATATCATACTTCTTCTTGACAGTAGGAAGATGAAATTCAAAACCTCCAATAGTAATTGTTGAATTTTTTCCAATAGAATTGATACTGTGGACTTGAGGTTGTTTCCTCGGGAAGTGTACCGTATGCTCATTACCGTTAACATGAAAAGTGACATTGCCTTTGGTGCAATCAATAACAGCCCCTTTACTACCTGTGTCGGGTTATCAAGACCATGTATTTCTTCAACATGTGGCAAATTAAAACCATGTATTTCTTCAATAGGAGGTAAATTCTTAACATCTTCAGCTTTAATACCTTTTTCTTTCATAGATTTCTTTGTCTCTTGCATATCTTCAGGACTGAGAAATAGAATACCCCTTTTCTTCGGAGTTGGCTCAGGAGTTCGTTCAGGAATTGGATCAGGAATTGGATCGGGAAGTGTCCAATTATTTTCATTAGTCAACATATTATTCAATAATATTTCAGCTTCATCCGGTGTTCTTTCCCTGAAAACACAACCAGCACAACAATCCAGGTGGTCTCTAGAAGCATCGGTTAGTCCATTATAAAAGATATCAAGTATTTCATTTTTCTTAAGAGGATGATCAGGCAAAGCATTAAGTAATTGGAGAAGCACAACTATCCAGTTTGGCAAAGTGTGGTGATACAAGTGTAGTATGGATAGTATATATAGGTTTTTGTAATATGAAATTATGAAAACTACAAGGTAGCAAGTTGCAAACAACGAGCAAGACGTTATATCAATGGTTAGAAATAAGGCCTATGGTTCATACTTTCACTAGTGCAATCTCTCAACAGTGCTAACACAACCGAATCATATAACAATCCTGAATGTGCGACAAATATTTACTCCAAAGTTCTTATCAATAGCATAGAACATAAGATGCAATTGTTGTGGGTAGCAAACCACCTCAAAGTTTTCTTTCCGATCAATATATTGAGTCATCCTTATAACTGTCACAAACAACCATAGAGAGCGTACTACAATAACACCACATGAGACGCATCAACCAACTCTAATGTCACCTAGATACTCAAATGTCACCACACGTATCCATGAGTTAATTATTTGATATGCATCAAACAATTTTAGATTCATATTATTCAATCCAACACAAAGAACCTCAAAGATTACCCCAAAGTTTCTACCGGAGAAAGTAGGACGAAAACGTGTATCAACTTATATGCCTAGATTACCCCAATGTCACCACGGAAATCCGCAAGTTGATTACCAAAACATATATCAAGTGACTCGATAGAATACCCCATTGCCACCATGGGTATCCGCATGCAAGACATATATCAAGTGATCTCAAATCCAAATATTCAATCTGATAACAATGAGACCTCAAAGATCAAGACTCAATTCTTCACAACAAAGATAGAGAAGGGAGAACACCGTATGATTCCACTATATTAACAAAGCTCATGGTACATTAAGATCGTGCCCTATCAAGATCACGAGAGAGAGAGAGAGAGATCAAACACATAGCTACGGGTACATACCCTCAGCCCCTAGGATGAACTACTCACACATCACCATGAGAACGGAGGAGAAGTTGGTGGTGATGATGATGGAGGGGATGTCCCTGGCAGCGTCCCAGCGCCACTAGATGAGAGGGGGAAGGGGCCCGTCCTCCTTCTTCATTGGCCTTCTGGGAGAGAGGGAGCTCTCCCCTAGATTGGATCTCTTTGTTGTCTTCTGTTTCTCGCTACTGTGTAACATCCCAAATTTTCAATTTGGAATGTTATACATAGATCATTCATTCATATCATATTTTATTGCATTTCATTTCGCGAATCCTTGAAATCCTAAGTAACTCAAGGACCCTCGGAGAGAGTTGGGGATTTCCCGTTTTCATATTTGAGTTTTATCAAATATTGAAACGAGGATTTTGGTTTTAATTATTTTTCTATCCGAAATTATTTTTCTCCAAAATAAATGAAATATTGGTGGAAAAATATTAAAATCAAATATTTGGTTTTATACGGAGTTTATTGCTATTTTTATTTGAATTAGAAAAAAATTGCACATTTTTCAAAATTGCATTTTAGGGCCAAGAAAATGTTCATCTTGTTCTAAATATTTTATTTAGACGGTGAAAATTTGTTTTGACATTTTTAGATTTTTATTTTATTTTCTAGGATTTATTTTAGTTCCGGTGAAATTAATTTAAAAAAAACTCCCGCCATACCGCACTGGGCCGAGGCCCTGTCGCGCGTCACCCCGCACCGGCTCGGGAGAGGACTCCCGAGCTGCGCCGCCGCCGTGTCCGACCCGGACACGCCGCGCCTCGCCCCTTCCCCAAGCCGCCGCACCCCCTCCTGTTATAAGCCCCCCCTTGGAGCCCCGAGCCGCCCCACGCCGCCGTCGCAAGCCGCGTGCCCCGCCGCCTTGCCACCGCGCGCCGCCGCCGCTGCCCCGCTTGCCCTGCCCCACTCACCGGAGCCGCCCCGCCGCGCCGGACCTCCCGTAGGTATAAGCGCCGTTCGTTTTAAAAAAAACCGGTTCGGTTTTTTGTTAGGAGACCCTAGTTTGTTTTTTAAAAAAAATCGGTTCGCCGGTTTTTCTAGGTTTAGTTACTTTGCGGACATTCATCCATACGTTCGGTTTAACGAACGGTGTTCACTCATTAGCCGGAGACAACGAACGCTCGTTCATTAGCCTGTTCGTCAGTTTTCTTTTTTCGGATTTTTCCGCGATTATTCCTGATCGCGATTTCTGATCCGATTTTCGTTTTAGTTTATCTTTTCGCTCGTTTGTTGGAATCAGGCGATTCAAGCGCCTAGATCTTCGTCTCGAAACCCTCTTTCCGTTTAACCAACTTGAACAAGTTTTTGCTACTGTAAATTTTGACCTTAGTCCAGATTAGTAAACGAAGCTTGTTTCTTTCGCAGTTTGAGTTTCGTTGCTCCGTTTGATTTGATTCTTTTCGCAAACTGGAGTTCTTAAGTTGAACTTTCTGGTTAGATCTTGTTATTTGAGATTTACCCGTGTTTCTTTGTTTGACTGCTTATGTATGCTACTATTTGTTTGCAATAGAACACCCGGAGTGCGAAGCGTGCTACTACGAGTCCCTATGTTTTGCGGATTATCAGCAAGGCAAGTAACACTTTGATCATACCCCTTTATCACCCAGTTTTTATGCATTAGTTTCAATCCTCAAACATTGCATGGTTAGGATGTGATTAGCATGTGGGTTGGGAAGTAGTTGATGAGGTAGAACCTATTGCCCTGTTCTATTCAAAACCTTGGGAGTTACTTCTATGTATTGCTTATATTGCTATGCTATGCTCGTAGACATGGTTGGGTGAGTGAAATCCATGACAGATGTGAGATTGTTAATTAATGGTTCAACTTAAGGTGGCAACTTGAATACACATCTGGGTGGATTGTTTGTTGGGCACCTGGGGAATCCAGTGTTGTCCTAGGATATCCCGGAGTACCCGTGTGATAATCCTATGGTCCGCCACCCAGGCTCAAAGGAAACTGAGATATTTTCATGCTAGAAACTTCCGTGTGCAGCCACAAGCTATTATGGGCTCTAGCATAGTTGAGTAAGTTGCGTGAAGCTCCCGAAGAGGTGGATCAGCAGTTAGTGGGATGTAGGTTGGTATGGTCTGCCCGGAGTAAGGGGTTAATGCTTCTGAAAGACTGCGCCTAGGTCATCCATTTCTCAAACACCATGTAGTGCGAGAAATCCAACAGAGGAGATCAGGTCTTGCGGGGAAAAGTGCGCAAACCTCTGAAGAGTGTATAAACTAATCATGGTTAGCCGTGTCCCCGGTTATGGACATCTTGAGTATCTAGTACTTGGAGTATCATAAGTATCTCATCACTACTAAATAAATTTGTTGGGTTGTTAATTACTTTAATTGGGATTGAGTTGGAGGAACCTTCTCAATGATGTTTCAACTACCATGATAGTTAAATAAAATCTATTCCTTTGTTGTAGGGAAAAATTGTCTTTTCGCAAAAACTATAACCATAGAGCTTTCCACCAGCCAAATATGCATATAGTGATAGTATTATTCAGTTCTTGCTCTACTGTGTTATTTTGCCAGCATATTCCATGTGCTGACCCGTTTTCGGGCTGCAGCGTATTATGTTGCAGACTTTTCAGACGAGGAGTAAGGTTCGTTAGGTCGTTGCCGTGCAGCTTAGCTATGCCGTTGGAGTTGATGGACTCACTTTATCTTCCAAGCCTTCCGCTGTTATCGTATTAGATGGCCTTAAGCCATATTTATTGTAATAAGTTCTCTTTTGAGACATTCGATATAATAAGTGTGTGATTGCTACTCTGCTATAAATCCTCGAGTACTGTGTATGTCAGCATTACCGATCCAGGGATGACACTGAAGCACAGAGACTTGACCGTTTGAAGTCGGGTCGCTACATACTGTTTTCGGATCCCTTCACCGTTACTTATAGTCCCGGAGATCCGTATCTCCGATTGGGCTGAAGTTTTGAGAGGAATTTTATCCGGAAATTGTCTTTCTTGCGGCAAAAGAAGGGCTCCAACCGACCTACAAGGTGCCCACAAGACATTAGGGCGCGCCTGGCGGGGTAGGGGGCGCCATGTTGTCTTGTGGGGCCCTCAGATACCGTCTTGTGTTGATTCATTTTCCTAAAAATCACATATATTACAAAAAAAATCTCCGTAAATTTTGTCACGTTTGGTATGAATTTTTTGCGAAACAAAAAACATGCAACAAGCAGGAACTGGCACCAGACACTAGGTCAATATGTCAGTCCATAAAAATGATGTAAAAGTGCACCAAAACCATATAATATTATTGTAAACATGGCATGAATACTTCATAAATTATAGATACGTTGAAGACGTATCAGGTATGGTTTAAAAGATGTGCAGTCCTTGGGCAGGTTGTATGGATAAAGTGAAGCACCCTCCTCTTAGTGGTGTCACCATCGATCAATATGTAAGCAATCTTATTGTTCTTTTATTGACACATTTCTATTACTTTGAGCATTGTCATCAATTTTTGCATTTGTTTGTTTTAGGATGAGATAGCTGAAGACATCTACAAACAAATGCCTAAGCCAAGGGCAAACTGTTTGTCCTCCAAAATTGTTGGTATTTGTTGGAAGAGCAGGAGAATTCGAAGATGAGGAATGTTGATGCCAATCCAAAAGCTAGGAAATGCGCCAATTCCTCTAGGGAGATGGACGACAACATAGATGGTGTTGATGGAGAGGAAAGGGCAAAGGTGCCTAGAAGTACCACTCTAGTGTCTAGCATGGGTCAGCCCGACTGAAGGAAGTCAGAAAAGTTGAGGCTTAAGATAGGAGAGGTGGAGACGATGAAAAAATGCTATATCATTTTATGAGGACAAGAAACGAGTACACCGAGATGAGAAAGCAAGAAAAGCTAGGGATGAAGGAGAATAAGAACAAAGAGAAGAGGGCGAGATGGGATGAAATGCAAGAGAGCAGATGACATGAGGAAGAGATGGAGGCGTGTAGGCTCCAAATTCAGATGAAAGCGTGTAGGCTCCAAATTTAAGGACCAAGCGAAAGGTGAACCCATATCCGAGCATGATTTCTTAATCATGTTAGATTCCAACAAATCGGATCGATGTCACGAGTTTTTGGTGCGCGGCAGCGAGATTTGATTATTCATTTTACGGAACTCAAATGAGCGGACCATGCACACGGTGGGAACATGTGATTTGTACACGTCGTAGGTGAAATTACTTTTGTTCACACAATTTATCAAAAACTACATGCATGTTTGCTTGATGTGGTAAATATTTAAATTTGAAGGGAATCAAGTGTTTGAATTATGGAGGCTAAGATATGGCGAACCTGAGTTTGCGCGTCGCTTCCCCATGCGCTTGTCAGACTCGGCAGTCGACGTGCTGTGGGGTGGTCCGGGATGTGATGCTTCAGGTGTCATTTCCCTCCTTGGGGGCACAGTCTCGAGCCATGGATCCATCGTTGGTCGCAAGTGTCTCGCTCGGTATTCGTTGGTTTGTTGGGATGTATGGTGGTGGCGGTGGAACTGATTTGGCAGACGGTTATTGCTTTGGTCATCCTGGTGTTGTTGGTCGACCTCTCTCTTGTGTGCTCGTGACGGCAGTGTGGTCTCGGAGATCGGTGCCCTTTGATGGCGTTTGAGGTTTTGTTGCATCGCATAGTGTTATGATTCTCTCTATATGTGATGGTGGCCCGTGGTGGCCAAGGGAAGGTGCAGGGGTCATCTTGGCGGAACATCGCCCTTTGGCATGGTCTATGGTGTTTTCGTTGTCACGGTGTGGCTAGGTAGTGGGAAGCCATTCAACGGTGGTTGGGACTCTCCTAGTCCTTTAAGGTGTAGACTGATTGCAGCACAAGCTGGCAACTTCTCTCCGTTTTCTTGGTATCGGATCTCCTTTCGACTAATGTTTTGTATCGCCTTTCATCTTTTAGAAAATGAAAATGGTTCGGGCCGACTTTTGTCCACCATGGAGCTACATGTAGCCGTTGTTTTGTATCGCCTTTCATCTTTTAGAAAATGAAAATGGTTTGGGCCGACTTTTGCCCACCATGGTGCCCGTAAAAGAATAATTAGATGATAGCATCAGATCGTCCACCCCACCATCGTGATTTGTTGCCAGTTTCGCGTAGGCTTCAAGGTCACGACTCACGAGAGAGCGTTGGCTTCCCTACCAGGCGACTTTTGCACATGCCCTAGCACGATTCGTTTTCTAGGTTTGCGCAATGCACATATTTTAAAAGAGTGCTAGGAAAAACTACCCGACCTGCATTTTTCAATTGTTAGTTCAGAACCAAGGCAACAACAACAACAACAATCCACTGCCACCACCACAAGTTGATAACTTAGCCCGTTTTCTGAGGTTGCAGCCGCCGATGTTTTCCAGTAGCATCGAGCCGATAGTGGCAGATGATTGGCTCCACAGGATTGGAAGGGAGTTAACCACTGCAGGATGTACCGATGCTGAGAAGGTGTGTTTTGCCGCACATCAGTTGAATGGAATAGCAGCCTCATGGTGGGAGAATTACACTGTCACCTACCCTATAGCCACTGTTACATGGGATCAGTTTCAGCAAGCTTTTCGTAGCCCATGTCTCAACTGGAGCTATGAGTATGAAGAAGCGTGAGTTTCGCAACTTACGCCAGGGGAACCGTATTGTGGCTGAGTACGCGGATGAGTTTAGCAAGTTATCTCGCTATGCCCCTGATGATGTGGCCACAGATGCCGCAAAGCAAGAGAAGTTTATGGAAGGGCTGAATGATGAGATGAGCATGCAGTTGATGGTGGCAACATTCAACAACTACCCGGAGTTGGTAGATAAAGCTCTTATGATTGAAGGGAAGCAGCAGCAGATTGAGAGCCGTAAGAGGAAGTATGGACAAGGAAGGTATAATTCAGGAGCTCAGCAGAAGCCTCGCCTAACTCCGAACTCGGGAGGACTTGTTCATAACCATGGAGGCCACACCCACAATGGAGGAAGTAACCATAATCATACTGGCCCAAGGAATGGGAATGGGAATGGAAATGGAGCAAACAACAATCAGAACCGCTCCAATCCAGCCACACCCGCCAAGAGAGACCTAAGCCACGTTACTTGTTTCAAGTGCAGGAAGATTGGACACTATGCCACGGAGTGCCCTGAAGTGAAGAATGGAAACGGCAATGGGAGCGCGGGAAAGAAGCCCAATCCATTCAACAAAGGACAAGTGAACCACGTCAGCGTGGAGGAGGTTGAAGAGCAGCCAGACGTAGTTATTGGTAAGTTTTTGGTTAAGTATTTTACCGCCCTTGTTCTTTTTGATACTGGTGCATTGCATTCATACATATCAAGGGAATTCGTGGATAAGTTTAAACTACCAACCCAAACCCTTAGGACCCATCTGTTAGTGAGTTCACCTGGAGCAGAGTATATGGCTAGTCGATGGTGCGACCAGATACCCTTAACCATTGGTAGCCATGTTTTTCCGTCCGACCTAATAATCTTGGAGTCACAAGGATTGGATGTGATATTAGGCATGAACTGGATGTCAAAGTATGGAGGAAACATTGATTGTGTTAGTGAGTCAATTTGTCTCACCACCCCTGAGGGAAAAAGGATCAAGTATGTTTCTAGGCATGCGCCAAGAAGTAGCCAAGTGAATACCCTCACGGGAGTTGTTCAGGACGAAGTGCCTGTAGTCAAGGATTACCCGGATGTTTTTCCAGAGGAGTTACCAGGCATGCCACCGGATCGAGACATCGAGTTTTTGATAGAGCTATTGCCAGGCACCGGGCCTATTGTAACGCCCCGAGACCGATGTGCCAGGTGTCGATCAGTTATTCGCTGTTGTTGCTTTGTCATTGCTTACGTGTCATGCATTGCATATCATGTCATCATGCGCATTTCATTTGCATACGTGTTCGTCTCATGCATCCGAGCTTTTTCCCCGTTGTCCGTTTCGCAATCCGGCGCTTCGTTCTCCTCCAGTGGTCATTTCTACCTTTCTTTTGTGTGTGGGCATTAAACATTTCCGGATTGGACCGAGACTTGCCAAGCGGCCTTGGTTTACTACCGATAGACCGCCTGTCAAGTTTCGTACCATCTGGACTTCGTTTGATACTCCAACGGTTAACCGAGGGACCGAGAAGGCCTCGTGTGTGTTGCAGCCCAACACCCTTCCATTTTGGTCCAAAACCCACCTAACTCTGCTCCATCATCTCGGTCGTTCGATCACGATCGCGTGGCCGAAAACCGCACCTCATTTGGAGCTTCCTAGCTCCCTCTACCTATAAAAGAGCACCCCTCCCCGAAATTTCGGATCATTTCGCAGTCTAAACCCTAGATCCACTCCTCCCCGCGCCACCGGACGCGTCTGCGCTGCACCGGACATGTCCGCCCCCGCGCGCCACCTCACTCCAGCCAATCAGAAGCCGCCACGTCTCCCCGCCGCCGCTTCCCCTCCACTCACCGCGCGCCACATGGCACCGCGCTGCCCCACTTCGCCGCCGGGCCCGGAGAGCCCGCGACCGGCCCCCGCGGCCCATTCAACGCCGCCGCCCGAGCCACGGGGAGACCAGATCCGCGCCGCCCGGTCCTCCCATGCGCCGCCGCACGCCGTCTCGACGCCGGCCGCCCGCCGACGCCGCTCGCCGCCTCGTGCCCTGCCCGGCCCCGGCCACCGTTGAGCTCGCCGGATGCCGCCCCCGTCGCCCTTCGCTTCCCGCCGTCGTCCCGGAGCGCAGCGGCCTCCATCCGACCCCAGGGAGGAGCCCCGGTGCCGCCCGCCCCAAGATCCGGCGCCGCCGCCTCGGTTCCTGCCGTCCCCGTCGCCGGAGTTCCCAGCGCGCCGCCGCCGGAGAGGATCGGGAGGAGCCCCGATCCATCTGCGTTGACCGCGTCCCCGCTCCTGGGCCCCGCCGTGGCCTCCCAGGCCCAGCGTGCCGTCCCCGCCTTCGGTCCAGATCCGCACCGCGCCAGCCCAGCCGGCCTCGCCTTGGCCTGCCTCCTCCTCCAGCCGGGCCGAAGCCCACTGGGTGAGCCGCCACCCGCCACACCTTGTTTTTTTTTTCCATTCCTCTGGTTGGGCTGCCCAGTGCTCCAGTTCCTGTTTCGGCCCGCCTCGTTTTTTTTTCGTCCTGGGAATTTGTCCAATTATCCAGAGACTGCCAGTTTTACAGTTTAGACCCTCATGTTCATGCATTTAAAAACTCACTAACCGTGCATCGGATTAAAATGTTTTATATATGAAACTTGCTCAGAATTTTGTGTAGATTAATAATATCCAACTTTCATCTATGTTTAAAATATTTAAAATGCTGTTTGCATTAATTTTCTCCTATGCCATGTTAAAATGATTTTATTCATAACTAAATAACCGTAACTCCGATTTTAATAAACTTTATATGTTTTTGGGGTAGAATTTTGCCTAGTTTATCATGGTGACCTTTATTTGCATGTTAAACAACTCTAAAATTGTGTTTAGGGCAAAACAGTACCAAATCTATAATATGCTCATGAGGAGTTTCCGGACTTTTTGGTTGTTGTTCCGGCCTCATTTAAACTTGCCTAGAGTAGGTAGTTTCGTCATGCTTCACCTCTTGCCATGTTAATCAACATTTAATTTTGTTGCGGTACATAACCGAGAGAGAACTAAATAAGTCATGTGGTGTTCCGTCAATATGCAACTCGTTGCATATTGAGATCCACTTAATTTGTAGTATTGTTTTGTGCATTTGGCCATGCCATGCTTCATTAAACCGGACATGCATCATACTTGATTGTGCATCATGCCATATTTATGTGGTGGTTGTTTACTATGTTGTTTGCTTCTTTCCGGTGTTGCGTCTTCGGGTTGTTTCCGGTAACGTCGTGTTTGTGAGGATCCGTTCGACTACGTCCGTTTGTCTCCTTCATGGACTCGTTCTTCTTCCTTGCGGGATTTCAGGCAAGATGATCATACCCTCGAAATCACTACTATCTTTGCTATGCTAGTTTGCTCGCTCTTTGCTAAGCCAATGCTACGATGTCTACCTTTTGCTTGTCAGCCTCCCAAATTGCCATGTCAAACCTCTAACCCACCATGTCCTAGCAAACCATTGATTGGCTATGTTACCGCTTTGCTCAGCCCCTCTTATAGCGTTGCTAGTTGCAGGTGAAGATTGGAGGCCGTTCCTTGTTGGAATATTTATTTTCTTGTTGGGATATCACAATATATCTTATTTAATAAATGCATCTATATACTTGGTAAAGGGTGGAAGGCTCGGCCTTATGCCTGGTGTTTTGTTCCACTCTTGCCGCCCTAGTTTCCGTCATATCGGTGTTATGTTCCCGGATTTTGCGTTCCTCACGCGGTTGGGCTATAATGGGAACCCCTTGACAGTTCGCCTTAAGTAAAGCTTTTCCAGCAATGCCCAACATTGGTTTTACCATTTGCCACCTAGCCTTTTTCTTTTCCCTTGGGGGTCGCGCGCCCAAGGGTCATCATTATTTTTAACCCCCCCCCCCCCGGGCCAGTGCTTCTCTGAGTGTTGGTCCGAACTGAGCTGCCTGCGGGGCCACCTCGGGGAAACTTGAGGGTTGGTTTTACTCGTAGCTAGTCTCATCTGAGTGTGCCCTGAGAAAGAGATATGTGCAGCTCCTATCGGGATTTGTCGGCACATTCGGGCGGTGTTGCTGGTTTAGTTTTATCCTGTCGAAATGTCTTGTTGTACCGAGATACCGAGTCTGATCGGAATGTCTCGGGTGAAGGTCTATTCCTTCGTTGACCGTGAGAGCTTGTGATGGGCTAAGTTGGGACACCCCTGCAGGGATTTGAACTTTCGGAAGCCATGCCCGCGGTTATGGGCAGATGGGAATTTGTTAATGTCCGGTTGTAGATAACTTAAACCTTAATTAATTAAAATGAACCAACTGAGTGAGTTGCCGTGATGGCCTCTTCTCGGCGGAGTCCGGGAAGTGGACACGGTGTTGGAGTTATGCTTGCGCAGGTTGTCCTTCTAGATTCTCGCTCGCGCTTTGCCTCCTCTTCTCGCCCTCTTTTGCGTATAAGATAGCCACCATATATGCTGGTCGCTTGCTGCAGCTCCACATATATTTGCCTCATCCTTTCCTATACACTTAAATAGTTTTGGTCGCGAGGGTGCGAGATTGCTGAGTCCCTGTGGCTCACAGATACTATAATTCCAGATGCAGGTCCAGGTGATTCCGCTCCAGGTGACGAGTACGAGCTCAAGTGGGAGTTCGACGAGGACTCTCAGCGTTATTATGTTTCCTTTCCCGATGATCAGTAGTGGTGCCTAGTTGGGGTTTGATTCAGGGCCTTGTCGCATGTTGGGTTTTCTTCTATTTTGGCGCCGTAGTCGGGCCATGAGTGTTTGTTTGATGGATGTTATTTATGTACTCTGATGTGACGTGGCGAGTGTAAGCCGACTATGTTATCTCCCCCTTTTATTATGTACTACATGGGATGTTGTAATGATTGCCTGACTTGCGACATTGCTTTCAATGCGGTTATGTCTCTAAGTCGTGCCTCGACACGTGGGAGCTATAGCCGCATCGAGGGCGTTACAAGTTGGTATCAGAGCCTTCCCCGACCTTAGGAGCCCCATTGCTTGATCGTTTTTAGTGGCCGAGTTGTGTCTAGAAAAAAATGTTTTGAGTCTTTTAGGAATTATATATCGGAGAGCTTAGGAATTCTTTTTACTTCCCAGTCTCCTCATCGCTCTGGTAAGGCATCCTGACGTTGAGTTTTGACTCTTCTCTTCTCAAATTTCACTAAAAAAATTTTAGGATCACGCGAGTATCTTGGAATCGTTCCGATGGTTTTATGATGAGAACATTGTCTTGGTGCCTCCTGTCAGGGGTTTAGTGGAAGTGTCCCGGGGAGTTGAGCTCTGAGGTGTTGTCGTCATAATTTTATCGTTGCAATTCTGGAATACCTGAGTTTAGTACGCCGACATCGAAAATCTCTTTTATGCAGTTCGTTGGTGAGATAACCTCGACGCCACCCAGTACTGGGGCGGGAGTTCGGGAGTATCGCCATAACTTGTATAACGGATGCTTTTCGAAGGTTGAGGTAGATGGTTTCCGAAGGTTTCTTGGTTATGTGTTGAAGGATGGATACAGCTGGATGTAGGATTTGCTAGTTTGGGTGAGATATTATGCTTCCCCTGTATCCCCAACACCTGATTGCATAACCGGAAAATTTCGGGAGTTTCATAGGTGGGAATTCAAGTAGCTCTTAGGATATCTTTCCGACAAATGTATGATATGAAATTGGGGTTCGACGTCTAGTGGTCCGCCTATTCACGGTCGATTTTACAGTGGTCTCGTTGTGTCTTAAAGAGTCCTTGGCTATGCCGACTCGGGGACGCTTCGTATGTCATGTACACTGCCTTGTACATGATGGTGCTGTACGATCGAGCCCGTGTAGGCCCCACCACGAAAACTTCGGACGAAATCTCTATCATATGTTTGTTCTGGCTTATTTTGCAAGCCAATCCTTTGTTTTGTTTTTGAGTTGTGATATTCGAGTTGCTTCGAAGTCAAATGTTGATCCCATACCTTCCTCCAAATGGTGTTCTCATATTCCGATGTGAATACTAATCCTCCTCGATCATCGAGTTTGTTCATTTCAATTTCTTTTCACCGGCGTGTTTCTCTTCAAGTGGATCCGATCATTTCAACATCCGCAAGATCTAGTATCAGTTCTTCTCAACGATTTCATCCATTTCAAATTGTCTTTGTTTTTCCCACCCTCCCTCCCTTTGTTTTTCTTCAAGGACTAAGATTTCTTCTTCAAGTATCCATTTTATTGATGGGAAGTCTCTCCATGTTTTCCGTCAATGTTCTTATCCGGTGATTCTCATGAAGATTCTAATGGAGCTTCAAGTTCGTCATTCCTCGTTCTTTTCTTCTCCGGTGGATTTAATTCAAGCTTTGGTATTAAGCATACTCCTTTTCTTTTTTCCCAATGCTTTTCTTATGCCGGTGCACCTCTTAATCATCCATCTCTCGCTATTCAATTGTTCCGGAGTGCTCAAGGTATCTCGAAGATTCGTGTTTTCCACTCTACATTCGTTCAAGATCTTTCGAGGTTGTTATCTCATTCAAGCCATTTAATTCAACCGGTGCAATATCTTTCAAGTAATCATTCCAACGGTGTTTATTTTGAGTGGGCCCTAACCCACAGGTCTTTTCCCAGGATCTTACCTGACTCTTCTTATTTTCCCGGAGCTATCCTAAATGCCTTTTAAAGTTTGACGTAAGAATGATTTATCTTCAGTCAAATGCATTTCCCCAAGATCGGTTAAATTCTTTTCATCGTTGGCTCAACCTCTTCGCTTTTGATTCTTCCGGAGTGTCTAAATAATTTTTGGTAGTGTTTCTCATCGTCATTCTCTGCATTTCAAGACCGAAGAAGAGTTCCTCTTTAATCTTGTTCCATTCTCTTCAAGATTCGTGATTCTAGCTTGTTGCCATCCTCTCGTAATTGTTTTCGATTGTGAGAATCTTTTTCACCCATCAGGAGATATTCAAGAGTCTTCTCAGTTTATTATCCGGAGTCCATCAAGTCAGGTTTATCCATTCTCAGCTTTCAGTATCATTCTCCAATCCTACCGGTGCATCGTTCAAGAGATCTTTAATTGGCTCGTGAGCTCTTCTTTCTCATGTATCTAAATCCTCTCAAGCATCTTTGTTCATTTTATAATTCTTCCCGGTGTTTCTTTATCTTCTCTTCGTTCATTTTCATTTCTTACGATGGTTCGTGCAAGATTCCTATTCTTTCGTATCATATCAATTCATTCGTTGTTTCGATCCTACCGGTGGTTCGTCGAAGACGTTCTCAAGATTATGTTATATCTCTCTTAATCCTTGATACGAGAATAAGTAGTGTGCCAAATCCATTGTTTATCATCAATTTAATTGATGAAGGACAAGCATAACATAATTCTTATTCTTGTTTCATCCATATGTTAATCTTTTCTTCCGGAGTTTGTTCTCGATGATTAAATTCTTGGTTTCAATTGTTTCATCTTTTCTTTTCCGGAGTTCCATGTTTCAACTTATCTCGTTGCAGAGCTTCATCCAATCATCGCAAGGTTTCACCTTGTGTTTTCATCTTCTCTTTCTTTTCATTATTCTTTTATTACCGGAGTTCTTCATGGAGGTTCTACATGATGGTTCATCAAGGAGTTATATTCCTTCTCGAAACGTTCATCAACTTTCTTTTCAAAGGAGCTCAAGCTTTCTTCATCTTGCTATCCGGAGTACAATTTCTTTCCACCGTATCATTGGAGGTGGTATTATGCCATTCTTGATATTTTGAATTCATGTTTCACGATCCACATGTTATCATGAATGAGATATTTTAAATCCATCAACCTCTTTGTTGGAATTATCTTGGGTTATATTCCACCTAAAGCCTTCCCTATGGCTTGTTGCTATCTATGTTGCTTATAAATGACCCAAGTTATTCATCTATCCTCCCGGTGAATTAAGATTCTCATCTCCTTGTTGTTATCTATCTAATATATCGTTTCTGTTAGTGGCAGAATTTCACCTCATAGTTTTGAGATGTTTTCCATAAGCCCACTACAAACTTATTCTTTTCGTTGTTGGTTTTCCAACAACTCCGTTCTAGCTTTTGTTGTAAGCGTGCTCCCTCGAGTTTCGTTTCCCTTCGTTCATCCCATTCCATTCTTACTTTTGTTCCATCATCTTGTTTTGTCTAGTTCATGTTGAATTCTTTCCATTTACAGTCGGAGTGCTGCTCAAATTACATCATTCTTATTCCTTCCCTATTTTGTTTTAACCGGAGTCTTGTGTCTATCATTCCTCTTCTAACTGGAGTCTCATCCAAGTGCTTTCATCTTGCCAAGTTCATATTCTTACCTTCCATTTCCAACCGGAGTGTTGTCGTAAGTGATCCTTATCGTTCCTTGTACATCTCGTTTCAACCGGAGTGCTTGCTTATACTTCTTGTCCATTGCAATCCCTTTTCTTATGTCTTTCAACCTACAAGGTTCTAGTAATGTTCCTTGTTTCTCTTTTCTAACGGAGTGCTCTCCAATTCGTTCAACTCTGTTGTGTTCTTTCTTTCTTTCAATTTGTTCAACCTCTCAAGGTTCGTGGTTTCACTCGTTTGTCAAAGAAGCAACTTAGTTTTACCTCTTCTTTTTCTCTTCCGTTTTTCCTCCGGTGCCATTCTAGATCTCGGGACGAGATCCTCTCGTAGTGGTGGAGTGTTGTAACGCCCCGAGACCGATGTGCCAGGTGTCGATCAGTTATTCGCTGTTGTTGCTTTGTCATTGCTTATGTGTCATGCATTGCATATCATGTCATCATGCGCATTTCATTTGCATACGTGTTCGTCTCATGCATCCGAGCTTTTTCCCCGTTGTCCGTTTCGCAATCCGGCGCTTCGTTCTCCTCCGGTGGTCATTTCTACCTTTCTTTTGTTTGTGGGCATTAAACATTTCTGGATTGGACCGAGACTTGCCAAGCGGCCTTGGTTTACTACCGGTAGACCGCCTGTCAAGTTTCGTACCATTTGGACTTCGTTTGATACTCCAACGGTTAACCAAGGGACCGAGAAGGCCTCGTGTGTGTTGCAGCCCAACACCCTTCCATTTTGGTCCAAAACCCACCTAACTCTGCTCCATCATCTCGGTCGTTCGATCACGATCGCGTGGCCGAAAACCGCACCTCATTTGGAGCTTCCTAACTCCCTCTACCTATAAAAGAGCACCCCTCCCCGAAATTTCGGATCATTTCGCAGTCTAAACCCTAGATCCACTCCTCCCCGCGCCACCGGACGCGTCCGCGCTGCACCGGACATGTCCGCCCCCGCGCGCCACCTCACTCCAGCCAATCAGAAGCCGCCACGTCTCCCCGCCGCCGCTTCCCCTCCACTCACCGCGCGCCACATAGCACCGCGCTGCCCCACTTCGCCGCCGGGCCCGGAGAGCCCGCGACCGGCCCCCGCGGCCCATTCAACGCCGCCGCCCGAGCCATGGGGAGACCAGATCCGCGCCGCCCAGTCCTCCCTTGCGCCGCCGCACGCCGTCTCGACGCCGGCCGCCCACCGACGCCGCTCGCCGCCTCGTGCCCTGCCCGGCCCCGGCCACCGTTGAGCTCGCCGGATGCCGCCCCCGTCGCCCTTCGCTTCCCGCCGCCGTCCCGGAGCGCAGCGGCCTCCATCCGACCCCAGGGAGGAGCCCCGGTGCCGCCCGCCCCAAGATCCGGCGCCGCTGCCTCGGTTCCTGCCGTCCCCGTCGCCGGAGTTCCCAGCGCGCCGCCGCCGGAGAGGATCGGGAGGAGCCCCGATCCGTCTGCGTTGACCGCGTCCCCGCTCTTGGGCCCCGCCATGGCCTCCCAGGCCCAGCGTGCCGTCCCCGCCTTCGGTCCAGATCCGCACCGCGCCAGCCCAGCCGGCCTCGCCTTGGCCTGCCTCCTCCTCCAGCCGGGCCGAAGCCCACTGGGTGAGCCGCCACCCGCCCCACCTTGTTTTTTTTTCCATTCCTCTGGTTGGGCTGCCCAGTGCTCTAGTTCCTGTTTCGGCCCGCCTCGTTTTTTTTCTGTCCTGGGAATTTGTCCAATTATCCAGAGACTGCCAGTTTTACAGTTTAGACCCTCATGTTCATGCATTTAAAAACTCACTAACCGTGCATCGGATTAAAATGTTTTATATATGAAACTTGCTCAGAATTTTGTGTAGATTAATAATATCCAACTTTCATCTATGTTTAAAATATTTAAAATGCTGTTTGCATTAATTTGCTCCTATGCCATGTTAAAATGATTTTATTCATAACTAAATAACCGTAACTCCGATTTTAATAAAATTTATATGTTTTTGGGGTAGAATTTTGCCTAGTTTATCATGGTGACCTTTATTTGCATGTTAAACAACTCTAAAATTGTGTTTAGGGCAAAAAAGTACCAAATCTATAATATGCTCATGAGGAGTTTCCGGACTTGTTGGTTGTTGTTCCGGCCTCATTTAAACTTGCCTAGAGTAGGTAGTTTCGTCATGCTTCACCTCTTGCCATGTTAATCAACATTTAATTTTGTTGGGGTACATAACCGAGAGAGAACTAAATAAGTCATGTGGTGTTCCGTCAATATGCAACTCGTTGCATATTGAGATCCACTTAATTTGTAGTATTGTTTTGTGCATTTGGCCATGCCATGCTTCATTAAACCGGACATGCATCATACTTGATTGTGCATCATGCCATATTTATGTGGTGGTTGTTTACTATGTTGTTTGCTTCTTTCCGGTGTTGCGTCTTCGGGTTGTTTTCGGTAACGTCGTGTTTGTGAGGATCCGTTCGACTACGTCCGTTTGTCTCCTTCATGGACTCGTTCTTCTTCCTTGCGGGATTTCAGGCAAGATGATCATACCCTCGAAATCACTACTATCTTTGCTATGCTAGTTTGCTCGCTCTTTGCTAAGCCAATGCTACAATGTCTACCTTTTGCTTGTCAGCCTCCCAAATTGCCATGTCAAACCTCTAACCCACCATGTCCTAGAAAACCGTTGATTGGCTATGTTACCGCTTTGCTCAGCCCCTCTTATAGCGTTGCTAGTTGCAGGTGAAGATTGGAGGCCTTTCCTTGTTGGAATATTTATTTTCTTGTTGGGATATCACAATATATCTTATTTAATAAATGCATCTATATACTTGGTAAAGGGTGGAAGGCTCGGCCTTATGCCTGGTGTTTTGTTCCACTCTTGCCGCCCTAGTTTCCGTCATATCGGTGTTATGTTCCCGGATTTTGCGTTCCTCACGCGGTTGGGCTATAATGGGAACCCCTTGACAGTTCGCCTTAAGTAAAGCTTTTCCAGCAATGCCCAACATTGGTTTTACCATTTGCCACCTAGCCTTTTTCTTTTCCCTTGGGGGTCGCGCGCCCAAGGGTCATCATTATTTTTAACCCCCCCCCCCCGGGCCAGTGCTCCTCTGAGTGTTGGTCCGAACTGAGCGGCCTGCGGGGCCACCTCGGGGAAACTTGAGGGTTGGTTTTACTCGTAGCTAGTCTCATCTGAGTGTGCCCTGAGAAAGAGATATGTGCAGCTCCTATCGGGATTTGTCGGCACATTCGGGCGGTGTTGCTGGTTTAGTTTTATCCTGTCAAAATGTCTTGTTGTACCGGGATACCGAGTCTGATCGGAATGTCTCGGATGGAGGTCTATTCCTTCGTTGACCGTGAGAGCTTGTGATGGGCTAAGTTGGGACACCCCTGCAGGGATTTGAACTTTCGAAAGCCATGCCCGCGGTTATGGGCAGATGGGAATTTGTTAATGTCCGGTTGTAGATAACTTAAACCTTAATTAATTAAAATGAACCAACTGAGTGAGTTGCCGTGATGGCCTCTTCTCGGCGGAGTCCGGGAAGTGGACACGGTGTTGGAGTTATGCTTGCGCAGGTTGTCCTTCTAGATTCTCGCTCGCGCTTTGCCTCCTCTTCTCGCCCTCTTTTGCGTATAAGATAGCCACCATATATGCTAGTCGCTTGCTGCAGCTCCACATATATTTGCCTCATCCTTTCCTATACGCTTAAATAGTTTTGGTCGCGAGGGTGCGAGATTGCTGAGTCCCTGTGGCTCACAGATACTATAATTCCAGATGCAGGTCCAGGTGATTCCGCTCCAGGTGACGAGTACGAGCTCAAGTGGGAGTTCGACGAGGACTCTCAGCGTTATTATGTTTCCTTTCCCGATGATCAGTAGTGGTGCCTAGTTGGGGTTTGATTCAGGGCCTTGTCGCATGTTGGGTTTTCTTCTATTTTGGCGCCGTAGTCGGGCCATGAGTGTTTGTTTGATGGATGTTATTTATGTACTCTGATGTGACATGGCGAGTGTAAGCCGACTATGTTATCTCCCCCTTTTATTATGTACTACATGGGATGTTGTAATGATTGCCTGACTTGCGACATTGCTTTCAATGCGGTTATGTCTCTAAGTCGTGCCTCGACACGTGGGAGCTATAGCCGCATCGAGGGCGTTACACCTATATATCGAAGAGATCATACCGGATGCCCGCAAATGATCTGGAGGAGATTAAGAAACAGATCAAGGAGTTATTGGAGAAAGGTTACATTCGACGGAGCTCATCACCTCGGGGAGCCCTAGTGCTTTTGGTCGAGAAGAAGGATAAGTCTCTAAGAATGGTTGTTGATTATCGTGCGTAAATGAGGTGACGATCAAGAACAAATACCCACTACCGATGATCAATGATTTGTTTGACCAGCTGCAAGGAGCCAAGGTGTTTTCAAAGATCGATCTGCAATCTGGATATCACCAGCTGAAAATACGAGAGAAGGACATACCAAAGACAACATTCACCACACGGTACGGGTTGTATGAATATACGGTCATGTCGTTTGGACTGACTAACGCCCCTGCCTATTTCATGAGCATGATGAACAAGGTGTTCATGGAATATTTGGATAAGTTTGTTGTGGTGTTCATTGATGATATAATGGTATACTCGAAGAACGAGGAGGAGCACGAAGAGCATTTGCGCTTAGTTCTCGAGAAACTCAGGGAACATCAGTTGTATGCCAAGTTCAGCAAATGCGAGTTTTGGGTGAAGGAAGTCGGATTCGTCGGACATGTTATATCAGGAGAAGGTGTAGCAGTATATCCTACCAAGGTTCAGTCAGTCACCGACTGGTTGGCACCCACTTCAGTTAGCGAGATCCGCAGTTTTCTTGGACTCGCAGGATACTATCGGAGATTCATTGAGAATTTTGCCAAAATTGCGAAGCCAATGACGGAGTTATTGAAGAAGGATACCAAATTTAAATGGATAGAAGAATGTGAGGCGAGTTTTCAGGAGTTAAAGAAACGATTGACCACCGCCCCAGTGCTCATTCTGCCGGATATACGCAAGGAGTTTCAAGTGTATTGCGATGCCTCTCGCCTAGGACTTGGAAGTGTGCTTATGCAGGACGGAAGAGTTGTTTCGTATGCCTCGCGACAACTGAAACCGCACGAGTTGAATTATGCCACGCATGATTTGGAGTTGGCTGTCGTAGTTCATGCGTTGAAGACTTGGAGGCATTACCTTATTGGAAATCGTTGTGATGTATACACGGATCGTAAGAGTTTGAAGTACATTTTCACACAGAAAGAGCTGAACCTTAGGCAGAGGAGATGGTTGGAGCTTATAAAGGATTATGACATGAAGCTTCACTATCATCCAGGAAAGGTCAATGTCGTAGAAGATGCCTTGAGCCGGAAGAGTTATGCTAATACCCTAGTGAGCACGGGATTGCCAAAGGAGTTAGCAGAGGATCTCAGGGAACTTCGATTGGAGATTGTTCCTAAAGGTTTTGTTGCAACAATGGAAGTTCAGTCTACATTGTTAGGAAAGATTCGAGAAGCTTGATACGTCTCCAACGTATCTACTTTTCCAAACACTTTTGCCCTTGTTTTGGACTCTAACTTGCATGATTTGAATGGAACTAACCCGGACTGACGCTATTTTCAGCAGAATTACCATGGTGTTATTTATGTGCAGGAGCAAACGTTCTCGGAATGACCTGAAACTTCACGGAGCTACTTTTTAGAAAATAAGAAAAACACCTACAAAAGATGGAGGCCAGGGGGCCACCACCTTGCCACGAGGGCAGGGGGCGCGCCTGCCCCCTAGGGCGCGCCCCCTACCTCGTGGGCCCCCTGTTGCCTCTCCGACTCCAACTCCACCTCAATATATTGAGTTTTGATGAGAAAAAAATCAAGGAGAAGAAATCATCGCATTTTACGATACGGAGCCGCCGCCAAGCCCTAAAACCTCTCGGGAGGGCTGATCTGGAGTCCGTTCAGGGCTCCGGAGAGGGGAATCCGTCGCCATCGTCATCATCAACCATCCTCCATCACCAATTTCATGATGCTCACCGCTGTGCGTGAGTAATTCCATCGTAGGCTTGCTGGACAGTGATGGGTTGGATGGGATCTATCATGTAGTCGAGTTAGTTTTGTTAGGGTTTGATCCCTAGTATCCACTATGTTCTGAGATTGATGTTGCTATGACTTTGCTATGCTTAATGCTTGTCACTAGGGCCCGAGTGCCATGATTTCAGATCTGAACCTATTATGTTTTCATCAATATATGAGTGTTCTTGATCCTATCTTGCAAGTCTATAGTCACCTATTATGTGTTATGATCCGTTAACCCCGAAGTGACAATAATTGGGATACTTACCGGTGATGACCGTAGTTTGAGGAGTTCATGTATTCACTATGTGTTAATGCTTTGTTCCGGTTCTCTATTAAAAGGAGGCCTTAATATCCCTTAGTTTCCGTAAGGACCCCGCTGCCACGGGAGGGTAGGACAAAAGATGTCATGCAAGTTCTTTTCCATAAGCACGTATGACTATGTTTGGAATACATGCCTACATTATATCAATGAACTGGAGCTAGTTCTGTGTCACCCTAGGTTATGACTGTTACATGATGAACCGCATCCGGCATAATTCTCCATCACTGATCCATTGCCTACGAGCTTTCCATATATTTTTCTCCGCCTATTTACTTTTCAGTTGTTATTGCTATCATCACTACAAAATACCAAAAATATTACTTTTATTATTGTTACCTTTTGCTACCGTTATCACTACTATCGTACTACTTTGCTACTAAACACTTTGCTGCAGATATTAAGTTTCCAGGTGTGGTTGAATTGACAACTCAGCTGCTAATATTTGAGAGTATTCTTTGGATCCCCTTGTGTCGAATCAATAAATTTGGGTTGAATACTTTACCCTCGAAAACTGTTGCGATCCCCTATACTTGTGGGTTATCAAAGCTCAGAAGGATGACAAAGAGATTGCCGAGATAAAAGAGAGAATGAGCGAAGGAAAGTCCAAAGGTTTTCGTGAGGATGAGCACGACACCTTATGGTTTGAGGACCGTGTTTATGTGCCCAATAACCCAGAGATCAGGAAGTTAATACTTCATGAGGCTCATGACTCACCATACTCGATACACCCCGAAAACACCAAGATGTATTTGGATTTGAAGGAACATTTCTGGTGGACTGGTATGAAGAAGGATATTGCCGAGTATGTAGTCGTATGTGATGTATGTCAGAGAGTGAAGACTGAGTATCAAAAGCCAGCAGGATTGTTACAGCCTATGCCGCTACCTGAATGGAAGTGGGATAAACTTGGCATGGATTTTATCACTGGATTACCCAGGACCAAATCAGGATATGATTCTATATGGGTAGTAGTTGATCGCTTGACCAAAGTGGCTCACTTTATCCCAGTGAAAACCACCTATACAAGTGCGAAGTTGGCCAAGATATATAGGACCAGGATCGTATGTCTGCATGGAGTTCCAAGGACCATCGTATCAGATAGAGGAACACAGTTTACTTCAATGTTTTGGCATCAGCTGCACCAAACTTTGGGGACAAGGTTGGAGTTCAGTACAGCATTCCACCCGCAGACCGATGGACAAACCGAGAGAGTCAACCAGATTCTGGAGGATATGTTGAGGGCCTGTGCGCTAGATTATGAATCTAGTTGGGATGACAATTTACCCTACGCGGAGTTCTCATACAACAATAGCTATCAAGCCAGTTTGAAGATGGCACCGTTCGAAGCCCTGTATGGACGAAGGTGCAGAACACCGTTGATGTGGGATGAAGTCGGAGACCGACAGTTGTTTGGACCAGATTTGATCAAAGAGTCTGAAGAGAAAGTTAAGTTGATCCGAGATAGACTGAAGATAGCTCAGTCCAGGCAGAAGAGTTATGCAGATTCGAAACGCAAGGAAATAACCTATGAAATTGGAGATAGAGCATATATGTGAGTGTCACCCCTGCGAGGAGTGAAACGTTTTGGAGTTAAGGGAAAGTTAACCCCGAGATTTGTAGGACCGTATCGAATTTTGGAACATATGGGAAAGGTTGCCTACAAGTTGGAGTTACCTGAAGGACTGTCAGGAGTTCATGATGTATTTCATGTTTCACAGCTGAAGAACTGTCATGCTGAGATGGCCGATATACCGTTAAGAGATACAGTACCCTTGGAGGCGATTCAGTTGGACAGTGATTTGACCTATGAGGAAAAGCCAGTCAGGATTCTTGAATTTGCCAGCCGAGTCACCCGCAACAAGGTTATCAAGTTCTGCAAAGTTTAGTGGAGTCACCATACCGAGAATGAAGCCACCTGGGAACGAGAGGATGATCTTCGCAAAGACCACCCACACCTATTCTCTAGCCAACCCGAATCTCGAGGGCGAGATTCATCTTAAGGGGGGTAGGTTTGTAACATCCCAAATTTTCAATTTGGAATGTTATACATAGATCATTCATGCATATCATATTTTATTGCATTTCGTTTCGCGAATCCTCGAAATCCTAAGCAACTCAAGGACCCTCGGAGAGAGTTGGGGGTTTCCCCGTTTTCATATTTGAGTTTTATCAAATATTGAAACGAGGATTTTGGTTTTAATTTTTTTTCTATCCAAAAATATTTCATATTAAAATATATGAGAGGAGATAACATGACTTCTCCAAAATAAATGAAATATTGGTGGGAAAATATTAAAATCAAATATTTGGTTTTATTCGGAGTTTATTGCTATTTTTATTTAAATTAGAAAAAATAGCACGTTTTTCAAAATTGCGTTTTAGGGCCAAGAAAATGTTCATCTTGTTCTAAATATTTTATTTAGACGGTGAAAATTTGTTTTGGCATTTTTAGATTTTTATTTTATTTTCTAGGATTTATTTTAGTTCCGGCGAAATTATTGAAAAAAATACTCCCGCCGAACCGCACTAGGCCGAGGCCGAGCCGGCCCAGCCGCGCGTCTCCCCGCACCGGCTCGGGAGAGGACTCCCGAGCTGCGCCGCCGCCGCCGTGTCCGACCCGGACATGCCGCGCCTCGCCCCTTCCCCAAGCCGCCGCACCCCCTCCTCCTCTTATAAGCCGCCGCCCCCCTGGAGCCCCGAGCCGCCCCACACCGCCGCCGCAAGCCACCTGCCCCGCCGCCTTGCTGCCACAAGCCGTCGTTGCCCCGCGCCGCCGCTTGCCCCGCGCCGCCCTGCCCCACTCGCCGGAGCCGCCCCGCCGCGCCGGACCTCGCCGGAGGTATAAGCGTCGTTCGTTTTTTTTAAACCGGTTCGGTTTTTTCTTAGGAGACCCTAGTTCGTTTTAAAAAAAATGGGTTCGTCGGTTTTTCTCGATTTAGTTACTTTGCGGACGTTTGTCCGTATGTTCGTTTTAACGAACGGTGTTCACTCATTAGCCGCAGACAACGAACGCTCGTTCGTTAGCCTGTTCGTCAGTTTTCTTTTTTCGGATTTTTCCGCGATTATTCCCGATCGCGATTTCTGATTCAATTTTCGTTTCAGTTTATCTTTTCGCTCGTTTGTCGGAATCAGGTGATTCAAGCGCCCAGATCTTCGTCTCGAAACCCTCTTTCTGTTTAACCAACTTGAACAAGATTTTGCTACTGTAAAATTTGACCTTAGTCCAGATTAGTAAACGAAGCTTGTTTCTTTCGCAGTTTGAGTTTCGTTGCTCCGTTTGATTTGATTCTCTTCGCAAACCGGAGTTCTTTAGTTGAACTTTCTGGTTAGATCTTCTTACTTGAGATTTACTCGTGTTTCTTTGCTTGATTGCTTATGTATGCTACTGTTTGTTTGCGATAGAACACCCGGAGTGCGAAGCGTGCTACTAAGAGTCCCTATGTTGTTTTGCGGATTATCAGCAAGGCAAGTAACACTTTGATCATACCCCTTTATCACCCAGTTTTTATGCATTAGTTCCAATCCTCAAACATTGCATGGTTAGGATGTGATTAACATGTGGGTTGGGAAGTAGTTGATGAGGTAGAACCTATTGCCCTGTTGTATTCAAAACCTTGGGAGTTACTTCTACGTATTGCTTATATTGCTATGCTATGCTCGTAGACGTGGTTGGGTGAGTGAAATCCATGACAGATGTGAGATTGTTAATTAATGGTTCAACTTAAGGTGGCAACTTGAATACACATCTGGGTGGATTGTTTGTTGGGCACCTGGGGAATCCAGTGTTGTCCTAGGATATCCCGGAGTACCCGTGTGATAATCGTATGGTCCGCCACCCAGGCTCAAAGGAAACTGAGATATTTTCATGCTAGAAACTTCCGTGTGCAGCCACAAGCTATTATGGGCTCTAGCATAGTTGATTAAGTTGCGTGAAGCTCCCGACGAGGTGGATCAGCAGGTAGTGGGATGTAGGTTGGTATGGTCTGCCCGGAGTAAGGGGTTAATGCTTCTGAAAGACTGCGCCTCGGTCATCCGTTTCTCAAACACCATGTAGTGCGAGAAATCCAACAGAGGAGATCAGGTCTTGCGGGGAAAAGTGCGCAAACCTCTGCAGAGTGTATAAACTAATCATGGTTAGCCGTGTCCCCGGTTATGGACATCTTGAGTATCTAGTACTTGGAGTATCATAAGTATCTCATCACTACTAAATAAATTTGTTGGGTTGTTAATTACTTTAATTGGGATTGAGTTGGAGGAACCTTCTCAATGATGTTTCAACTACCATGATAGTTAAATAAAATCTATTCCTTTGTTGTAGGGAAAAATTGTCTTTTCGCAAAAACTATAACCATAGAGCTTTCCACCAGCCAAATATGCATATAGTGATAGTATTATTCAGTTCTTGCTCTACTGTGTTATTTTGCCAGCATATTCCATGTGCTGACCCGTTTTCGAGCTGCAACGTATTATGTTGCAGACTTTTCAGACGAGGAGTAAGGTTCGTTAGGTCGTTGCCGTGCAGCTTAGCTATGCCATTGGAGTTGATGGACTCATTTTATCTACCAAGCCTTCCGTTGTTATCGTATTAGATGGCCTTAAGCCATATTTATTGTAATAAGTTCTCTTTTGATAAATTCGTTATAATAAGTGTGTGATTGCTACTCTGCTATAAATCCTCGAGTACTGTGTGTGTCAGCATTACCGATCCAGGAATGACACTGAAGCACAGAGACTTGACTGTTTGAGGTCGGGTCGCTACATACTGTTTTCGGATCCCTTCACCGTTACTTATAGTCCCGGAGATCCGTATCTCCGATTGGGCTGAAGTTTTGAGAGGATTTTTATCCAGAAATTGTCTTTCTTGCGGCAAAAGAAGGGCTCCAACCGACCTACAAGATGCCCACAAGACATCAGGGCGCGCCTGGCGGGGTAGGGTGCGCCATGGTGTCTTGTGGGGCCCTCGGATACCGTCTTGTGTTGATTCATTTTCCTAAAAATCACATATATCACAAAAAAAATCTCCGTAAATTTTGTCACGTTTGGTATGAATTTTCTGCGAAACAAAAAACATGCAACAAGCAGGAACTGGCACCAGACACTAGGTCAATACGTCAGTCCATAAAAATGATGTAAAAGTGCACCAAAACCATATAATATTATTGTAAACATGGCATGAATACTTCATAAATTATAGATACGTTGAAGACGTATCAGGTATGGTTTAAAAGATGTGCAGTCCTTGGGCAGGTTGTATGGATAAAGTGAAGCACCCTCCTCTTAGTGGTGTCACCATCGATCAATATGTAAGCAATCTTATTGTTCTTTTATTGACACATTTCTATTACTTTGAGCATTGTCATCAATTTTTGCATTTGTTTGTTTTAGGATGAGATAGCTGAAGACATCTACAAACAAATGCCTAAGACAAGGGCAAACCGTTTGTCCTCCAAAATTGTTGGTATTTGTTGGAAGAGCATGAGAATTCGAAGATGAGGAATGTTGATGCCAATCCAAAAGCTAGGAAATGCGCCAATTCCTCTCTGGAGATGGACGACAACATAGATGGTGTTGATGGAGAGGAAAGGGCAAAGGTGCCTAGAAGTACCACTCTAGTGTCTAGCATCGGTCAGCCTGACTGAAGGAAGTCAGAAAAGTTGAGGCTTAAGAGAGGAGAGGTGGAGACGATGAAAAAATGTTATATCATTTTATGAGGACAAGAAACGAGTACACCGAGATGAGAAAGCAAGAAAAGCTAGGGATGAAGGAGAATAAGAACAAAGAGAAGAGGGCGAGATGGGATGAAATGCAAGAGAGCAGATGACATGAGGAAGAGATGGAGGCGTGTAGGCTCCAAATTCAGATGAAAGCGTGTAGGCTTCAAATTTAAGGACCGAGCGAAAGGTGAACCCATATCCGAGCATGATTTCTTAATCATGTTAGATTCCAACAAAACGGATCGATGTCACGAGATTTTGGTGCGCGGCAGCGAGATTTGATTATTCATTTCAGGGAACTCAAATGAGCGGACCATGCACACGGCAGGAAGATGTGATTTGTACACGCCGCAGGTGAAATTACTTTTGTTCACGCAATTTATCAAAAACTACATGCATGTTTGCTTGATGTGGTAAATATTTAAATTTGATGGGAATCAAGTGTTTGAATTATGCAGGCTAAGATATGGCGAACCTGAGTTTGCGCGTCGCTTCCCCATGCACTTGTCAGACTCGGCAGTCGACGTGTTGTGGGGTGGTCCGGGATGTGATGCTTCAGGTGTCGTTTCCCTCCTTGGGGGCACAGTCTCGAGCCATGGATCCATCGTTGGTCGCAAGTGTCTCGCTCGGTATTCGTTGGTTTGTTCGGATGTACGGTGGTGGCGGTGGAACTGATTTGGCAGACGGTTATTGCTTTGGTCATCCTGGTGTTGTTGGTCGACCTCTCTCTTGTGTGCTCGTGACGGCAGTGTGGTCTCGGAGATCGGTGCCCTTTGATGGCGTTTGAGGTTTTGTTGCCTCGCATAGTGTTATGATTCTCTCTATATGTGATGGTGGCCCGTGGTGGCCAAGGGGAGGTGCATGGGTCGTCTTGGCGGAACATCGCCCTTCGGCATGGTCTATGGTGTTTTCGTTGTCACGGTGTGGCTAGGGAGTGGGAAGCCATTCGACGGTGGTTGCGACTCTCCTAGTCCTTTAAGGTGTAGACTGATTGCAGGGCAAGCTGGCAACTTCTCTCGGTTTTCTTGGTATCGGATCTCCTTTCGACTAATGTTTTGTATTGCCTTTCATCTTCTAGAAAATGGAAATGGTTCAGGCCGACTTTTGTCCACCATGAAGCTACATGTAGCCGTTGTTTTGTATCGCCTTTCATCTTTTAGAAAATAAAAATGGTTTGGGCCGACTTTTGCCCACCATGGTGCCCATAAAAGAATAATTAGACGATAGCATCAGATCGTCCACCCCACCATCGTGATTTGCTGTCAGTTTCGCGTAGGCTTCAGGGTCACGACTCACGAGAGAGCATTGGCTTCCCTACCAGGCGACTTTTGCACATGCCCTAGCACGATTCGTTTTCTAAGTTTGCGCAACGCACACATTTTAAAAGAGTGCTAGGAAAAACTACCCGGCCTGCATTTTTCAATCCGGGCGACGCAAATATCTTGGCAGCGCAGCGGAAAGGCTCCCGATCGCCTCGTCGCCGAGCACTAGGGAGCACCGAAACACATGGGCGTCAGGCAGCAACAAGGAGGCGTGAGTGGGCACCGGTGACGGCGTGAAAAGTGACGACCCAAGCATCAGAAAACGGCTGAAAGATGTCCGAATGCCCTACAAAATTGCAGACCCAACGACCCGAAAATGCAACCTAGTGGTGGAGGCAGGCTAAAGCGCGCAGCCCTCCACAGAGGACAGTGCACTTGGTCGAGAGCTGTTTGGTTTAATACTGTATTTAGCATACCACTTTTTTTCTATCCAAAAGACAGGACAGAAATATCTTCCAGTTGGAGATGAAATGGTCGTCCAGTAGGCGAGCACTCAGGATCTGCGCCGCGTACCTAACACGGCGCAAATATCACAGCGGAACTGGAGGCCCGACGAGCCGGTGGTTGGTGACGGCATGTAAACGGGCGACTGTCAAGAGATTCCCACCCCGTGCACATAATCAAACAAGCATGCCACCGCCGTTTACAGAAGAGCATCCCCTGATTGTATAACACTTTGTACCATGTCAGCGCCTTACAAAACATATCAAAAACGAAGAGGAATGGAGCCAGAAGTGCCCTTTTTGCATCAAGGATTGTGCATGACACTCCAACTCCCAGGCTTCAGTTCCCTTACATGTTCATTTAGCTAGCTGGTGGCGGCACTTCCAAGGCGGCGTCTGGCAGTTTCTTCTTGAAGTTGAGCTGAGCTTGCTTCCTGGGCTTAGTAGGGTCTAAGACAAACCAGAGAGGTAATTTAGCTTCATGGGTAGTGCAAGGGTTCGAGTGGCCTAGACCGCAATGTAAACAAGTCCCAAGTACTAACCTGGTTTGGCTTGCTTGTTGGTGGAGATAACTGAAGACTTCCACTGATTGTACGCTTGTTTCTCCATCTTCTTGTGCCTTTTGTGGGTTGGTAGCTGAAATTGCAAGAATCAGGCAGCAGTCGCAAGCAGGACATAAACAACAAAATATCAAACTGCAAACTACATGACAAAAACCAGTGTCCATGTGTCTGGCAAACGAGATGCTATAACAATTACTAGCTGCAAGTCTATGTTCCCTCTTATATAGATGCATTTGATCTCACTTCATCAGTGACTTCTGGTTAATCAAGTACTCCCTCCATTCCATAATTCTTGTCATGGTTTTGGTTCAAACTTGGAACGCGGTGAGTACCAAACTATTATGGCTTTATGTCATGAATTTCAGAAGTGGCAATCAGCATAATACTTGAAAGGTAAAGGGACATTAAGCAGGTTCATACATCTAGCTCATCATCATTGTCATCCCCAGATGATTCATCAGAATGATCGCTGTCATCCTCATGTTTCCTTTTGCTGGGCAAAACATCCAGCAGTTCTACATCAACAATTGCAAATTACAAGCTATTAGAAAAAATGGCAATCACTCAATCCACAAACTTTTAGCATATCATGTATGAAGAATGATTGCATCAATATTAGAGCATGCGCAGATACCTCTATTCCCTTTGATGGAGGTTGGATCTTTCTTCTCCTTGGCTATCCCAAAAACATCAAAACAAAGGTCTCCCATGGATGTTGAAACCTGCAACCAGCACAAATAACAGTCAAAACAGGATAATGTGTAGCACCAATCTAAACATTTTTGTGATGACAAACTTAGCAGACGCTAGCATATATGAGATGAGGGAATGGACAACTGTATGCAAAGATAAGACATTTCAGGTCCATTACCGTTGTAAATTCAGAGCTAGATGTACCACAAAGGTCAATTAGCTTCAGTTTGTCAACTTTGAGCTGCAGGGAAATTGAGGAAAGGTTTAGTGCTACAAGAAGCAAATCATTTATACGCCTCCAACTAGCATGCAAAGTGAACCATTTTTACTGATTCAGCTGTCACCTTATGCCTCTTCGCACATAAATAGAATGCTGCTGCAGTAAACACTGGGCGGCCAAAGTCCGTGCTTGAGCGTCGAGAAGGAGGCAATGCAGCCAGGAAACGTTCTTTGTACCTGAAACATACAATGTCACCATCAGTATATCATTCAAGGCTTCAGGCATCAAGGTCTTTGCATCCCAGGCCAATTGTACATCCAATCATCTACAGCAAGTTAGCCTTGCAGCACAACAGAACTAGCAAAGGGAGCAGACTTACAGCGCCAATCCCTTCTGCACAAAAGGTATCAACCTGACACAGCCGAACTGGATGCCCAATTCACGCACATCCAGTGTCGTCCTACAAGAAGAAATCGCTCAATTCAGTAAGGCTAGTCACTTGCGTGTGTCAATTAGCAGAACAGAAGTGCAAAGTGGCATACTTGACACCAAGCCCATTCTGCAGCGCATTGAATGATCTGATGTATGCCTTCTCGGACATCCCACTCATCCGCACCGCCTCCGACCGATCAAATATCACTTGAAACCTGGACAATCACAGACAAAGCAAACGGATCAATAATGCCTTTGACCAACCAAGAGAATGCTCGAAACGGGAAATTCGTCGAGCACTTGGAGAGCAAGCCAAACTCACTTGGTCGCGGCGATCTCGAGGCAGATGATGGCCTTGCACACCTCCCCCTGCGCGAAACCAGCGTCAGAGACACGCACACCAGAGAGATCGAGGGAGGGGAAGAAGCGAGTGAAGGGGCGGGTGCGGGATGCTTACGATGCCGAGGACGGAGGAGTCGAAGTTGATGTCGCAGAGGCGGCGGAGCTCGGCGGCCTTGCGCACGACGGGGCGGGACCCGGAGAGGCCGAGGCGGGCGGCGATCGCCGACATGTCCATGGCCGCCGGCGCCGGCGGTGGGTTGGTGGCTGGAATTGGCGCGAAGCGGGAGCGGGGGCGGGAGGGGAAGACGGTTTCGGCATTGGAGGGGGGAAATAGTGGCCGATCTGGTCGGTTTTCGGATTGTTTTGGCGGGGAAGGGAGATGACGCGCGCTGGGAATATGCTATTTTTCGCGCCTATGCCCTTCCGACGGAGTGGCGGCTTCGGAGGCCAGTGGGTGGGCGGGCTTGGTTGCTGGGTTGGGTTACGCTCGGGTGGGCTGGTGAGTGGTCTGCCTAGATGATGAGTGGATCTGCTACTTATTTTCAAGGAAAATAGTAAGGCCCAAAGAAATATACAAGAGAAAATTAATAAAACATTAAAATTTTATAAAGGGCCGTGCTGCGTGTCGGCCAGCGGATCTTAGAGATTTTTGGAACATGGGTGTTGTCGCGGAAGGGATTTTTGCAACAAAGATGATGTTAGAGATATTTTTTCTTAATATTTTTTTGCAACATGGATGCTATTACGGAAGTCAATTTTGTAACACACATGATGTTGCAGAAAAAGTACAGAAACGGGTACTCAATGACATGAGTCGCGCGGAGGAGGTGACGGGCGCTCGTGTGCGGTCCACCGACTGAAACGAAGCGTCTTCACTTTTATGAAGTGATCCCATGAATAATAATGAAGGGAGTGCCCATTCTTCATATACTGGAATCCTTCATATACTGGAAAAATATATCCAAGCCAATAATCATGCATTAATTATTTATCTAACAATCAATATTTTCAAAGTTATGTACAACTTTGGATTGCGGACCATCTGGCAAAGCACACAAGTCCCAATTGTGGCTCTCTATGCAACCATATGTGTTATTTGCATGCATTTCACTTGCCCTTCCGGATTTGTACAAATTAAAGATTGACCCCCTCCCTCCTCCCCCCGGTTTTTGATCCATCCTCGTGGAAGGGTTTCAACAACGTCGAATCGTGGTGGTATGGCTTTATGCAAGGTAGTTGATGTCGCTATAAGGGCATGGCATCGCTTGCAAGGCTAGTGTCTTGGGAAAAATGGGATAAGCTCAATGCGAGGATCATTAATATTAAATACGCTACACCGGCCGTTGTCTTCACAATAATTTGTAGCAAGGCTAATAATTGGGTGAATGCAGGAGCCAAAGACTTGTGTAATAATATGCCGGAAGAGTAGACTTTGTTCTCGCAGGGTGTCCCTCAAACATGTACTTTTATTGAACACTTCCTTTTAATTAAACTAGATGATACCCCGCGCGTTGCTGCGGAAATTTTGTATCACCGCGGACGTGCCAAAGGTTAATTCATAGTAGCAAATAGTGTAACGTATAAAAAAATATGGATCAAAGTCATTACCCTATAAACATGAAAAATATGTTAAGGATTTGGTATGGTACAATTGCAAGTAGAAGCTGACCGAAGAGTACTAATGACATTTTTCTTGATTACAAAGGTGATTGCTCTATTAAGAAAATAATTCTAAATTTAGGCAACATAATTACTAATTTTATGTAGAATCTATAGTGTGGTTTGTAAGAAGCTGCATGCATTGTTGATGATGTAGCATGTGAGGTCGTCTCATAAGGAAATTCTCAAAGAAATAATAGAGAACACAACATTTTGTATATGTGAGTTGAATATGAAACACTCGGATGAGTTCATAAGAGAGGCCTCTATAAAAAGAGAAAGAAATGCAAAAAAAAGTAGGATAGATAAATATGAACAAAAATGATTTTCTATTTTCTGCTGTCAAAAGATATAACATGCCTTACCTTTTACCCTCATAATTACATGTGAAGTATAGAATGTAACTACACATGGTAAGAAATTAGATGTGTGAACTAATCTGATAGTCTCAATGTAGATAGATATCATAATCCTTTCAACTGATCCATGCATCTTAAAAATGAAGAACCATATTTTTGGAGCCGTAGGAAATAAGGAACAAACTCATACTCTCCCTATGAATATAAGATGTTTTAGATCACTAATTTAATGATTTAAGATGTCTTATATTTATTTATAGTGGGAGTACATTTTATTGGCACATCAAGAGCAGTAAATGTATAAGACATATTCTTTTCCATGCATTTATCTCACTTGATGCATGACGTCGTCACAGAGATTACAATACTACGTGCTTCATATAATTAGTCAAAATCATGGATTCTAGGGTCAGAAGTTGATGGGCTCGTGGATATGGATTTTTCATGCACAAAGTTCCTTTTGCATCCACGTTGCACACATGCATACAAACCGCTTCTGCACACATGGGCGTTTCATTTATTTTTTGGAAAAAGGACCAAAATAAATCTGAGGAAATATCATTAATCGGATAGTGGAAAACTCTCAATCACTCCAGAGTTCAATGGTGCATCTAGACAAAACTGAAAGCTGCAAGAAGAATTTTTCTGTATCAGCCAATACAGCCAGAACGAAAATAACCCTGACACAGTCAATTAAGAACAGCCGTTATGAATATAATATAGCAAAGAATGGTATGGCAGTCCAAGAATACCTGATATGATTTCCAATATATAAAGCGATAACATGCTTGTATCCATCCACTCCGGGGTACAGTTTTATATGAGATACTCCCTTCGTTTCAAATTACTCGTTGTAGAAATGAATGTATCTAGAACTAAAATACATATAGATACATCCATATCTGCGACAAGTAATTCGGAACGGAGGGAGTACATCAGAAGGGAGTGGAGAGATACACACGCATGCTTTACACAACAAACTTAGGTGCCTGATCCTATCTTTATGGGAGCTGATGCTAGATATGTTCGGCATGATTGCATGCATGGCCGCTTAACCGAACGGCCCGTGAGATTTGCTCATATGAGAACGTAGAATCGCTTCAGATCGCAAGAACAAAATTATGAACTTTTCCAGGGTCGCCAATTGCATAATCTAAATCGCCTTATATTACCTGCCAACCATACGGAGTAATCCATGGAGGGACGCATGCTGTACGTTGGCTTCTGGGTGAATTCAAAAAAAATGATGATGGATTGGATTAGCTTGAACCAAAGATGACGACGGCGCCGACAACACGATCAACACTTCAGCTTCTATAGGCTTGAAGGACCATCTCAAGACTGATGTCGGCAAGACCGCAGTGTTGGCTATGACTCTCGGACGAAGTTTAAGTTGGGCGTGGAGATGGGAGGCAGCCGGAAGAGGAGTAGAGCTATGAAGGGGCTCTTGATTTCCAAGGCTTTATAGATCGAATAGGAGAGGTCCAGGGATCCACTTACACTAGTAGAAAAAAAAGCCTTTTATCCTGATTCTAGAGGGCGGGTCATTATAAAGGTCCTCCCCTTTAGTCCCGGTTCTTATACGAACCGGGACTAAAGGCCCTCCACGTGGCTGCTGTCTGGAGGTCTACCTTTAGTCCCGATTGGTAACAAATCTTTTTCCTGATTTTTTTGATTCAAGCTTATACGAACCGGGACTAAAGGATTTTTTTTAAATGATTTTTTTGAAATATTATCCCGATTTTAAAATTTCTAATTATTTTAACCTCTAATCTCTAATCACCCCTCATCACTGCTCAATTTAATCTCTAATCACCCCTCATCATTCCAAACCATCTAACTTTCCGGATGGTCACCCATCCTCCCACTCCCCCAGCCTGAGCACGCTTAACTTCCGGATTCTATTCTCCCTCGTTTCCAAGTCTGCACTTGTTATTTTCCTGACAATAGTAAGATGTAAATCCTATTAACCCTCAGGAGTTTAGCTCGAGCATGAAGTCACAAATTTCACTGTTTGAGTTTGAAACTATTGTTCTAAAAAACAATAATTATTTAGTAACACTAATATTTCTTGAATAAGTAGTTTGACAATTGTTTGACCACAATTTGACTAGATTTGACCAAAATTTAAAAAAACTGAAATAATTATTTAGTAACACTAATATTCTTGAATAATTATTTAGTAACACTAATATTCTTGAATAATTATTTAGTACACTAATACTTCTTGAATAAGTAGTTTGATCATAGTTTGACTAGATTTAATGAAATTTTTCCTTTTGAAATTTGAGGATTCTAAAAATTTGCAAACAGGCCGTAGGCTATCAAAATCGGATGCGGATTTTCGTGCTGAACATTTTGATATATTATTCGTTTTTTTCTAACATCGTATGCAAAAGTTATAGCTGTTTTACATTTTCCCTACACTTTTTGCAAAACATGTATTTGTTGAAGTTTTTAAATTTTCCTAACCAGTAGATGTAGTAACATAACTACATCTCGAAGGATTTTAACTTTTGAAGTTTTTATCATTTTCTTTTACTTTTTACAAAACAGAAAAGGCGATACAGGGGGGTAGGATTTGAAAATTGCATCATTAGTACCGGTTCGTGGCACGAACCAGTACTAATGGGCATCGCACCCTTTAGTCCTGGTTCGTGGCACTAACCGAGACTAAAGGTCCCATTTGAACCGGGAGTAATGCCTGTACGGTGCCCTAGCCGCTCGAACCGGGACTAATTGTAAGTGCATCTAGTGCCACCCCTAGTTGGTTTTGGAGTATTGACGACAAACCTAGTTGAGGGACTAACGTGTTTGTGAGAATTGCAGGAAAACACAGGTAGAAGTCCCTCATTGATTCGGTTTTATTACCAGAGATGACCCCTAAAAATGTACGAAGACATTGAAGACAATGATGGTTTATGAAGATATTCATATTGAAGACAATGACATGAGAAGACTCCCTATGAAGCTTATGGAACTCGAAGACTTAGATCCTTCGTAGTTTTATTTCATTTATGTAGTGTCATAGGAATCACCGTACTGTTAAGTGGGGTCCAAAAGAACCAGTCAGAATGACTGTAGTGATGCCTAATTCAAATCCTATGTCTTCGAGCGAAGACTTTGAGAGAAAATCTTGTCCAGAGTCAGACAAGTCAGCTTTACTTGTAGCCCAAGTAAAGTTGCCGTGTGAGTTCAAAATTCGACCGTTGGTACACGTGTCAGTTCCTTAGTGACCCAGGGTCATTTCGGACAAATCAGGTCGGGTTGCCAAGTGGCTATAAATAGTCCACCCCCCACAGCCATAAACGGTTGGCTGCTCAGATTTCAGTGCACGGCTTTTGTCGTTTGAGAGCAACCCACCTCGAAGCCTTTGAAAGAAAAATTCCCAGTGAGGAGAAAAGCCCTAACCACCCAGAGCCAGAGTAAATTGGGCATCACTTAAGTCTTCGTGTCTGTGTGATTTGAAGACTTATTACACTTGAGGACTGTGCATCCTCCAGACGGTTAGGCGTCGTGTTCTGAGCATCCAAGAGAAATTGTGGGTTGCCAGTGAACGAAGTCTGTGAAGGTTTGGGAGTCTACCTTGAAGACTTACCTGAGTGATTGGGCGAGGTCTGTGTGACCTTAGCTCAAGGAGAAAACGGTGAGGACTGGGTGTCTTGGACTAAGTGTCCTTGACTGGGTGTCCGGGACTGTGTGTCCTTTGGTTTAAATACCTAGCCGCTCCAACCAGACGTACAGTTGTCACAGCAACTGGAACTGGTCCAACAAATCATTGTCTTCAACGTGTCACTGGTTTCATCTTCACTTCCTTTCAATTACAGTTATTCATTGTGAAGCCATTGCATACTTGCTTTATCTTTTGTCTTCACAACATGAATGTATGATCTGTTCGGCCTCATAACTTCTTCCTACCTGATCCTTATTACACTGAAGCTGTTTGTCATTGCGCTTTCACTCTATTGAATACATGACCATGGCTGGCCTAGTGTAATCTAACTTCCGCTGCATAGTAATAGGCATGATCTTCACTGTTTGTCTTCACAACTCTCACGTTTTGAAGACTTTCATAAAAATCGCCTATTCACCCCCCTCTAGTCGATATAACGCACTTTCAATTGGTATCAGAGCAAGGTGCTCCCTTATTTTGTGTGATTCGGTTTAACCACCTGGAGTTTTAGCTATGTCGACTGCAGGGATAATCAAAGTCTCTGCTGCTTGCCCCGTCTTCGATGGAACTGAATATCCCTACTGGAAGAATAAGATGCGCATGCATCTTGAAGCCATTGACGTCGACCTATGGTATGTCGTCGAGAACGACGTTCCCAAGGCTGGAGAAGGTGTCACTGCTGCTGATGTCAAGAAATTCATTCAACTGGACTCTACTGCCAAGAACATCATCTGTGGTCATCTGACCAAAGGACAGTATGGCCGTGTGAGTGCTTTGAAGACATCCAAGCTGGTTTGGGACTGGCTCTTCAAGGTCAATGAAGGCATCTCAACCAGAGAGATCAAAGAATCAGTGTCCTTCGCAATCTCTTCAACCGCTTCAAGCGAAATGACAATGAGAATGTCCAGCACACATTTGACCGGCTCACTGACATCACAAATGAGCTTCAAGCCCTCGACGCCACTGAGATCACCAAACATGAAATCGTCAAGACACTGCTGAGATCACTTGATAGCTCGTTTGACATCCTGGCCCTGATGATTCAAGAACGTCCTGATTTCAAGACACTCGATCCATCTGACATACTTGAGAGGCTCAACACACATGAGTTTCAGCTTTCTGAGAAAAGAGATATCTACGGTCCAAACTATGGGCGAACTCGTGCTTTGAAGGCAAAAGCTGTCTCCTCATCTGAAGAAGAATCTGACTGCAGTTCTGATGATCCTGAAGACATTGGAAGAGAACTTGCAATGCTAGTGAAGAAGTTTCAAAAATTCACCAAGAAGAAAGGCTTCAGAAAATCTTCACGATCAAGCTCAAGGAATGATGAAGCTTCTGCTCATGACTACAAGAAGAAAACATGTCACAAGTGCAAGAAAACTGGGCACTTCATCTCTGAGTGTCCACAGTGGGACAATGAGAATAGAAGGAAGAAGAAGAGCAAGGAATATGATTCTGACGACAAGAAAAAGAAGAAAAACTCAAAGTCTTCTTCCAAGTCTTCATCACACAAGAAGAGCTCATCTGGCAAGGCGCGTGCGTTTGTAGGCAAGGAGATGGATTCAGAGGAGGAATTCGCATCTGAGGAGGCAGAGGTGGAATCTGAGGAGGAGTATGATTCTGGCATTGCGAGTCTGGCTACAGCATACGTCGCCAAGTCCATCTTCAACACTGAAGAGAATAATTGCATCACCGACACCGACGCAAATGACAAGAACGACTCCACTCCTACCTACTGCTTCATGGCACGCGGTGCCAAGGTAAACACACGCACCACCCGCTATGAAACATCCAGTGACGATGACTCTGAATGTGATTCAAAACCTAGCTACAAAACACTTGCTAAAATTGCAACTGAACAACAGAAAGCTATGGAACACATTCAAAAACTGTTAGACAGAAGCGATGATCTGTTGGGTGCTGAAATGACTCGATCTGAATCCTTAATTGAAGACATAAAAAACCTTCACGTTAAGTATCAGGAACTTGAAGATCGTCATGATACTCTCTCAACAACTCATGAAAAGCTTTCCTATGACTATCTTCAAAGGAAGCAAGAACTTGAGAAATTGAGGGTGGCTCATGAAGATCTTCAAAAGAAAAACGAGTCACTTCGTGCCGAACAGATCAGTCCCGCTCAGGAAGGATTTGAACCACCATGTCTTAAATGCATTGAGCGTAATAATGCTAATTCTGTTGCTGAATGTTCCACTGCTACTACTGTTCCAATATCTTCAACTGTTGATGTGGCAACTAACCCCTCTGCTGAGGATACCACTGCTATTGCTGATGAGAATGCTAGGTTGAAGACATTGCTTGAAACAGGGATGTACAAAAGTCTGAAAGGGCATCAAACATTATGTGATGTCCTTAAGAAGCAGATTCTGAACCGAAACCCTAGGAAAGAGGGTGTTGGGTTCGTGAGGAAAATCAATGCAGATGGCTCTTACTGGAAACCTGAGCAGTACCCCAAAACTACATGGGTTGCTGCAAAGGAACTTTCAGCAGATCCATCCAATTTATCTGGCTTCACTTGTGCTAACCCAATTATCATTGATGAATCCTTTGATGCAAACTATAAACTGTTTAAGAATCAGAATGGTGAAGTGTTTGCCAGGTACATTGGTACTAACTGCAGGAATGGACCGCCTATGAAGAAGATCTGGGTTCCGAAAACATGTCTGGAAAATCTTCCTGTGAATGTCTTCATGACACCTCACTTGAAGAAGACAAACCTCGGTCCAAAGGCTTCATACAGACAGAGGACTCACCTGAGTCACACTAATGCAAATGTTTTGCAGGGAAACCACACAGGCATATGAATATGAGAGCGGTTCATCGAACCGTCATGTTCATATGACCAAAAATTATTCTGCTTATGCCTATGAGTATTATTGTCCCCCTGCTAGACTGTTTGCTAAGGCTTCAAAGCCAAAATTCTCAGATGCTGCACTTAGACTCATAGCTTCTAAGCCACCCTTGAAGATGTGGGTGGTTAAGAAAGCTTAACTCTCTTTTGCAGGGAAAGGTCTCCAGCACAAAAACAAAATCGTCTGATGCTATTGCTGGGGACCAGAAAAATCTTGTGGGGCGCAAGATAAACTGCCCAAATGGCATCATTATGTACTTCGTTCCTGAATCGCATGCTATTCTCCCCATTAGTCCTAATCTGGATCTAAGTTTTCATAACCCACTGGTTCGTCAAATGTTCATGCTTCACAACACTCTTCGTGAAGCCTATCCCCCTAACTGCACTGTAGGGTACGACACCAGCGACTTCAAAGTCTTCAGAATGGATTATTGACAGTGGGTGTACAAATCACATGACTGGCAGAAGAAGCCTTCTTATGGACTCAACTTTACGTCCATCCGACAAGAGCCACATTACATTCGCTGACACTGGTAAAAGTAAGGTATTGGGTCTAGGTAGAGTTGCAATCTCAAAGGATCAACACATGGATAAAGTCATGCTTGTTGAATCCCTTGGCTTCAAATTAATGTCTGTCTCAATGCTTTGCGATTTGAATATGATTGTAATGTTTGGCAAATATCGCTGCCTGGTGCTAATGGAATCTGACAAATCTCTAGTGTTTGAAGGGTATAGGAAAAGTGATTTGTATGTGGTAGATTTCTCAGCAGGACCACAACTTGCAGCATGTCTTCTTGCAAAAGCTTCAGAATGCTAGCTTTGGCATCGAAGGCTTGGGCATGCTGGCATGAGGAACCTCCACACCCTTGCAAAGAAAAAGCACGTCATAGGCATCGAGGGCGTCAAGTTCAAGAAAGATCACTTATGCGGTGCCTGTGAAGCAGGGAAGATGACAAGGGCAAAACATCCTTCGAAGACAATCATGACCACTACTCAACCCTTCGAACTGCTTCACATGGATCTTTTCGGTCCCACTCACTACTCAACTTTTACTACTTCTGCATGCCTCTATGGCTTCGTAATTGTTGATGATTATTCTAGATATACTTGGGTGCACATAATCCTTTACAAGACTGAAGTGCAGGATGTCTTCAGACGCTTCGCAAATCGAGCTATGAACAATTTTGGCGCCAAGATAAAGCACATCAGAAGTGACAATGGCACTGAATTCAAGAACACTGGCCTTGATACATATCTGGATACCTTGGGCATCACACATGAATTCTCAGCTCCATACACGCCACAGCAGAATGGCGTCGTCGAACGCAAGAACAGAACACTCATTGAGATGGCCAGAACGATGCTAGATGAATACAAGACTCCAAGAAAATTCTGGACTGAAGCCATTGATACTGCATGCCATACAATCAATCGTGTTTATCTTCACAAGCTTCTGAACAAGACATCTTATGAACTCCTAACTGGCAAGAAGCCAAATGTCAGTTACTTCAGAGTATTTGGCGCAAAATGCTGGATCAAGGACCCACACCATACCTCAAAGTTTGCACCAAAAGCACATGAAGGCTTCATGCTTGGATATGGAAAGGATTCGCACTCCTACAGAGTCTTCAATCTCTTCCACTACAAAGTGGTTGAAACAGTGGATGTGCGATTTGATGAAACCAATGGATCACAAAGAGAGCAATTGCCAAATGTGCTAGATGAAGTTCCAGCAAATGAATCAATCAAGCTTATGGGAACTGGAGAAATTGTACCTTCTGAAGCTCATCCTGAAGAAGAACTTATCATCTCAGCACCTGATCCACATGAAGACAATGCTCAGCCTGACGATATACCTTCAAATGACCACATAGATCAGCAAGAGCAAAGTCTTCGCCCCACACACCCTCGTGTTGCAAATAAAGTACAAATTGACAAAATACTGGACAGCATCAATGCACCTGGTCCACTCACTCGTTTAAGGGCAACTCAGCTAACAAACTTCTGTGGGTATTTCGCATTCGTCTCAATATCAGAACCCAAGAAAGTTGAAGAAGCCTTCATGGAACCTGAATGGATTCAAGCTATGCAAGAAGAGCTTCAACAGTTTGAGATGAATAATGTATGGGAACTGGTTAAGCGTCCCGATCCACGGAAGCACAACATAATAGGCACCAAATGAATATACCGCAACAAGCAAGATGAGCATGGTCAAGTTGTCAGAAACAAAGCTCGTCTCGTTGCTCAAGGATATACTCAAGTGGAGGGCATTGACTTCGATGAAACATTTGCTCCTGTGGCTAGGCTTGAAGCCATACGCATACTGCTGGCCTATGCAAATCATCATAACATACTTCTCTATCAGATGGATGTGAAAAGTGCCTTTCTCAATGGCAAGATTGAAGAAGAAGTGTATGTTGCACAACCACCTGGCTTTGAAAATCCAAAACATCCTGATATGGTATACAAGCTCAACAAGGCACTGTATGGCCTCAAACAAGCCCCTAGGGCCTGGTATGATACACTCAAGTACTTTCTGAAAAGCAAAGGCTTCATACCTGGTTCCCTGGATCCCACTCTTTTCACGAAGACATATGATGGTGAACTGTTTGTGTGCCAAATATATGTGGATGACATTATCTTCGGCTGCACCAATCAGAAGTATAGTGAAGAGTTTGGATATATGATGCAAGAGCAATATCAGATGTCCATGATGGGGGAGCTGAAGTTCTTTCTCGGTCTTCAAATATGGCAACAACGCAACGGCATCTTCATATCTCAAGAGAAATATCTTAAAGAGTGCCTGAAGAAGTTCGGTATGCAAGACTGCAAAGGCTTCACAACACCAATGCCAGCCAAGCATCATCTGGGTCCCGACGACAATGGTAAAGAGTTCGATCAAAAGGTATACCGCTCCATGATTGGGTCTTTGCTTTATTTATGTGCATCTAGGCCAGATATCATGCTTAGTGTTTGCATGTGTGCTCGATTTCAAGCGACACCAAAGGAGTCGCATCACTTAGCTGTGAAGCGAATTCTTCGATATTTGGCTCACACCCCAACTCTAGGATTATGGTATCCAAAGGGCTCAGAGTTTGATTTGGTTGGATTTTCGGATGCTGATTATGCTGGTGACAAAGTTGATCGCAAGTCTACATCAGGCACATGTCACTTTCTGGGACGATCACTTGTATGTTGGTCTTCAAAGAAGCAGAACTGTGTATCACTCTCCACTGCTGAATCTGAATACATTGCTGCTGGATCTTGCTGCGCTCAGCTTCTGTGGATGAAGCAAACACTCAAGGATTATGGCATTCATCTGAAGCAAGTGCCACTTTACTGCGACAACGAAAGCGCCATCAAGATTGCCAACAACCCAGTTCAGCACTCGAAGACAAAGCACATTGAAATTCGTCATCACTTTCTCAGAGATCATGTTGTGAAGGAAGACATTGATATCATACACGTCAACACTGAAGAGCAATTGGCAGATATCTTCACAAAGCCCTTGGATGAGAAGAGATTTTGCAAGTTACGGTGTGAGCTAAATATCTTGGAATCCTCAAATGTCCTGTGATCAGGCACATATCCTAACACTTAAGCATATTGATGACTTAGATGTGCAACACACGGAGTAGCGTATATCTTCAAATAATGAAGACATACATTCTAAGTGTGAATACATTAATGTGGAATTTGACTTCGGAGCGCCACGATAATTGTGCGCCGTGTCTAGGTCTAATACTTCCTATACGGTGGGTAACGCCACCACCAAACGTTCCATTTTGAAGTGTTTCTCTCATGGCGTTACCTCTCAATGTCTTCACAATTGGTTTGGCTTCATTCTCAGTATGTCTTCATGATTATCTTCACTGCGTTGATTATATGGATATATATGTACTGATGTTCTGTCCTCTACAGCATTCACTTATAGCTATATCTCCTTGGTTGAATCTTTTGAACTAAGTGAATGTGATCGGACCCTAACCTCTCTATGCTTTCTACCTCAAACTCTATCTCTCCAAATCATATGCATTCTGTTGAAACTGTCAAATGTCTTCACTGTGTCCTTGTCAGCTGAAGACATAGTGACAACCATAAAAGTCCGTTTTTAATGCTCATTCCTCCACATAAGATCCGGAGAAGCAGGAACGACCGCCCGACAATTTAGGCGTGCGTGGGACGTGGAACAAATCCCAATCTTCCTCTAACTGGCCACGCGTGCCTCAAATGCGAACCGCCAGGGGTACCTGCGTAATAGCGCAGTGCCGCCTCTATCCCTATAAATACACGATTCACTGCGATCATTATCTCCTTCTTCCACCCTCGCACGAACCCTAGCGCCACCGCTAGCACTCGACGACGCCGGCAACGAAGCGCTTCACTGCTGCAACCTCTCCGACGCCGTTTTCACGTCGACAGTGGACATCGCTCTCTCCGCCGTCGCCGTAGGTGTCTTCCATCGCCAAGTTAGGGCACGGAGGATCGAACTGCTCGGCCTCAACTCTCACTTCGTCTAGCAGTTCCAAGTGTGGTAAATAAAACCTCTTTTTACAGCCTCTTTTGATCCCATAGTTCATTCACTTTCTGCCATAAGGAGTTTCTCTTCACATCAGTTAGTTATCTCGCTACATCTCATGACATGCCTAGTATATTCACTTGTGCTTCATAAGGTAGTTAGATTCCTCACTTGTACTGATCTGTGGGTTCGTACAAATCTGGAACCAACTTCTTATCTGTGAGTGAATGTCTTCGCACAATGAGGTCTATGTCTTCTAAACCGATTTATCTTCAAAATCTTCTGAGAATGCATATGACCTCTTCCCCTTCCCTCGCACCTTAATGCTGTCACAGGTACATGTCCGTGGGAGAATCCTTTGGTTCTCATAGTCTGCATTCATTTGCAGAGTACTTGCAGCATCACATCAACTCTCCTGAAGCCAGTTCTTGCAAAAGGAAGCCTCTGAAGCCTTTGAACATCTTGAAGCCTTCCAAGTTATTCATGGCTTCAGAAACAGCAGCAAGGAAGGGAGGCAGACAGCGACGTGGTGAAACGTCCAAAGATCTGCCTGATGAATTGGCAGAGATGTACAAAACTGATCCTGAAGAAAGCTATGGTCAGCGCAAAACACGAATCCAATGGATTCGAAGATATTGGGCAGAGCAATGGTTCCACTACCGCTTCGTCACTCAGGAATATGCGGAGAAGTGCGCCATCAAGAGACCGTGGGGAGACGTACTATACAAAAATCTCGTACCCAGGTCCAGAGTCGAAGCCATTGCTCAAGGCTTCTATCCATGCATGGTGAGAGGACCACAACCAGCTGAAGCACATCCGTCATCACTTCTCTGGTGCCGTGATGATAATCTCTTCAAGCGCAACTTTCAGTTTGCACAACAGTCAGCGAAGATAAACAAGAAGAAATTTGGGCTTGACTTCAACCCTGGTCCCTCCTCACCAAGGGCAGATGGCACACGCAACGCCGATCCCAATATCATCGGGCCGTATGCCAATCTTGCAGGCCTCATCACTCGCATCCTAGTCCAAGGGACTGCTGTGAATGACCCTCCAGCAGATACTGAGTCAGATGACGCCCCTGCTGCTCCGAAGCCAAAGCAGAAGAAGCCAAAAGCTCCAAAAGCTTCAAAGCCAGCCGCTTCTCCCAAAATCTCACGAGCAAAGCCATTGGCAACTGCACCTCCTGAAGCCAGTGTGCAGTCTGAAGACATATCACGAGTCTCCAAGCCACAAGAAGCCAAGAAGCCTCAGCCACACACACGCAAAGAGCTCACAGCTGCTGACATTCTGCGCTGCGAAGCCATTGATTTCTCAAGTGATGAAGATCTTGGAGATGATGCTCTTGAGCAGCTCATCAAGAGCAAGGAGGAGGCTGAAATCTTCAACAATCTGCCTCTGTTTGATGTCGCCATCATCCACAACTTCATCGATGAATGGTTTGACACACCAGACATAAGCTTCAATGATCTGCAGCTACCCATAGGCCTCAGCGTTGCCTTCCAAGGTGCAATTGCTTCAGAACTTGCAATAGCCCAGCGAATTGTAGAACTGAAGCAGAAAATTGATTATGAAAAGGCTCAGTTCAAGAAGCACGTGGCCAAGCTCAGTGTGCAAGAAGTGAAAAACTTCAAGATCATGTTGCACGAGCTGAAAGAGAACTTCCTGAAGACGCGTGCCGAAGCTCAAGGCTCGCGAGAACGCATGAAGACTTTGGCTGATCGCTGCGTGCAAGCCTACAATGAGGCAGAAAAGCGCAAGGCACTTGGGCGTCCCGGCATTGACCCCAGGATGGCCGCGAAGAAGAAAAAGAAGGCGGCTGTGCCCGAACCTGAAGCGCCAAGGTCAGAAGCTGCTCCGATTGTCTTCCCCGCTGCAACGACTGGCTCGAAACCAAAGAGTCGATCAACCGCCTCACAGCACAAGAAGACACGGACTGCAGAGGCTGAAGCTAAGAAGAGAAAACATTCTGAAGCCTCTCCTTCTGAACCCATCATCAAGAAGCGTAAGACCAAGAAATCTCGGGCTGCTCCCACAGAGCCCATGATAGTTGAACCCCTCTGCGTCCGCTATCCTGACACAGATCGTCAGTTGACTGTGCATGAACCCAACACTGAAGACATTCCAGCAGACGAACCCAACGCTGCTGAAGACATTGGTCTCCAAGACAATGTGCAAGGTGATGCAGCCCTTCCTCAGCTTGAGACAAGCGAACTGATCAGTATTGGTCGTCCATTGACGCCAATCACACAAGATGCATCGTGGGCAGATCGCCCACAGGAGGAAGATGAGCCACAGCCCACTGCAACTCCACAAGCGTCGCCCAAATTCCGTAGGCTTCGCAAAGGGCCAAGGGCTCAGGCTGCTGACGACATTCCGGCTGCATCAGCCGAAGAACATGCAGAGATACCACAAGCTCCAACTTCCCCACACCAACAAGAAGCAGTTCTCCAGGAGAACGTGCCTGAGTCTGCAAATGTTGAGGCTGCCACAAACAACGCCGAAGCAAATGTGGAGCCCAACCCAACAATAGCTTCAGAAGACAATGAAGCTATTGCTCCTGAACATTCTGTGCCTGAGTCTGCTGCAGGACCACAATTCAACTATCATATTGCATACAGACCCCAGGTCCAGAAGCCGATCCCACGACTGCCAAGGTTCCCAGGTCCTGCATCATCTCCTGGTTCCTTCAACATCAACGGCTTCAGGGCAGATAACACGTTTTTCGACCGCTCCAAGAACCCTTATTCAAGGGAACGGATTGTATCAGATAGGTTCTGGAGCCATCAACAGCGCAGCTATTATTCATGCATCCTATACAACCAAGGCCGCATCTTTCCTCACAAGCGCCTTGAGGTTGAAGCTGTTGCTGGTCTGCCTGGTCTGGAAGAAGCACTGGATTGCTTCAAGCAAGTGGGTTTGCTGCCATTTATCACTGATGAAGAGCACTGGAACGAAGAGCTTCTGCTCCAGTTCTATGCCACTGTGCATATCAAAGGCTATAACAGAGATCCGAAGACATGGATTCTGGAGTGGATGACAGGCAATATCCATCATGAAGCCAATGCTTTCGACCTAATTGAGCTTACCGGCCTTCCCACTTCTGGCGAATTCTTTGAAGAAGGGTGCCAACTCCATGCTGAAGCAATTGAGAGCATATTTCAGCGTCCTGAGCCAGATATGAGTCAGATGCTCTCAATGATGAAGCCACTGCCTCCGAATGCACCCTATCCAACTAGGTTCTTCGTTGAAGACTTAGAGTACCTGCCCAGAACAATATATCATATCATAAGGCGGACTCTATGGCCTGTAAAGGGACACTCTCGATATGCTACAATTGATGGTGCAATGAAGACTCTCATCTTCTGCATTCTAAATGGCAAATGCTTCAATGCACAGGATCTCTTCATCCGTCACTTTGCAGCGTCTGCCTCAGAACTGTTTGGATTAAAGTTCTATGCTCCTTGGGTTATGAGGCTGATCAAGCTTCACTCTGCAATCTCCTATCAACCCTCAGCCCGCAACCATAGGATATTTTTGCCAGATGTGGACACATCTACTGAAGCAATATATCCAGAGCCTGGCAAGCAACCATTAAGTCTTCAAAATGCAGAACACCAGAGCTTCACTCAAAATATTGAAGGTGTTGAAGCTCTCTCCCGAGTGTATCCAATGGCTGGCACCACACGTGCCCCTGCATCAACTGAAGCCACTGACAGCACAGCTGCCAAGAGACCCAAGAAGCGCGTTCGAGCACTCAATGACCGAGAGCTTCTTGTGGCTCTTCACCAAAAGCAAGATAGGCATCACGACTGGCTCAAACGGCAGATGAGAAGCATCATGCAAGACGTCAATCGCATCAGAAATCTTGCAACCAAGAATGCGTTTGTCGCACACGAGACCTGTCGCCGCACTTGGAAAGGCCTCACCATGATGAGCAATGAAGCTGAACTTCAAGAGAATGGCTTCAGAGAGAGATTCCAATTTGACTCCACGCCTCCAAAAAGAGCTGTGATGCGAAGCACACCATCACTTGAAGAGTCAGAATTCTCTTCTTCTGCTGCCACCGTGTCTGCCCGGATTATTGAAGAAGACGACGACGCGACATCATCTCCATCTGCTTCAACACACGCCGAATCTGCACCAAGCTCATCTGCACCGCCACCAAACAACTCCACCGACCCTGCTGCGCCTGGGAACGCGTAGAAAACTCTATGTCTTCAAGCCTTTTTGGTCATCACTGACAAAAGGGGGAGAAGCATGATATTTATAGTCTTCAAGTGGGTCACTTTGGGCGGGTGCCTCTATATTTTGCTACATTTTGCTTCGTGCTTACAACTCCCGTTTTTGCTACATTTGCTTCTTTGAGTTGTAACACTTAGCCTTGATGGCCGTCTGCTACCTGCTTGTCACTCCGTTATGCGAAGATAAATTCCGCACTCATCTCTTACTGCAGACGTCCATTTTCCATTATGCATGTCATTATCTTCATATACTTTCACATGCATAGTGGATTGTCATCATAAGTTGAAGTGGATCTCCACAAGTACAACCTGCCATGTGCATTTGCATTCAAAAGGCAAATTACTTATATGCACATCTTCAGGGGGAGCCCTTGCAACTTATGAAGACAAATTCCTTTACTATTTCACAAATTATGTTCCCCGTTGAAAACTTCAACTAGTTTGTCATCAATCACCAAAAAGGGGGAGATTGTAAGTGCATCTAGTGCCACCCCTAGTTGGTTTTGGAGTATTGACGACAAACCTAGTTGAGGGACTAACGTGTTTGTGAGAATTGCAGGAAAACACAGGTAGAAGTCCCTCATTGATTCGGTTTTATTACCAGAGATGACCCCTAAAAATGTACGAAGACATTGAAGACAATGATGGTTTATGAAGATATTCATATTGAAGACAATGACATGAGAAGACTCCCTATGAAGCTTATGGAACTCGAAGACTTAGATCCTTCGTAGTTTTATTTCATTTATGTAGTGTCATAGGAATCACCGTACTGTTAAGTGGGGTCCAAAAGAACCAGTCAGAATGACTGTAGTGATGCCTAATTCAAATCCTATGTCTTCGAGCGAAGACTTTGAGAGAAAATCTTGTCCAGAGTCAGACAAGTCAGCTTTACTTGTAGCCCAAGTAAAGTTGCCGTGTGAGTTCAAAATTCGACCGTTGGTACACGTGTCAGTTCCTTAGTGACCCAGGGTCATTTCAGACAAATCAGGTCAGGTTGCCAAGTGGCTATAAATAGTCCATCCCCCACAACCATAAACGGTTGGCTGCTCAGATTTCAGTGCACGGCTTTTGTCGTTGAGAGCAACCCACCTCGAAGCCTTTGAAAGAAAAATTCCCAGTGAGGAGAAAAGCCCTAACCACCCAGAGCCAGAGTAAATTGGGCATCACTTAAGTCTTCGTGTCTGTGTGATTTGAAGACTTATTACACTTGAGGACTGTGCATCCTCCAGACGGTTAGGCGTCGCGTTCTGAGCATCCAAGAGAAATTGTGGATTGCCAGTGAACGAAGTCTGTGAAGGTTTGGGAGTCTACCTTGAAGACTTACCTGAGTGATTGGGCGAGGTCTGTGTGACCTTAGCTCAAGGAGAAAACGGTGAGGACTGGGTGTCTTGGACTAAGTGTCCTTGACTGGGTGTCCGGGACTGTGTGTCCTTTGGTTTAAATACCTAGCCGCTCCAACCAGACGTACAGTTGTCACAGCAACTGGAACTGGTCCAACAAATCATTGTCTTCAACGTGTCACTGGTTTCATCTTCACTTCCTTTCAATTACAGTTATTCATTGTGAAGCCATTGCATGCTTGCTTTATCTTTTGTCTTCACAACATGAATGTATGATCTGTTCGGCCTCATAACTTCTTCCTACCTGATCCTTATTACACTGAAGCTGTTTGTCATTGCGCTTTCACTCTATTGAATACATGACCATGGCTGGCCTAGTGTAATCTAACTTCCGCTGCATAGTAATAGGCATGATCTTCACTGTTTGTCTTCACAACTCTCACGTTTTGAAGACTTTCGTAAAAATCGCCTATTCACCCCCCCTCTAGTCGATATAACGCACTTTCACTAATGCTCACATTAGTCCCGATTCGTAATGCAACGGGATTAATGCTCTTTTCTGGCCGAACCAAAGTCCCTGTTTTCTACTAGTGTTAGTGGAGTAGCGCCTGTTCGGTTGCCTAGATCCTAACTGGACGGAGGAAGATACACATGTAGGGGAAGAGGAAGGGACGGGACATGATGAGATGTGTAGATCAAAGCAGCGTGTTAGATGCACCTGACCTCTTTGACTACCTCACTTACAATAGAAGATGGAAGAGCAACCGATGAGGGATGGCTGATCATTTGTGCTAAATAGAAGGATCGAGGTGCTGTCAAAAAAAGGATAGAGGGGTGGCTGATCCTTTCTGCTAAATAAAAGTGGTGTCTAAAGAGCAAACGATCGAGGAGTAAATAAAAGCTGTATCTCATGATCAATTAGTTTTTATTCTAAGGTGGAATGTGTGGGGCATGTGGGATGACGTGGATACCTTGCATGTCAAGTGTAGCATGATTTGTTGGAGTTTTTTTTATGTGAAATGTGTGGGGCATGTAGGATGATGTGGATAGCTTGCATGTTAAGAGAAATAAGATAATGGGGATGAACTATTTAGATACTAGACGATGCCCCGCACATTGTTGCGGGATTATTTTGCAATATTTTTCTAAGATATTAATAATTTTATGGAAATAAGAATATTCGAAGAAATAATATGTGAGCTAAATCTAAAAATACATATGGTTTGTTGTGTTTGATTATTGTATTTTTGTAAAATATTTATTAAATATATCATGCATGTTTGCATGTTGAAGTCAACATTTTCTTATGACTCATTGAATGCTGAAGTGGGTCTTTTCTAATGCATGTTGCTTGATGAGGTGGTATGCTTGCATGTTGAGAAAAATAGGTTAGTGGGGGCTAGCTATTTAGATATAGAAGATTATAGATGTGGCAAATCTTTTACCATTAAAAAAAGTTTAGCATGTGCACGGCATTGCAGCAACAAAGGTTGCACAAAAATGTTTATTTAACTGGATACTCTATCACTTTTTTTGTTGTATTTGTAGAAAACTCTACTGCCCACGGCTTTCTCCATCTTCCCATCGGCCCTGCTTATATGTCAGTTTTTCAACTGCAGTCATCACGAAGCTTCAACAAATCGGAGCTAGCTGTGATTGTGAGACAGGCATGGCAGGGAGGCAACGAAGCACATTGGCACTTTGGCAGTGCCCAGCGGGTAGGAACCTACAGGGCCGACGAGACGCTGTGTGGGCCATGAGGGAGCTGGCCCAACCGCCGTATAGGCCTCGGCCGTGCATAACTCTCCTTTTTTCTTTTCTAAAAAAAAAGCATAACTCTCCATGTGATAGTGTGGTGCTGTTGTCGTGCTTTGGGTATGTGGCTTGTATCTTATTTTGTCTCAGTCGCTCGATCAGACAGCACTGTACGTAGCACGATCATTAGAGGCAATTGGGAGGCGAATATAGCTCCGAGGGAGGGCCCATGTACACCATACAAGTTTGCTCCTGAATCGAGATCGAGTACAGCGAGCTAGGGTCATGCAGGCACGTGCCTCCCCACATGCGTACGTATGTACACACGTACTGGGATGTGCAGTGCTTCTACATCGAATGCTCTCCCATCATGAAATGGCCGATCAGGTCAATAATAATTCGACAGCAAAGATCTATGTGTGCATGACCGAGACGAGAATGATAGACAGATCGACCGGCAGGGCGATCTCGAACCACAAAGAACATGGTGCGTGCATGACCTCCTGGCCGATTGCATGCATCCCCAAACAACGATCGATCGATAACTCGCACTGTCGACTGTAGTGGCTCGAGCGGGGAGGCACGGGAGGGCGCGCGCGCCAGGGTACGTCGACCGGAGCGCGACCTCCGCCGATTTCGTGCGCGGAGCAACGGATGGCGGCGGCACCGACCGACCGGCCGCGGGCACCGTCGCGTCGACAGCGTGGTGTTAGATTCCCCTCGACAAAACCGTCGACAGCGTGATGTCTGAGCTGACTTTCTCCACCTCCACACCATCCGTCGCTGCCTCACTGTGCACCCGTCGTGCTCAGCACGCATACAGATACAGTACCACTGGCTGTTACTTAATCGCTTTATTCCAGTGATCAATAATCTCTTGGATAAATCTCGTAGTTTGTGTGATCTACCTTAAGCGATCGGTCAGTGTTACCAATTGGCGCCACCACTAGACCAGTTGTTTTACTGCTCGGAGTCGGGACGAAACATTGCAAGGTCACAAACGTACTCACGGAGCAATGCCCTCTCGATTTTGTTGAGGCTATGCAAAGAGCTCGGAGGCACAATTAGGCCTTCTATAATGGAAGGTGCTTAGGGGAGGTGCTTAGAAAAATAAATTAATTTTTTTTAAACATCGGTGCTTATTTGTACAGGATAGACACTTAACTAAGCGTCTCTTATGTAGAAATAGGCACCGGTGCTTCAGAAAAACCCGATTTATTTTTCTAAACATCTGTCTAAGCACCTCCCATTGTACAAGGCCTTAGAGGCGAACACGTACGTACTTGCTGCTGGTAGGAGAACTACTGCTCGAAGACTGAGTATCACTACCATGAGTGGGATTTATAGTTTTAACACAACGATAAATTTCATGATGCTTTCAAGAAGAAACATGACATGTCGGCCAAACTGTCTCGAGCCCAACCTGCTGTGGTCCACATGAGACTGTACACATCCCATTCTTTGCAATCGTGAACACTTTTCAAATTTGTGAATATTTTTTAATAGGTGAACATTTCTTGAAATTTGGAAAAAAATTCTGAAATTCACAAACAATTTTTTTGTTTTGACAGTTTTTTAAATTCATGAACATTTTTTCAATTGATTTTTTTTGAATTATGAAACAAATTTTAAATTCTCAAGCATTTCTTGAACTTTGGGCACATTTTTACAAAAAAAACATGAACACAATTTTAATTTTCTAATATTATTTCAAATTTATGATTGTTTTTGAATACGCTGTTGTTTTAAAATCATGAACCTCATCTGTCGTGGTCCACATGAGACTGCACAAATGTCATTATTCAAAATCATGAACATTTTTCGAATTTCTGATTTTTTAAATTGTTAAAAATTTTAATGGGTGAAAAATTCTCGAATTTTGGGAACAATTTTTGGAAGTCATGAACATTTTTTTGTTTTGACATTTTTCTAATTCATGAACATTTTTCGAATATATGTACTTTTTTTAGTTCTGAATTTTTTAATTCGCAGACATTTCTTGAATACTATGAATTTTTTAAAAATCATGAAGATTTTTTTATTTGTGAATATTATTTAAAATTCATGAACATATTTTGAATATGCTGTGGTTTTTGATAATTATGAACATTTTTTGAGTACGCAAACATTTTTTCACAATCACAAAAAAAATTTGGATCCATAAAATCATGATTTTTTTTGAGTATGCAAACTTTTTTTCACAATCACAAACATTTTTTGAATCCATAAAATCATGAACATTTTATGAAATCACAAACATATTATGATTCTCAAATATTTTTTAAAAATTTCACTATTTTTTAAAATTTGAAACTTCTTTGAAATCCTGAATTATATTAAAGAAGAAGAAAATGAAAAGATAAAAGGTAGAAAAACAGGGCGTCCCTCCCCGCACATGAGCCGGCCTAGAAAATGTGCGGGGCGAGGGATGTGCGTGTTTCCTGCATATTGAGCGGGTAGGTCGATGAGGGAGTCCAGGATTAGGGGGTGTTCGGGTAACCGGACTATACCTTCAGCCAGACTCCTGGACTATGAAGATACAAGATTGAAGACTTCGTCCCGTGTCCGGATGGGACTTTCCTTGGCGTGGAAGGCAAGCTTGGTGATGCGGATATTCAAGATCTCCTATCATTGTAACCGACTCTATATAACCCTAACCCTATCCGGTGTCTATATAAACCGGAGGGTTGTAGTCCGTAGGACATCAACTCCATATACGACAATCATATCATAGGCTAACTTCTAGGGTTTAGCCTCCTTGATCTCATGGTAGATCTACTCTTGTACTACCCATATCATCAATATTAATCAAGCAGGACGTAGGGTTTTACCTCCATCAAGAGGGCCCGAACCTGGGTAAAACATCGTGTTCCCTGCCTCCTGTTACCATCCGGCCTAGACGCACAATTCGGGACCCACTACCCGAGATCCGCCGGTTTTGACACCGACATTGGTGCTTTCATTGAGAGTTCCTCTGTGTCGTCGTCTTTAGGCCCGATGGCTCCTTTGATCATCAACAATGATGCGGTCCAGGGTGAGACTTTTCTTTCCGGACAGATCTTCGTCTTCGGCGGCTTCGCTCTGCGGGCCAATTCGCCCGGCCACCTGGAGCAGATCGAAAGCTACGCCCCTGGCCATCAAGTCAGGTTTGGAAGCTTAAACTACACGGCTGACATCCGCGGAGACTTGATCCTCGACGGGTTCGAGCCACGGCCAAGCGCGCCGCACTATCTCGAGGGGCATGATCTAGCTCTGCCCCCGGACAGTGTCCTGGAGACCGCACACGCATCGGTTCCGACCCCTAACTCGGAGCCTATTGCGCCAATCGAGGATGAGCGGTTGGACGTCACCTCGGGGGCCGCGATCCCAAAAGCGATCGAGCCGAACGCTAGCCCCGCACTCTGCACGACCCATGACTCCGAGAATCTGGACTCTTCCCCGGACTCCAAACCCCCCGCGCCCCTGCCAATCGAATCCGATTGCGCGCGATAATGGAGTTCACCGCCGCAGACATCTTTCAGCATTCGCCTTTTGGCGACATCCTGAATTCTCTTAAGTCTCTCTCTTTATCAGGAGAGCCCTGGCCGGACTACGGTCAGCGAGGGTGGGATACAGACGATGAGGAAATTCAAAGCCCACCCACCACCCACTTTGTAGCCACTGTCGACGATCTAACCGACATGCTTGACTTCGGCTCCGAAGACATCGACGGCATGGACGACGATGTAGGAGACGAACAGGAACCAGCACCTGTAGGGCGCTGGAAGGCCACCTCGTCATATGACATATATATGGTGGATACTCCAAAAGGTGGAGATGGCGATGGAACAGTGGGGGATGACGCCCCCAAGAAACAGCCAAAGCGCCGGCGTCAGCAGCGCCGCTCTAAATCCCGCCAAAGCAAAAACGGTGATTCCGGCACGGGAGATAATACTACACCGGATAGCACCGAAGAACACCCACCTCGGCAAGATTCGGCATAGGAAGATGGAGAAGCCAGCCCTCATGAGAGAGCGGCAGACCGAGAGGTCGAGGATGATAACTATACGCCTCCCTCCGAAGACGAGGCAAGCCTCGATGACGACGAATTCGTCATACCATCAGACCCCGCCGAACAAGAGCGTTTTAAACTCAGGCTTTTAGCCACGGCAAGCAGCCTCAAGAAAAAGCAGCAACAGCTTAGAGCTGCCCAAGATTTGCTAGCTGACAGATGGACTGAAGTCCTTGCGGCCGAAGAGTATGAACTCGAACGCCCCTCCAAGAGTTACCCAAAGCGCAGGCCGCTACCCCGATCAGAGGAGGAAGCGCCTACATCACCAGCGCATGACATGGCAGACCGGCCACCTCGCGGCCGCGACAGAGAGGCCTCTCGGCCCTCCACCCAAGCCATGCCCCGACGCCGCTCAACTAAGGCACGGGAAAATGCGCCAGACCTGCGAGACATACTGGAGGATAAGGCAAGACAAACAAGATCGATCTACGGATCGCGCAGGCGCCCTACGGCATGTGACAATGATCTTCACTCCGGATACAACAAATCCGGACGGGCCGAACACAACAGACATAGCTCTTCCGAGCTGCGTCGTGATATAGCCCAGTACAGAGGCGCCGCACACCCGCTATGCTTCACGAATGAAGTAATGGATCATAAAATCGCAGAGGGTTTCAAACCCGTAAACATCGAATCATACGATGGCACAACAGATCCGGCGGTATGGATCGAGGATTATCTCCTTCACATCCACATGGCACGCGGCGATGATCTACACGCCATCAAATACCTCCCGCTCAAACTTAAAGGACCGACCCGGCATTGGCTTAACAGCTTGCCAGCAGACTCAGTCGGTTCTTGGGAGGACCTGGAAGCCGCATTCCTCGACAACTTCCAGGGCACTTACGTGCGACCACCGGATGCCGACGACTTAAGCCACATAATTCAGCAGCCAGAGGAATCGGCCAGACAATTCTGGACATGGTTCCTAACAAAGAAAAACCAGATAGTCGACTGTCCGGACGCAGAGGCCCTAGCAGCCTTCAAGCATAACATCCGCGACGAATGGCTTGCCCGGCACCTGGGATAGGAAAAGCCGAAATCTATGGCAGCCCTCACGACACTCATGACCCGCTTTTGCGCGGGAGAAGACAGCTGGCTAGCTCGCAGTAACAACTTATCAAAGAACCCTGGTAATTCGGATACCAAGGACAAAAGTGGCAGGACACGTCGGAATAAGCAAAAACGCCGCGTTAGCAGCGCCAGCAATGAAGACACGACAGTCAATGCCGGATTCAAAGGCTATAAATCCGGTCAGCGGAAAAAGCCATTCAAAAAGAATACTCAGGGCCCGTCCAGTTTGGACCGAATACTCGATCGCTTGTGCCAGATACATGGCACCCCCGAAAGGCCAGCCAATCACACTAACAAGGATTGTTGGGTGTTCAAGCAGGCAGGCAAGTTAAGGGCCGAAAACAGAGACAAGGGGCTGCACAGCGACGACGAGGAGCCCAAGCCGCCGAACAACAATGGACAGAAGGGCTTCCCCCCACAAGTGCGGACGGTGAACATGATATACGCAACCCACATTCCCAAGCGGGAGCGGAAGCATGCGCTACGGGACGTATACGCGATGGAGCCAGTCGCCCCAAAGTTCAACCCATGGTCCTCCTGCCCGATCACTTTTGATCGAAGGGACCATCCCACTAGCATCCGTCATGGCGGCTTCGCCGCATTGGTTCTCGACCCAATTATCGACGTATTTCATCTCACAAGAGTCCTCATGGACGGCGGCAGTAGCCTGAACCTGCTTTATCAGGATACAATGCGGAAAATGGGCATAGATTCCTCAAGGATTAAGCCCACAAGAACGTCCTTTAAAGGCGTTATACCAGGTGTAGAAGCCAACTGTACAGGCTCAGTAACACTTGACGTGGTCTTCGGATCCCCGGACAATTTCCGAAGCGAAGAGTTAATCTTCGATATAGTCCCGTTTCGCAGTGGCTATCACGCCCTGCTCCGACGAACCGCATTTGCAAAGTTCAATGCGGTGTCGCACTACGCATATCTCAAGCTCAAGATGCCAGGCCCTCGAGGAGTAATCACGGCCAACGGAAACACCGAACGCTCCCTCCGTACGGAGGAGCACACAGCGGCTCTCGCAGCGGAGGTACAAAGTAGCCTTCTCAGGCAATTCTCCAGTCCGGCCATTAAAAAGCCAGACACTGCCAAGCGCGCCCGGAGTAACCCACAACAGGACCGCCTGGCACACTCTGAGCAAGCGTAGCAATGCGGCCCCAACACCAGCTCTCGCGACATAGCAAAACCAGTACCTCGCGTACATAACTACGCCCTTAAAATACCGTGGGCACAGGGGAAGGGGCACAATAACGGCATGCCCAAAATACGACTTAAAACGTACTAGGGGCTGCCGGATTCTTTTTTTAATTTTTTCTTACTTCCAGGACTCCATACTTCGGACGACCTGTCCGGCAATTCGATTGCCGCACAAACGATGCAAGCTCCAGGGAGGCAGACAAGCCATGCCGCATTATGGAACTCCCAGGTGGTCTCTGTTACGAGCGGTATACCTGTTTTAAATACAATTCCACGGCCTGCCCCTGGTCAGGACATACTAAATAGTCCAATATCTTTTGCTTACCGCACTATTTGTATCGTTCGGCTTTGATAAATAGCCTATCTATAAACAATGCTTAGCTTCTTGTCTATTTTTTGCATTATCTTCTTTTCACATTTATGTTTATTAAATGACATGATTGCACCCGTACACCATGGTACGGCAAACACGCCAAGGGCTTCAGTACCCCTCATAATGGTGTGAGAAGTCCGTACACTTTCACAAGTGCGGCACCCCGAACTTATAGCACTATATGCATCGGCTCCGAATCATGATTTGGGTCAATAGTTGGGTCTGCCCGGCTCCTATGTTTTGGTGCCTTACGTTCCGCTCTATCGGCTAAGGTAGCACTAGGAGAACCACTGTGATTGTGCCCCGGTTCAGCTGGGTTAAGCACCTCAGTGGAGAAAGCTAAAACTGACTGTCATGATGTGGCGAGAGACCGGTCGCTGTTCGAGAGGTTTTTCGAGTCCCTAAAGGCTTATGCCGCTTCGAGCGAGGAGCTGGCTTTGTCCGGCCAAGGCGTGGATAGCGCCCCGAACTCGGTCTTCCGAACTAGGGGCTTCGCCGAAATTTAAAATTATAGAGTTCTATGGCTAAGTGAGAGTGTTCAAGCATTATACTCCGATTTCCTGGTTCATTGTGCTGAGCGCCTCCCTCGAAGGACCCAACTATGGGAAAAAGAGCGCTCAAGTTTATCCCGAACACCCCAGCACTAGTGGCATGGGGGCAGAAGTCGACGACTGGCCATCTCTCAATTTTTGATAAACGGTCGCACAGAAAGTAATATTTTAAATTCAATAAGCATTGCTTAGCGCATATGAACAAGTTTTCAGCGCACAGGATAAACACGAGCGAGTTCATTCAAAAATCACATCCTTGGTACATTCATCCGCCACAAGGCGGGCACCTGCAAGAACATCCTTGTAGTAGTTCTCGGGCTTGCGATGCTCCTTCCCCGGCGGCGGCCCATCCTTCACAAGCTTCTCACCGTCCAGCTTACCCCAGTGCACCTTTGCATGGGCAAGGGCCCGACGGGCACCTTCGATGCAGACGGAGCGCTTGATGACCTCGAGCCTTGGACAGGCCTCCACCAGCCGCCGCACCAGCCCGAAATAGCTCCCAGGCAGGGCCTCTCCGGGCCACAGCCGAACTATGAAGCCCTTCATGGCCTGCTCGGCCGCCTTGTGGAGCTCGACCAGCTGTTTCAGCTGGTCGCTCAAGGGCACAGGGTGTCCGGCCTCAGAATACTGAGACCAGAACACCTTCTCCGTCGAGCTACCCTCTTCAGCTCGATAGAATGCGGCGGCGTCGGATACGCTGTGGGGAAGATCTGCGAATGCCCCTGGAGAGCTCCGGATTCGGGTAAGTAACAGGTAGTTCACTTTTATATTTCTGCTTTGCATAAAGAATGCCTTACCCGCTGCTATCTTCCTCATCTCCTCCAACTCTTGGAGGGCCTTTTGGGCTTCGGCCTTGGCAGACTTGGCAGCCTCTAGGGCCGTTGCAAGCTCGGATGCTTGCGCCTTCGACTCCAGCTCCAAACTCTCATGTTTTTTCATGAGAGCCTGAAGCTCTTGCTGCACCTCGCCGACCTGAGCCCCAAGTCTGTCTCGCTCGGTGCGCTCCGCGGCCGTTTTCTTTTCGGCCTCAGACAGCGCCTGCTTAAGGGTCGCCACCTCAGTCGTGGCCCCTACAATAAGCAGTACAATCCTGTTACTCTTTTTGTAATCTAGCCTTTTTATAGGTACTTTTTCTGTAAGGTATTTCTTACCTTCTTCCTCCTCGAGCCGCCGCTTGCCAAGGCCGAGCTCTTGCTCGGTCCGCTCGAGGTCCTGCTTCGGGACACCCACCTCCGCAGTCAGTGCGGCAGTGGATAGCAGCGAAGCCTGCATACGCATATTGACTCTTTTTTTAGACTCCTGCGAAATTTAATAGATCCTCTATTCGGCTTTTCTTTCCGAACGCCAAACAGAGCATCAGGGGCTACTGTCTATGCGGTAATATTTTTACATATTTTTACTTACCTCGAAGCCTGTTAGAAGGCTAGCGCAAGCTTCAGTCAGTCCGCTCTTGGTGGACTGAACCTTCTGGATCACCGTACTCATAATAGTACGGTGCCCCTTGTCGATGGAGGCGTCGTCGAGCACCTCCAGCAGATTGTCCGGCACCTCCGGTTGGACGGAGGCCGCCGGCTCAGAAGGCTTGCTCCTCTTGGAAGGAGTTCGCCTACCGCGGTCCGGAACTGATTCCGGCGCGGTGTCCGGCACAAAGCCGGACTTAGAGCCCTGGGGAGCCTTATCCCCTTCACTCCTGGAGTCCGGGAGGTTGCCTTGCGGCTCCTCCGGGACCACCTCCTCCTGCCCCGGAGCTTGTCGCGACGCCACTTCGGCGTCGTCTGTAGTGCGGGGGGAGACAGCGGGCGGAACTGAGTTCACGTCCGATGAGTCCAGGGAGCCGCCCGACGGTTCGTCGAATTCGGCCCGGGGCGGACTGCATAATTACATTCGACATTAGGGAAAGCTGTGCAACAAAGGAACATCATGAGTTACTCTGATATCCGAACTTACGATTTCGCCGGACGCTTGGCCCTGTTTGGCCACTCCTCTTTGCCCTCTTCGGTGTTGGGGGCGTAGTCCGGCGGAGGGTTCTTCCTTTTCCTAGACCCCTCGGCCTCCCCCGTTGGGGCGGCCTTCCTCTTCTCTCCTCCCTCCGCTGGGGGGGGGGAGAGTTTTCTTCTTCCTCCTCCTCGTTTTCGCTGGAGGAGGGCGTCTCGGACTCGTCAGATGACGAGTCCGACACCACCACGTTGCGGGCACTCTTTCGAGTCCCCGTGGTCTTCTTCTTCTTGGCCTTCTTCTCCGGCACCACATAAGGCGCCGGAACCAGTAGCTTCACTAGTAGAGCTGGGGCTGGGTCTTCGGGCAGCGGAGCCGGACAGTTAACCGGTCCGGATATCGCCCGCCAAGCCTGTCAAAGGTAAGGGAGTTTAGATCCCGCATAGAGTCAAACTATGAAAAAAGCTTAACATCCTGTAAAAGGTGTAGATGGCTTACCTCGCTAGCGTGACGCTGCGAGCTGTATCCGCGGTCCTCGGAAGCGGATGCGGGAGCCTCGGCGCCCTTGAATAGCATCTTCCAGGCGTCTTCGTATGTCGTGTCGAAGAGCCTACTGAGGGTTTGATGTTGCACCAGGTCAAACTCCCACAGATTAAAATCCCATTGTTGGCACGGGAGGATCCGGCGGACGAGCATAACCTGGATTACATTAACAAGCCGGATTGGCTTGTTCACCAGGGACTGGATGCATGTTTGCAATTCGGTCACCTCTTTTTCGTCACCCCACGACAGGCCCGTCTCTTTCCAGGACATAAGCCGCGTGGGGGGTCCGGATCGGAACTTGGGGGCTGCGGTCCATTTCGGATCGCGCGGCTCGGTGATATAAAACCACCTGGATTGCCATCCCTTTAGGGTCTCCACGAAAGAGCCCTCGAACCATAGGACGTTGGCCATCTTGCCCGCCATGGCGCCTCCGCACTCCGCCTGGCTGCCGCGCACCACCTTGGGCTTGACGTTGAAGGTCTTGAGCCAGAGGCCGAAATGAGGGCGGATGCGGAGAAAAGCCTCGCACACGGCGATAAACGCCAAGATGTTGAGGATGAAGTTCGGGGCCAGATCGTGGAAATCCAGGCCGTAGTAGAACATGAGCCCCCGGACAAATGGGTGGAGTGGAAAACCCAGTCCGCAGAGGAAGTGGGGGAGAAATACTACCCTCTCATGGGGCCTTGGGGGTGGGGAGAAGCTGCCCCTTTTCGGGAAGCCGGTGCGCGATGTCCTTGGACAAGTATCCGGCCTTCCTTAGCTTCTTGACTTGGCCCTCTGTGGCGGAGGAGACCATCCACTTGCCTCCCGCTCCGGACATTGCTGGAGAAGGTTGAGGTGGGAAGTGCGGGCTTGGGCGCTGGAGCTCGGGTGCGCAGGAGATGGATAGGCAAAGGAGGAAGAAGGCGTAGGTAAAAAGGTGGATCCTTGTCCCCTTATATGGGCGGATGCGGTTATGCGTCCCCACCTGCCTAGTAAAACTCGCTTGCCTCCCAAGCGCCGTGATAAGTGGTGCGGTTGGGTTACCCACGTCCGTATTGATGAGAATCCCGTAAAAGGGGGGTACACGATCTCTGCTTTGACAAGACGTGCCAAGGAAACCGCCTCGCAAAACACGCTGAGGTGGAAAAGTGAAAACGATTCGAGTAAAGGACTTGGCTGAAGTGTGATGACGCACTGCGGAATAAGTCAGCAGATTTGATTTGTGTTAATATTATTCTCTCTATGGCAATATGTGGAAGCTTATTTTGCAGAGCCGGACACTACTCTTGGTGTTTACAATCTTCTATGAAGGACTTGGAGGAGGAACCCGCCTTGCAATGCCGAAGACAATTTGCGCGCCGGACTTGTCGTCATTGAAGCCTGGTTCAGGGGCTACTGAGGGAGTCCTGGATTAGGGGGTGTTCGGGTAACCGGACTATACCTTCAGCCGGACTCCTGGACTATGAAGATACAAGATTGAAGACTTCGTCCCGTGTCCGGATGTGACTTTCCTTGGCGTGGAAGGCAAGCTTGGTGATGCGGATATTCAAGATCTCCTACCATTGTAACCGACTCTATGTAACCCTAACCCTATCCGGTGTCTATATAAACCGGAGGGTTGTAGTCCGTAGGACATCAACTCCATATACGACAATCATACCATAGGCTAGCTTCTAGGGTTTAGCCTCCTTGATCTCGTGGTAGATCTACTCTTGTACTACCCATATCATCAATATTAATCAAGCAGGACGTAGGGTTTTACCTCCATCAAGAGGGCCCGAACCTGGGTAAAACATCGTGTTCCCTGCCTCCTGTTACCATCCGGCCTAGACGCACAGTTCGGGACCCACTACCCGAGATCCGCCGATTTTGACACCGACAGTCGATGAATAGGAGTTTCCCTTTTTCCTCTTCGCCCTCCACTCTTTTGTTCTTTCCCACGGGTCTGATGCCATTCACTTGGTTAGGGCATCTCCAACGTTGACCCGCAAATTTGCTCACTCATCCGTCCGCTGGTAGGGGGAACCTGTCCATGGACACGGATGCAGGAGCCGGCCATCCAACGCTATTGGCATACATCTTAAGTCAGGTTTTCGGCAAACCAGACAAAATTCATCAAACATGATGGAATTCATCAAAATTCTGATAGAAAATAGTGCAAATCATCCATACGTAGCATGCAAATAGTCTGGTACTACACTAGTTCAAATTCAGCAAGATTAACCGAATGTTCAACAAGTTTTTCATGAGCGGATCATGTCTTCCGACACATACTCCCCCTTCAGTTTCATCCAACAATGTATGTACCTAAATAGCCGTCCCTCTATCTCGTGGTACATCACAATGATGACCCATATGTGTAGGGAATCTATCGTAGTCCTTTCGATAAGTAAGAGTGTCGAACCCAACGAGGAGCAGAAGGAAATGATAAGTGGTTTCCAGCAAGGTATTCTCTGCAAGTACTGAAATAAGTGGTAACAGATAGTTTTGTGATAGGATAATTTGTAACGAGCAACAAGTAACAAAAGTAAATAAAGTGCAGCAAGGTGTCCCAATGTCACGACCGGTTTCCCGGACATAAATTTCCAGAAAAGACCGTCGTGCTCATCAGCCCCAGGATTACTGTTAGCTGATGAGGCTCAAACTGGATACAGAAATTCCAAGCAAAAGTACAAAATGTGTAGTACAAGACCATTGTGGCCTATGAGTACATCAAATGGTTTTCTAGTGGTTGATGGCGGAAGCGGTTTGTGAGACATCAGTGTCTATGGGACTCCATTTCCCACGGGAACAGCTGACCAGGTTAACTCCTATCTTCGCGAGGTTGCTATCACCGTTGCTTAGTTTCCGGGGCTGTCACCGCAACGCTCCTCTCCATGCAGAAATCTGGCCAAGACAATAGCCAGGGACAAGCCAGTGAGTACTTTGAATGTACTCACAAACATTAAGAACACAGGTATAATATAATTGATAATCATGCGCGACAAAAATTTTATGATCACATCGTCAGTCATAAATAAAATATCTTTTATGCATGCAAGCAGGTTATTATCATGCAACGTGAATAAGCGGTAATAGAGTGGGAATAAAAATGCCACAGTCGGGCGTCTGAGCGACACCACATAAAGGGCTTTAAAAGAAATGCCACAGTTGGGCGTCTGAGCGACACCACATAAAGGGCTTTAAAAGAAATGCCACAGTCGGGCGTCTGAGCGACACCACATAAAGGGCTTTAAAAGAAATGCCACAGTCGGGCGTCTGAGCGACACCACATAAAGGGCTTTAAAAGAAATGCCACAGTCGGGCGTCTGAGCGACACCACATAAAGGGCTTTAAAAGAAATGCCACAGTCGGGCATCTGAGCGACACCACATAAAGGGCTTTAAAAGAAATGCCACAGTCGGGCGTCTGAGTGACACCACATAAAGGGCTTTAAAAGAAATGCCACAGTCGGGCGTCTGAGCGACACCACATAAAGGGCTTTAAAAGAAATGCCACAGTCGGGCGTCTGAGCGACACCACATAAAGGGCTTTAAAAGAAATGCCACAGTCGGGCATCTGAGCGACACCACATAAAGGGCTTACAAGATAAATAATCACAATGAATATCCAGGAGGTAGAACCATCCCAGGGATACTCAATAATATAATTAATGCAACGGGTTAGTCCATTACAAGATAATAATCATAATCTTCACAAGTCACAAGTCACGGTCCAAGTTCTGGTTTAACAATTTCTCCTCCGAAGACCAACACTTGACCCATCCCAGACTGTAATCCTTAACCATGGACACGGCTATTCGAATAGGTTTTAATCTCTGCAGAGAGTGTACTCTTTACCCACGAGTAACGGATTTGCTTTAGTCCATCGGGACTAATTCCGTTTACGGTCTTTTAGTTGAAAACACGCCTAACTTGCACACACCAGCTTAACTCACCGGTGTCTGGAATCACCCACGACACATGTTAAGAAAAACTCTAAGTGGGGAGGCTACAACCTCGCGTAGCATGGGATCAAATTTATATCGCGCGCTCTAAGGGGTGGCCTCCCCTCTCGGTCCCAACCGGAAACACCCATGCCCCCGGACCAGGTGGCATGCCTACCGGCTACAACCGATATCTTCCACCATGGCCTCTCTGTACGGTGTGTGCTTGAAAGGGGTTGACGACTTACTGAACCATACCCTACCTGCGGCAGGGACAAGTGGTAGTACATAGCAAGTATGGGGGTTACTGGAAACAAGACTCGGTCTGCGGTCGACTCAGGAGGTTTATAAGTTCCCTGCATGACATGTATATCAAATATATTTCAATCAACAAAATCACCACTCAAAATACCTTACCATGCCATACCGGACATAACCGTCCCGACGGGGACCGGCGACAAGCTCACTCCTACCCAAGGCAGAGGCTTTCCCGGATTCCTTTCCGGCATGCATGCAAGGCACATGAGGATGATTACCATCACAAATATATTCATTTCCAACAGCAAGGAAATCACTAATATGCTTCCATGCAAATGATCATGTCACATGAAATAACAAGACCTCTGAAATAAGGTGGTGTTATAAACGTGTCAAATAACACACCAAAAACATTATGCCAGGGTTCAGAATGCTTGCCTTTAATGGTGTGGAGAGGTGGGGGTGCTCTCCAAATTTTTTTGAAAGCTTCTTCTCTCTCTCCAAAATCCTATTTTAAAATATATTTGAATTAACACACATTTCAAAAACAGTACAAAAAAGTTGTTTGGAAAATTTTCAAATAAATCTTAAAATAAACTAGACAATATTTGAGAGATGTAGGAAAAAGAATTAATTCATTTGGAGTTATATTTAAAAAGTTATAGGCAGTCAAAGTTCTGGTCAAATCTGTTATATAAAATAAAACTGAAAAGAAAACGTTTCGGAGGGGAATACGCTTTCGGACAGAGAAGACGTATTACGGGTATTACGCCTCCACTTACTCCAGTGTGGCTGGCGCGTGAGTCACTGACAGTGGGCCCGCCTGGCCCACCGGTCATGTTTGACCAGTCGCCTTTCCCTCTCCTTCCTCTGCCCGAGAGGGGGCGGGACTCCGGCGATCGCCGCCGGCGTTTGGCGGCTCCATTCGAGAAACCGAAGCCATCTACGGGCTCAGGGGGTCGAGGCGGTCCCGCCGGTGGGTGTTACGGTCTCGGGGGGTGGACGGGGTCGTCGGCGGTGAGCTTCGCGGCGGAGGGGAGCTTCGGGAGCAGAGTGAGTTTGGGGCTACTGGGGTTCCCGATCAAAATCGAGTAGGGGGACGGGTTCACGGGAGGATGAGGAAGCTCTTGGTGGAGAGAACGGAGAGTGGAAGGTCCTGGTGGTGCCGGATTGGCCGGGGCAGTGGCGGCGGCTGCAGTTGCCGGAGATGAGGAAGGAGGCCTCCCCGGGTCGATTGGCTGCCACGAGAGAACTAGGGGAGCATTCTAAGATCGCCTGTGTGCTTGAATGGGTTCGGGGACCTCTTTTTATAGCTCGTCGAGGTCGGTTCCGCGGCGGCCGTGGATAAGCCCTCCGGCGAACCGCCTCTCTGTAGCCAGGGCGACGTGGCGGCGACGAGCGCTAGTGGACACACTCGCGGATGAGCACGCGCTGTTCCAGGGGCCAGGTGGCGAGCGGAGGAAGGTTCGGCGGCGCCGACATGGGCAGAGGCTGTCGGGCGGCGGCGGCTAGCGCTTGGCCTGCCGGGCGCGGCGAGGGGCGGCTTGGCGCGTAGCTGTGAGAAGGGGAGCGCGTGGCGTGATGCCGCGGAGCGAGCCAAAGCCATGGGGCCAGCGTGTCGGCTCGGCGCACGAGTCGTGCAATACGCGCGCTCTGGGCGCGTCCCGTGCACGCACTGAGTGTGCTCGACGAAATGCCAGAGCATGCTAGAGGTCGCGGTTGAGGCTGGGGGTTAACAGGTCTAGGTTTGGGCTTGCAAGGAGATTAGTGGACAGGCTGGTTTGGTCAGGGGATCAGGTTCACAGTGCAAACCAAAAATTCATGCCAAAACAGATCCTGCCCATAAGGTGTTTGGCAAAATGCCAAGGGCACTTAGGCAAGTCTTGGAGTGGTCAAAAACTCCAGATGGTGGTCTCTTTAGATGCAAGAGAGAGTGGTGAGGTTAGTTGGCCAAAAGCAGAAACTTGTTAGTGCAAGTTTTGCAAAACTTCAATTCTGGACAGGAAATAAATGACATTATTTCATGAACAAAAAATAATCCAATGGGTGCATGCTCCTGGATTTAGAGGTTTGGTAGGGCTGTCCACAAGTAGGAGAAAGCACAAGATCTTTGGAGCAAAAATAAATAGGGTTGCAGTAGAAATCACAAGGCTGGACCAGAATGAAGATGAGGTTGATTCACTCAAATTTTTCAAATAACAACATTGGGTTTTTGCATAAAGTTGAATCATATGCTACTACCAATATCCCATAATTTTGGTGGAGGCTAGAAAGAATTATTTAAATGAGTTGTAGTGCAAAATTGCCCACTGGACCAGAGAACAAAATTGGTTGTAGAGCTCAAAATGTTTCATGTATAATAGATATTTTTGTATAAAAGTGATTTAAAAACATCACATGACATCTCCAAATTTTGGTTGGAATTTTAGGTGAATTTATCAAATGGTTGTAGTTCAAATATGGCCATATAACCTTGAAAAACCATTTTTTAAGAAAATAAAGATCAAGCAATTTAATTAGGTAATTAGTTATATTAAATAAGGAAAAGTTTCTCTTGACAGATTAAATAAGTCCAATGACATATTTGAAAGGTTTTCACTTTGGGAAAAACTCATCATAACAGGGAAGGAAATGATTTAAAAATCAAAATGGAGCTCAGAAATTCAAAGTTTTAATTCCTGGCAAAAATTTTAATTCATTAAAACAAGGCCAAATTTTTGGGGTGTCACACCCAAACCTTTTTGTAGCAAAGGACAAGCCTGGACAAACTCTTATATAGAGAAAAGCGCTCCCGAGGACACATGGGAATATCGTCAAGCTAGTTTTCATCACGTTCATATGATTCACGTTCGGTACTTTGATAATTTGGTATGTGGGTGGACCGGTGCTTGGGTGCTGCCCTTACTTGGACAAACATCTCACTTATGATTAACCTCTA